>NW_028186401.1:2095340-2182938 GCF_003343005.1 Rhea americana
GAGGCCATCAATGCTTTTCACTAAGATGACATTCAAACTAGCACAGACAAAACTGGCAGCTCTTGTGAGAATTAAGCCAATATAATCTCCCACATGTATGTGCATTGGTTTATCCTTTTTTTGTTAAAAATTTGTTCACATCTTGAAGATTTTCAGGAGTCCATGTAATTTATTTTCTTAGCCACAGTTTGGCATCATATCCCTTATAGTAAAGTTCAATTGATTATAATGATAATTAAAGAAATAGATAGTCATAGAAAGTGAGACAAGTTTATGTAGAAATTAGAGCTCTATAGATGTTACGTTCAGAAATAGGAAAATGCAATGACCTTATTTGCATGTATGCTGTTAACATGACCTTCTTCACACACATTTTATTTGTCTTCTAGAATATAAAATAGAGATCTGATTTGCTATTTTTTCCTATATCATGACAAAATACATCYACTAGAAAGCTTCTCTTAGTTGAAATTTAGAAAGACTTTTCCGCATCCTTAGGACAACCATTTGCAGTAGACAAACCAACATCCTATTATTGCCCAACAAAATGTCCTGCATTAAAGAAAACAGCAAATATTTAAACATATTACTTAAAATGAAAACAATAGTAACTGAAATGAAACATAATGGGTAAAATTCTGGCACAATGGAAATGAACAAAGCTATCATCGACCGGTAGGCAAAGGATTTCTTCAAAGTTTCTTACGCATCATGATGGGTTGTTCAAGTCCAGTCCTGATTTTATCAGAGGAAACTACCAATTTCTTCAGCTGAAATACTTAAGCACTATCCCATGAAAAACAAGAACTTGGTCAAGCAAAAAAAATGAAGATACACTGAGCACTTTCTACTATGTTCACGATGATGAACAGCTCCCAAATCTCCTAAAATGTAAAGGGTATCTTCCCTACCATGCCAAGCATAATTTGGCTTGTGATGTAGCTGATTTAATTCAGGAAGTATTGCTTGTTCTTTAAGGGCAGCACTATTCAAAACTCTCGTAGGCATTTCAAAYAGCGTCGCGCGAATGCCGCAGGACGACTGGCGCAGACACCGCACGCTCCGATGCCTTGTCCCGTTCGCTCCGCGGGAGCCAAAGAGGAGCCCTGACCTTCCCACAGGCAGAGGCCTTCAGCTACCGCAGTTCCTAAATCCAACCACAGACAAATTCAGTGGCCACACCTGATTTGGGGAAAGGTTGAGTTCTGCAGAAAATCATGCAGAAAGGCGTTTTTGATTTGGGATTACAATGGGATCACTTCTCACAGTGAGTTACTGCCCCGTCTGGCTGCAAAACCTATTCTTCATCACTAGGGAAAGCTGCCTTGTATCACTGTCCCGCACATCAAGCAGTTCACGAGAGCAGAACTGCACAGGTACCTCTGTATTTTCCTTACCATTTTTGCAATGTCTACTGACATTAAAAAAAAGCAGATAGGGATCCAGAACATAAATGCAGGAAACACTTTGTATTTCAACACATTATGATATTTAAAAATGGCTAAGAGTCTCCTGAACTCTAGGAACTAAATCTACAGTAAATATACAAAATGAATAATGTAAGACTATAAGGATAAGGATAGTATCATATTTGTTCTTATGATACTTGTCAGTTTCTTGATTTATTATTTCTACCTCTAAATAATTAGCAGTTTGGGGTCTCTTTCAATCTGGTGATTGGATGTAAATTATTAAACTTTATTATAATCTTTCTACTCAGTTCTGTTCACTTGTCTAGATCAAAAACATTACATCAGTATGGAAGCAATAGATTAGTGCTCCTTTGATATGACATAAATATATATTAATACATGTACATATATATTTGTTTCTCTGCAAATAATTCCAGTAATGAAAGAGTGCATACAAAGGTGATTTCTACTTATCATTTTAAACCCTAGGTGTTAACAGAGAGCTCTCTCACACTACAGATAATTCTTGATATTATTTGCACTATAGTGAAAAATATATGTATAAGAGATACCTAATTGCATTTGTATTATAACTATTGGAAACAGAAGCTTACCAAGCTAACGACAGAGACATCAGGTCCTGATGGAATACATTAAATTTGAAGTATTTTTTTAATTGATAAAATATGTTGCATCATCTATATTAGATGTTATGCAACGAAGAAAAATCTAAACGATGTGATAATGTTTAAGTTAACAACCAATGCTGGAAAAGGAAAGATACTAGTTCACTTACGAAGAATTCATCAATTTTATGTCTACGTTTATTTAAAAAAATGAGTCCAATAGCAGAACTTTGTGAGAAAATGCCAGCATTGTTGACATATGGAATGACAGAGACTTCACGTAGATACAGAGTGTATGGGTAACATTTTTAAGAGCACTTAAATGATTTAACAGTTTGAGTCCGTCTGACTTTCAAAGAAAACCTTTTAAGCAGTTTTTGTAGCGTGGATCTGCTCCAGAGCACAGATAACAATGGAAAGTCAACGGAAAGACTCACACTTCCTGCAGCTGCCTTAGATCCATACCTAGCTAAGATGTATCTGATGCATTCCCACTGCTTGTAGGGCRCAGTGATGAAGTTGTGACTCCGTGACTCTCTGGGTTAGGCATGAGGTCTGGTATGCAAATTCATCACATAGATTGCATCGTTAGCTAACGTGAGTATTGAGAATAGCTCTGTATATGCAATACCACAATCAACACTATTTCTYCCTCGCAAGCCACACTATCACAAGGTTGGTTTCTACACCTCTACCTGAAACAGGTGTACTTTTTCTCTGTTACCTTCGCCCTAGAACAATTCAACTTGATGAAATCCCAGTCGCAGTGCAAAAAGAAGGGTGGGTGGGTGTATGTCATACTTCCACATTTCTTATTTTACCTAAATTTACACAACTCTCAGTTTTAGGTTGAAAGAACTACGAATCCCAGAGCAAGCTGAGTAAGGATCATTTGCAGTTATGTTTCCACATTAAAGCAAGGTAGGTGTGAAAATTCCACAACACTAGCAGGGCCAATGCACACAGCAACACTCCTTCCTCGGGGCTGGTTCCTATTACCACAGGCAAGGCAGAAATCTGGCATCCATTACTAACGACAATAAGTAAACCTGGTGCTTAATCAATCTAATAAAGAATGTTGTTGCCTTGGGCAATTGCTTGTGTGTGTTGCCTACCCACAGGACCACCACGCTGAGCATCAGCAGAATTTCATCTTCTGCTCAAGCCACATGTGCTCATGTTTTCCTATTTCTAATGTAATTATTTTAAGATATTCACAACATTATTAGTCTTCCATATAAAGGGTGTTTTAGCGGTTCCAGTTTTCTTAAGGTGATCTCTGCAAACCTCTTTCACTATCTCATGACCGATCTTCTTAAGCACTTGGTCTGAAAACAAACACGGCAGTACAAAAAAATTCTTCCTTCGTACAGTGGAGGCACCAACATGGGCTGTGTATGATGCAAAGCTGGGAAGGGAAATAAGTTTCCTGCATCCCGTATAAATGACTTAGACACCAGACTAGAAAGATACCAAGCTCCTCTACTATCGTACTTTTCCTAAATAATTATTCATGAAAGCAGATCATCCCTTCTTGCTTTTCTTCCACCCCATCCTACTCTGGTTTTGACCGGGAATTCTTGTTCAAAACCTGAGAACTCTTCCTGCAACAGTTTTCTCAAAACTGATGTTAGCCTCACTAACAGGTTTGGTTTGGGCTGTTTCCAGCAACAAGTGTTTTCTCAGAAAGTCCCAGCTAGCTATTTTGCAATTCCCAGTCCACTGCCCACAGCTTTAGCTCTACATCCCCTTGCCCGATAYATTTTTTACTGAATGTAATGGCTCAAGTTCAGTAATAACAGCTCCCTTCAATTAATTTTCTTTCTGTATTTTCAGTCTAGATTTCCTCCAACCCAAAGGGCTGAAGAAGTTTCCTTTCAATGATMTCTGGAGAAGGGAGACAGGGCTGGCCCTCAGAATAGGTACTTCTCAAACCATCTATTAGAGGAATAAGTTGCTCCTAAAACTCTTCTACTAAGGCTTCATGCTTGAGGGAGCACAAGTTTGGACTCAAGAGCCAGTTCCTAATGGACAAGGATTGCTGCTCCAAGCAGAGCAGTAAGGCCTCCACAGGGCCTGCTCTAGACCCCAAGCATGAAAAGCATTATGAAATCCATCCTTTTTTCATGCACAGATACACATCTACCTTTTTTTTTTTTTTTTTTTTTTTTTTCTCTGGCCATTATGCTGAAGCAGGGACCTTCTCTTGGTGTCTCCGGGCTAGCTTAAGCCAAATCTTGCAGAATCTACACCCTCTTCTCTGTCTCCGTCATTGCTTCAAGATGCTCTGCATCACAGCGAAGGCACGGAGGAATATATCTGAAATTACCTCAACAACGCTGCTGACCTCTGCTTTCCACTAGTGCAGCACAAACCAATTGTTGTCTGAGAGCATAATAAAAGCTTAAATATAGTTCTCTGCCATGATTACAGTATCTTATTACCAAAGCTGGCTATTTATTCTCTAATTAGAAAAGCAACGCCTGAGACCCTCGGTGAAGGCGCCCGCGCGGCCTGTGCCTCCGGCCGTGGCAGGGAGCAGGATTCGTGCGCGTCCCCGCGCGGGAGCGAATGGCCGCGGGAGCCCCGGCTGCGCCGTGCGATGCCTCCCGAAAGACTAACTCTAGCTTCCAGCGTCATTAGAGACCTAATTGTTGCCACCACTTCCTATGGCTTTTTCTAAAAGGTCTAAAAACAATCAGGCAGGACCGAAAGCTTTATTTTTGTTTTAATACCTTAACGACTGCCTAGCTGTACTTTGCACTGACAAGCCATCCCTTCTGCAGGCAGCCTTGCTACCTGCACTGCTCCGCTGATGAGACTGCCGCTGTTTTCTCCCCAGAGTTTCCATGGAAATAGTTTATTATTATTGTCAAGGATGGACAATCCAAACATATTTTAAAGAAATGTAATGTAAAAACTTTGCAAAACATACTTGTAGCTGTCAGCTTCTTCCAGGAAGATTTTGTTTGTCTCTCTCTCTCTTTTTTTTTTAATGAGTAGTTTCAGTGCAGCTATTAAATTAGCAGCGGTACAGGAAAATATTATTTTAACAAACTTACAAATGGCAAAATTGTATTAGAAGCTAAAATTTAAGAAGAATATGGATAAACTTTTTTCAGTTACTCTGGTATATATGACATTCTTCACTGCAATGTAGAAGGGGGAAATGCTAATCCATTTTAATCACATTTCATTTAACTACATCAAAGTGTTAATAAACAATCTAAGAATTTATACAAAAAAAAAGGAATTTATGGCCATTTAATATTTAAAGGGTCACATTACAGATTCCTAAATACACAGCACCATTACTTGCATGAAGATCATATATTTCTGGCTTGGGACTACCAACAGTAAAGACACAAGGGATGGGAATCTCAAAATATTCACTCGTTTCCAAACAGTTTGGATGAATACCTGGACTCCCAGTCCACTTTATATCCTTGCAAAGCTCCTCACACTGCCTGCCCCCAAGATAAGCGCATGTATTTGTGTCCTGATGCTTAAACCTTCTTTACATTTGGGTCCCGCACACCTGGAGGGAGCCTCCCCGAGCTCGCTCAGGGGCTCTCAGCACCTGGCCTGCAGACTCTCCTGCGTGGCCACAGAATGGGAACATTTCTCAGCGCAGCAATTTAGAATCACTGGGAACAACAAAACATAGCAAAAAAATTATAAACTTTGTATATTTCTGCATATAATTTCTTTGAGAATTTTCTTTGGTAGAATTCCCCAATTAAAGGTAAAAACCAAACTCAGAGCTCCCCAAATCAGCTCCCCTCCCTCCAAGGGAAAGAGAGAGATTTAGAGACATTAAGCTCAGGTTCATGTCAACACCTACTCCATTTAAGCAAGCACACAAATCCATGCATGATTCAGTCAGGCACAGAGCCACATGCATATCTTTAAGTCTGCTTCTTCTTCTTCTTAAAAAAAAAAAAAAAAAAAAAAAAAAAAGACTGTAGTATGAAAAGCCTCCACTGGCTCATAATTTGCTGATTATCAATAAACTTAACATTAACCATGTTGTAGAAGCCACATTAAATTTATTGCTGAAATAAGTCTGTTGAAATAACATTTCTGCAGAAATGATTCCAAACGAGTGAAACGTTTTTGTGACAATGACCTGATTTCTATTGATTCTCTTAGGCCGCTCACCGATCCGGGCAGGAGAGACACCATCCCCAGCGACATCCTAGTGGACGGTTCAAAGCAAAAGTAGGAAAACTTAGAAATTTTCTCCTAAACGTTTAGGATTTATCCACAAGAGGCATTATAATGTAAGCTGAGAGTAGAATGGCTGTATGTGATTTTTAATTTCCCTTCAGTCATGCCTTTTTTACCAGGTTTTCATTTATGTCCCATTATTTATAAAGAATATGCCTGATCCGAAGCTGATTTATGTTAAAGCAGAAACTTCTGTTAGTTTCAGCAGACTATGAATCTGGATGTTAATTTTGTATTTTCTTATGTTCAATTTCCTTTAAAAATAATTGTTCCGCAATGCCCTGAGCATGCTGGTAGGGGATGTATTTCAATTGAGATTATTCCTCAGGAATAATACTACCTCTATATAGCTACTATAAAATGCTTATATTCTTACACTTTCTAGGTACAATGTAAAATTTATGTATACACACACAACACATGTGCATAGAGTAGCAACATACCTACTCTTGGCCTTTATTTTCCTATTTTTAAAATACAGTGGGTTCTTTTTTACCTGAGCCAGTCTGTAGCCAGTATAAAAATGTTATTCTGTGCATAACAAATGTGGTGTTTGGTGAATTTCCTCTTGATTTGCAAAATAAACTTTGTGTTAATTTGTAATTTGCTATTTAACAGCTGATGAAAATTGACAAATGGGAATTTCCTGTGCAATTTGTGCTTCTCCAGTGTTATTTTTGTAGTTAAAGCCTATTAATATAAATTTCATTAAAAACCTCTGCTTCCACTGATGCTGTTAGCTCAGTCTGAGCTTTCAGCATAATTTTACCATGTGATAGATACTAAGTATTTAACTCTCGTGATTTTTTTTAACAGGCATTCCAGTCCAACAGCCGCACAACATTCTTCCACAAAGTTTTACTGCCCTGATTTTTGGAACAGGCACTTTTTATTTCTGTGGAGTTAAAGTAAA
The DNA here is from genome assembly GCF_003343005.1 of Rhea americana. Lineage (NCBI taxonomy): Eukaryota > Metazoa > Chordata > Aves > Rheiformes > Rheidae > Rhea > Rhea americana. The sequence continues at coordinate 2,102,522 of NW_028186401.1, forward strand.
AATAAAATAAAATAAAATAAAATAATTCCTTACGTGAGTGCCTTTGGAGATTGGTAAGAAACTGTGAGCAGAGTGGGGAGCACGGGGAATCTTTTTCAGATGTTGTGATACGAAGGATTTTCTCTCTCATCTTCTGAACCCTGTAGATGGAGCCCTCCACTAAGATCTTGCTGTATCTCTAGCACACATTGACTTCTTTGGGGTTGATGATGATTGATCGTGTTGTTTTCTTCATTACTTTAAACCTAATCAGTGCTTGGTGTAATTTGAGTAATGATTGCTCATTATTGGCAATTGTGAAGTTTAAGGCTTTCTTCATTTTACCTCACAAGATAGCCGGTTGGGAGACGCTCGTACATCCCCATTTGGGCAAGGTTTGAGGGAAGAGAAGGGGGAACCATCATCAGCGATAAGCAGCAGTGAAAGCTTTGTGCGAGTTTTATTATAGCATGTTTTCTTGGCAGGGAGCTCCTGGTGTTACCCCTATAATCGGATCTGGTCATGTAAAGAAGAGTTTCTTACCAACCTGTATAATTTAGGCCATACTGAAATTCCTTGGACAAATAAATCATACTGTATTCTAATAACCTGCCTTATAAAGTGATAAGGATGGATTTCCAAATAAGAGGGCTTTTATTCCCCCTCCCCAAAAAAAAATGGAAAGAAGAAAAGAAAATGAATGAGGATCACATACGGGCCAAACCATACTGTTTCTCATTATCCAACTCTGCTACTAACTTTGTTATTTTGAAGCAAGAATAAGGGATACTGTTCCATAATGGAGTGGTTGATTTACAGGCTGTAAGCTTGGTAAGCAGAGAAAAAGACATGAAGCTGCCAGTACCCGCAGGACACACCACAGGAGTCTGGCTAAGCCCTTCATCTGTGCTGAAATTATGCTAAAGACATAACTTAAATCTATATAAATCAGAAAATTTCAGATTCACAATTCCAAGAGTAAGGACAGATTTTTCAAGCCTGTTTTTTCCCTTGGGCCTATTTCTACAGCTATAGCATTATCAAAGTGTAGATGATTATAAAGAATGATTTACCCCAACATAACAACAAAGAGCAAAACATATACCTTCCACATTATTAGTAATTCTTAACACCACTTACTGCAGCTATATTAAGTGGAAAGTCACACGTGATGCTTAATGAAATGTTAATTTAAAAACATCCCTGGTTAATTCTCTTGGGATAAAATTTATGGTGCTTGCACTAGACACAACAGTTTTAGCCATTTTACCTTTAACTCTCAGTCTACATTTGCATCTATCAAAAAACCCTTCAAATTATTCAGAGAATATTTTAGTCACGAATTTTATCAAAACTCTTTTTTTCAGTTGCCTTTTTACACCTGTGGAAAAAAATTGCACAAAACATATGAACCTCAATTTGTTCAACAGCAAAGCAGCTAATTTGGGGGTGAAGAGGTGTCCCGAGATCTCAGCGGAGCTTGCGCGGAGCTGTTCTCCCGTCCTAATTCCACAAGGCGTTCTGCAGCGGGGAAAGCGGGGACGCTTTCTCTCTCCGCCTTACCGAGCTGACATCTAGCAGCCAAGAGCGTAGTATCAGTGACACACGCAGTAACCGAGGTGCCTTCAAACGAGGAGGTTATGCGCTCCCTACCCGACGCGATCGCACTCAGCCTTCGGGGCAGTTTCAGTGCACGCAGCAGCGCTGATAGAAAGAGTCTCAGCAACAGCCCAGGCACTTGCTGGAGGGGACAAGACATCTCATTTGCTTAAGTTAGACCGGAGGACCCCAGCATGGCTAAAGCTCTGCTTCCCTCCCTCCCCCTTTGCCTTTTTTTTTTTTTCTGGAAAGACATGCTGCCTGCTATGACTCTGCAAGTAAAAATAAATACATTCTGATATTATAACATCACAATAATGTGAACATTTGAATTCGTACTGAGAACAGTAAAAACAATATGCTTTCTGATTGAATTATTCAAGCTCTTAGCTTTTAAGTTTCAATTATAGACAGAAACAGTGTATGCAAGAGCAACTGAACAATAAACAGCATTTTCTGCAGTGGGTTGCAGAAGACGTTTTTTTTAAAGATGAAAGTGTAGCCCATCATTAAGATCAGATCTACGAGAGCAGAAGCTCTGCAAAGCACGGTGTTGCTATCGTACRCCGCTCCAGACGTAACGCCACACGCACTTCCTGGGCTGTGACTCTGACTTACTYGGTAATCACAAGCCACAAAGAAAACAGGCGTGTGATAAGTGTTTAGCTGCAAAGTAATATGCAAAATCTTTAAAATAAGTATATAAGGCAAAAAAAGCTGTTTTAAGTTCTTCTCAGAAATGTAAAAAATATTGCTTGCATTTTTTAGAGCAGCGTGAAAGCTTGGCCATGGTTTTGTGTGTTTTCTCACCAACACGTTTGTACTAACACTGCTTACGTCTTAGAAGACTTCTGCAAATTATGTCACAGTCTTACATGCGTACGGATGCAGAAACAAACCATATACTGGAAAATACGCATATGCGAACTATAATAAATAACGATCACTCATTTTAATAAAGATTAAAACCATAGCAGAAAAACAGGATATTTATAACCCTAAATTAACTCCCCATGCTGTTACTGATCCATGTTAATGATTCTCCCCTGCAACAATTCTCTGATCTTATAATGCCTTTATTTGGGGCCCAATCCTCTAAATATATGTGCATGTAATTATAATTTCTTTAATAATATCACAGAAGCCAGCTGGCTTGTCTGGATGGCTGGTACTGCTCACCTAATGAGGCAAAGCCACATATAACTGTTTAACTTTATGCATGGTGAGTAGTCCTACCTATGTCAGCTGTTGGAAGTTAATTCTCTTTCAAAGTCTGCAGAAGAGAACCATCTAATGTTTAGCAGCTCTCATGATTTTTCTTCACATCTTGGGACAAAAATCATTATTACAAGCCAGAAAAATAATTATAGCAAATCCTTATTTATAAGTATTATTTCTTTGGATAGAGTTTTCAATATATTAACAGAGGGATCCTTTTCTGTGTAAGAATCCAAAAAGTCAGTTATTTGACAATTTTATTCTTCCAGGAAAAAAAAATTTAATGGAAATTATTTGTGGTCAAAACCATTCAATTTCTTGCAGTGCCTGGAAATATTTTGGATCTGCAATATTTTGGATACTGGAAACTACAGTTTCTCTTAAGGAGCTCCCGGAGAAATCAGAACCATTAATTCCTGCTAGGAAGAGCACAGCTCCATGCGATGTGAGATGGGAATGCAACCCTCTCTCCCTCTAATCCTTGGCCACTCACTTCCGCTCTGGCACCAAATTCATGAGAAAAGAAGCATTTTCTGTGGCGTGTTAGTCCGCAGCTGGATCAGGTCCTTGATCGGATTCATTGTGTGGCTGCAGCAACGCTCACATTGGCACAAGCCGGGAGCAGCAGGAGATCAGCGAGCCCCAAACCCATCGCTACGGAGCGGGAGCAAGACCTCGTCTTTTGCTGGCAGTGTTGTTTATAACAATTTAAGCTGCTCGCCAAATACAGCGTCATTTAACTTAAACTGCCTTCTTCTCTTCTTAAACGAGCCAATGGCATGTGCTTTTAGCCTGAAAGGAGGGCAGCAAACTAGTTGGAAAGTCCTAAATATACTGAAGGCATTTGCATTTCTCAGCTTACATTGACCAGTTCTCTTTTATATACTAAAATAACCATGGAAGAGATATTAACCAGGCTGCATCTACCTTCTTATTAATGCATTTTAAAATGCATTTGTGGCCATTTTTATGAAGATAAATAAAATATATGACTAACTTACATTTAAATGGACAGCAGAAGCATAAAACTAGGCATGTTAATTTTAGATATGAGCAAAAACTGAACTATTAAAAAAGAATTTATCCTTTTGGATTGAATTCTGATTTGAGTTCCAAATTCTTGGTAAGCAATAGATACACACACACACACACACTCACATACTCATAACTAAAGAACTTCTAAAAACAGGATTTTCACTTCTTGGCACATTTTTCATCATTTATCATCATGATTAGTTCTAGATTAGACCAGTATGTATTCCAATTTTAAGATGTTTTGAAAGAGAGTCAATATTGATTGCACGTGTTTTCCCACATCAACATGAACAGAAAATGAATGATAAATACATTCTCTATGGAAGCTTTGAATACAGCAACATTTGGGGGTTAATGAAGGTAAAGGAAGGCTCTTAGACAGAATCATTGGCCTCCTGCCACAAAACTCGAGAAGTAAACTGGAGCAGTAATTTCCAGTTCTGAGACAGCTGAAATCCAAGTGCAGAACTCCAGGTCTCCAAGGAAAGCACGTTGCCCTGCACACAGATTTGCGTTTAGGTCCATGCCCCTCATGAAGGGGACCTGCAAAGTGATACTACCTGACGGAAACRATGGTCTAGGGGCCGCAGTGGTATTCCTCTGCTACTTGCACACAGGGGAAGAAGAGAGGGAGAGATGATACCATATGTTAGCCCTAATTACAATGCTATCAAGTCTCAGTATGACAAAGAGGAAAGTAATGACTTTGGCTAGGGCCAGAAAGAAAATAAAATGAGTTTTTCTTTTTTTAAAAAAGGTCAGTGTCTGAAAAGATCTCCAAAACCATAACTGGGTAAAAATAGTAAATTTTCAGGCCAATTCTTCTGGTTTTCAAGTAAGACAGTAATCTGCATTGCTGCTAATTCATGGGAAACTATTTATCTGTTTGCTGCATCCTAGAAGAAGCCAAATGTGTCTTCTCAGCTGGATTTCCACATTCTAGAGATAACCAACATTTTTACATGATGCCATCGAAAAGCAAAACTGCACTGCCTCCCCTCAGAGTGGTTCTCCAGGCTGAGAATTCAACATATCATAAGAGGGACCCATAAGAACGAATTGCAAGAGTGTTAGCTTTTGAGGAAGCAAATTCTGAAGAATCCGGACACAGCCATCTGCCCCTTGAAAATCATAGGATTCTCCCACCAAGTCCAGCAGGTCTCTTCACTTGCACAAACTCTGTTCTAGTGACCCAACAAACTGTAATTGCTATGGAGATATTTCTCAATCCTACTCATGCTTCTGTGTGAAGATAGCACCACCACAAATAAATGAGACCTATTTCCACATGTCATTGAGACAAGAAAATCTCTCAACAGGAGAAGTTTATGCAATACCTTTTTCCAGGCTCTGGGAGTATAGCTCCATAGTCTGCTTCTCTGCCCTAGCTTTTGTTGACCTCTCCCATCTGTGCTTCTTCATCGCTATTTTGGCAAATGTAACTGAACTGATTATTGAAATATTTCTAGATATTTTGAAGGCATTTGACTTGCTCCGTTGAGCAAAAAGAGAGGAAAACTTAGCTGAAGGACTGCCTGCTTGTCCTGAGGGATGATTAGCAGGGGTAATTTGCCTTACAAGAAATTGATAAGATCCTTGAACAGGAAAATACTGCAGCAACACACCCCTCACAGAGAGAAAAAAGAAGCCGATCAGATGAGCATTAAAAAGCCGAGAGTGATTCTAGCAACACTTATTTAAAAATCAACCACCAAATTGCCTGGAACATTAAGAGGCCTCAGTGAAATACACCTTTTCTTTGCTATTTTGCTCCTGCCCAGAACTTTTTGTCTCCAACGCTCATAAGCGTTCCCACTGGGGAAGAGCAGCAAGAGCTATTTAGCAGAAATCCTCTACGGCAAACCTAACTTCGCAAATCCTTCCTAAAAATGTTCAGTCTTATCTAAAATGACAGCAAACATTGTCCATCAGTAATGTTTAGTATAAGGACAGATCAGGATAATGAGGCCAGTTCCTACCAGAGGAAGAGCCAACTCGCAGAGGTAGCCTGCCAGTACAGAGCTGCATCTCTGTACTGCCCACATTCAACCTACGTTCAATTTGTTTTTTGTTCTTTTTTTTTTTTTCCCCTGAGCACTGGTGGCTCAGTGGTAGCAACTCCTCCACCTGTACGAAATGCCCAGGGTTTGTGAATCCCGCCTTCCTGGGGTAGTCACTCTGTTGGCAAGAGAGCAAAGTCCTGCTGCGCTACGTGTCCTGGAGCTGTCTGCTGTAGCAGGAGGCTGCTCTCTGTCTCAAGAGGTCCCTTTCACTCCTCTCCTCCCATATTTTCCAGCCATGAGCATGTCCAGTTATGCCACTCAACACTAAAATTGCTGCCAAGTGACTCTGCTTCTAAGACAGCACTACTCGAGTGGGAGAGCAAACTAACGCATTTCCCAGACATTCTCCATCTCCTACTTTCTAGCCAATGCATCCGTAATGTAATGCTTTATTCTAGACCAAATGGATAATATTTTGTGAAGTTTCTTGGTCAAATCCTGGTAACATATAACTTGCAAGCATGCACTCTGACCCTTCCTGAGCCTGGAACAGTTCTCTTTGGCAAATGCAAGTATTTTTCCATCCTGCTGATGACTTAATTATATAAATAAATCTCTGTGGCCGATATGGTTGCCTCTAAGTTTCATTCCTTGGCTGAATGCCCCTTCTCCTCCATAGAACTATCATGGATGGATAGGACAGCATGGGAAAAAGAAGATTCTGGTCCCCACTACTGTTCTTGTCATATTGTACTAGCAGAAATCAGAAGCCTTACTGGTGAGCTAAAGCCCCAGAAAAAAAGAGCTAGAATAGGGCTAGGACACCCTTACCCAGAGGCAGGATCAGTATGAAAATTCTCTTTAACAAAACGTGAAGCAAAGAGTTGAGAATATCCTCCCTTGATAAAAGGCACTGAATATTTGTAATGTTAGTGGGAAGTAGCTGCATGCTTCAAAGAGGAAGAAACATATTCAGTTGCATCAGTTAGACAACAATGTTCCACAGGAGAAACAACAGTAACTTTTTTTTTTATATACATAAAGCTGCAATACAGTGAGTAATATTGAAATGTCATCTCTTATCTGCCATGTAAAGACACTACCACCATAAACACCTGAGTGGAAATGATCCCCTGCAATCCTACATCATCTCTGCTGTATACAGTCATTTCCTTGGCTGTTTATTTGCTCAGATTATATGCCCTTGAGCTGTGTGTCAGAAATCTGAACACTGATTAAACCTCACAGCTGACCTAACCTATTGGGAAGAGATGTTCATGTATTAAGTAGAACAAATTCTGCCTGGTTATAACCGTGAAACCCAAATACTATTCAAAATAGGCCAAATACAGAAACCCAGATCCAAAATCTTTGCTTTCTCAGGATGTCTAAGTCTAGATCCAAATTTTGCTACATAACAGCAGCAGTAATAGCCCTGCTCCAGCATGATTGAGAGTCACTTCTTCTGGGTCAGAAAACTGTCATGTGATTAAAGATGAAATGAGACCTATTTAATGTTAACATTATATATTTTATTCCACTCATTTGTTGTTTTTTGTTTGTTTGTTTGTTTTGCTTTGGGTTTTTTTTTGGAAGACCTGAGTCCAAAAAGGCAAAAACAAGCTCTTCTGCTGCATGTCAACTGTGAGGCCAAGCATTCCTTATTGGTTATTTATGAAAGACTTTTCTGGCTGCCTCTTAAGAGTTCTCCTTATCAGTTTAATCATAATTAGTTTATTATTGCTCACTGTAAAGTCTAGGAAATCAAATTCCAAGTACAACATGATTTAAAGAGTTTGTTTTATAATTCTGCTCTCAGTGTTCTCTCACTGTGTTTTCAGATGGCAGGGAAAACTCTCTGGAACTCAACAATGTTCAGAAAATTGTTTTGATTAGTAAAACTGTTATCCAGTCCTTTTGCTTGATCCTCAGTTGATTGACTTAGAGATAAAGTTTAAGCCTTGAAATGCTCCGCAACTACAAGGTGTATAATGCAGCCACCCCTGGAGGATTCAAGCATTTTGCAAACTATTTCCAAATGGTGCTCCATAGTTAACCCTGCCTAAAATGCAAGCCATTCCAGCAGGTGGAAGCAGTTTTGTACCACGCATCTCCTCTGTCAGGTTGAGAAGGGAACCGTCTGAATCACAAGCACCACAAAGTACAGGCAATGTCATTGTTTAGAGTTCAAAACACTGAACTGAGCTGATGCTTTTCAGCACAGGGTAATGGCATATGCCACTGATAAAAAAAAATGTATTTAATCTGGCACACCAGTGCTCTCCTACCCAGAGGCTCCAGGGAATGGAAAAGCAGGGAGAATTTTGTCTTTTTGGCCTTTTACTCTTCTTCCATTAAATGCCCTAGATTAATCAGTTCCAGCACAAGGGAAGTTCAGAACAGCTTTCGGTGATTTCAAGTTCTGCCAGCAATATTTTCGGGGGGTGGCAAGCAGGGGCATAGCTTATCAGCTGTGCCAGGAGCTGCAACGGATATGCCATAGGAGGTTCCTGAGCCTCAGCAGTTTGCAGCCAGTACTCAGCAAGTCAGTGTCGCAAGTCTGCTTTTACTGCAAACAAGTGAGCCCGCTATTCCAGTATTTCATGGTAAAGGAATACTGAAGTTGTAGCCTTAGTTTGAAACTGCAGGCATTTGTAGGGTTAAAGTTGTCACTAAATGTTATTTTAACATGAATTTTGTGTAGAGATGCCGACAGTGAAGTAAGAAATCCCGAAACTGACAAAAACTATGAAAACGATATGGAGTTATCAAATGTAACCATTTACGGCAGGAAATATCTCCTCTGACAGATCTCCTTTATTTCCAGTAGCAGCGTACATACATATTAAAAAGGAATTTGCCTTAAAGCATGTGATTAGATAACCCATCTCATATTTAATGTTAATTTATGAGCATTAGGCAAGTTCTTATGAAGCCTTTTTAAACCAATTCATTGCCACGGAGCTGATCATTTATATCAGTCCTTGCACTCAGGTAGTAAAATTCCATAATTCACTTCACTTCCCTAGATAACTCTCTCTTAGCACAAGGCTTTGCTAGAGCTCTCTATATTATCATCAGTACTAAGGAATACTATTATTTCTCAATAACAGCATTATTCATCACGAATGAAGATGCCCTGTATCTGCTACTGGTACCTTTGATTCTAAATAATCCTATTCTCTGTGAGTGTAAAGGCGCGCGGCTGCTCGGAGGAGCGCGGAGTTCGTGGGTCCGAGCTTTAGTCACAGCCCCGCCACTCGCTCCACTTGTAGCCTTGGACAACTCATTTAAAACTCCTAATCTGGTGGCAGCCACTGACTGAGAGAGCAAGGATTGACATCGTTGCCACCGAGGACCCACTCCACCTCGTCCTGGCCTCTGTCAAAGTCTTTTGGCAGAAGTTGGGGAATGAGTCACGCTAGATGTGCAAGACACATCTGTGCCTAAGAGCTATGGGAATCCAAGACACGTGGAGCTGGGCTACGATACAGAGATTGCACTGGAAGATTTTCAGAGAGACAGGTAAAATCTTACAGTCTCGGTACCACAGCTACAAGAAAAGCTCAGCTTCAGCCACAGCCTAGTCCCTCCTTTGCTTTTGGGTGGTATTTTCCAGCCAACTTATTCATGTGAGTCTGACTAGGAAGTAGCATCAATATGATATATCACTTCAAAGTTCCTAAACTGCTGGACGCTATGAAAGGGCAAAGTATTACCAGCCTTACAAAAAGCCGATCTGTATTTGGGGGGTTGATTTTTCTGCCAAAGCTGGGATCTGMGCATCCAGTTCATTTAGTCTGCGGACAGGGACCCGCTCTGACGCTTAGCCCTGATTTCTGGTTTAAGATTCCAAACCCAAACCAAGTCTTGGACTGTCTAACACACACTGCAAGAGGTGCAGCGCTGCGCCAGCACTTTGGCCAGTCGGTGTTTCAGTCTCACGGCTACCTCTGTGCTTTCTCTGGATGGCTTCACCATTTGTTTTGAAGAGTTGGAATCCGGAAAAGTTAAGGAACAGCGAAAAGAAAGATACCAGAATACAAATGTCGATGTGAGCTTCAACAAGGCATTTGGTAAAAGGACATCTAGCCAAGCCAGTACTAAGAATATACTATAGGTTTGTGGATTCACACATTACTTAATACGTAAACCACTACACATTTCATACGTGCTTGCCATGACCTGACTACAGTAAAGTCCTGTTAGAGGGATACAAGTAAGCTAACCTTAGTGGTCTCCTGAGATGCATCTCTTTTCTTTCAATTGGAGAGAAACAGGAAATGCCCCTTCCCTTTCCGGTACTGTGCAGAGCTTGATTCAGATTAGGCATCAATTAGCATTTCTCTTGATGAGTATTTGACAAACTACTATTTAAACTATCTCCACTGCCAGGTCCTTGGGAGAATTATACTCAGTGCCAAACAGTCTGTTAAAAATCTTGCCTAACAAGTCTGCACATTCCACACTTGAGAATTTAAGCAGATGCTTTCCATGGCTAAGAGAAAGAGCTGCCTCCCAATGTCCACAGTGGAATTTCAGGTTGCTTTAATGGTGTCCAAATTCCTTCCCATCAGACGCTTTTCCTACCAAATCATGAATAAAATACATCTTCTGCTCAGGCATTAAAACACAGAGGAGAAAACACATCAGCTGTGATGTCTTAATGAGGAAGGTTGAGTGAGAAAAGGTATGAATTAGGGCCCACAAATATAAAACCAACGTTGCTTTCTGGGACATGTTTCTTCTGTAAGTGGATGTCATAATGCTAGCTGGCTGTATGTTACCTGACATATAATAGTAAAGTTTGAAGATATAAATATTTTATTATTCAAGGGATATTTAAAGATTGAATGTCAATCATGTTAACTAAAATATTGTATTTGTCTAGTACTTAATGCATTGAAAATGAGCAAAGAGCTTATGTCTGCACTGGCTAAGGCAAGGATTATAAAGTGAGTTCAGAATAGCCCAAGCCCAGTAAGCTGTTTTTTAGAAATTTTGCTCCCCAAAACCAGAATTTTCAAAGATTGTGAACTATCTCTGAACTGTTTTAGTAACTAAAGCAGCTGAGATGTGATGAGAGCTGCTATTTCATGAATTTCTGCCATTTGGAGCTACAACCTTACGAGAATAGGTTGTTTCATGAGACTGCAGACAGAGGAGGACCTGGTAAGAAGGGTCTTCTCTGAATTGAAAGGAAAGCTGAAAGCAGGGGACAAATTCTGCTCAGAGACCAAAATTTCACTACCCTCTTGTTACACTCACAAGGGTGTTTCATTTTTAAAATAACATAAACTGAAGTAAAATAAAATAGCACTTGCTGATTACTGAGGAGTATAGATTGCTACGATTTACTTTGTACTTTCACAGCCTTGACCTGTGATTTTTTAAAATAAAATGATAATTTATTCAGAATTGCATGTAAGTTAAGGGATCTGTTTCCTCAGCAACACCTGACGATAACTCCAGGTAGTTTTATGGGCTATGCTGGCTCTGAGATCCCAAGTTAGGGCAACAGCCCCAGAGCGTACAGAAGCACATCCCACGCTGCCCGAGCTCCTATCACCAATGCGACAGAGATAGCTACAACATTGTCCCTCTCAGCTGAATCTCCAAATGAAATAGCAGTCATCTGTTCCTTTTCGCATCACTTTTTGCTCATGCCAGAAGGGAAATTAAACAAAAAGCATAAATAACTTAGAAGGAACACAGCTAGACGCATTTTAGACCCTTCAGACAGCACGCCTCACCATCTCTCTCTACCGTCATTCAGAGATGGGGAAACCATTATCAGCTTAGAAGTTTGCTTGGATAGTTATTTAAACTAACGAGTCCTGTAGAGCTCTCCCTTTCGCAAAGCCAGAGAGTTCTGTATTTCCCCATCCAACACCACTGAAAGGAAACTCTCCCTTTCTTCACTCTACCCTTTGCGCTACGGCAGTACCCCATGGACAGGTCAACGAACTGAGAGTTCAGATGTGTTGTTTCTTTTCCTGTGTTATCACTAAATGACACCGAGACTTGGTGGAAGTCACTTTGCCCCTCTGTTTCAGTCATCTCTGCCATAGATTGGTATCAACACGTACATATTGCCTTTGGCCTGGAGAACCGATGCTGCGGTCCCAAGGAGGCGTCAGGAAGGCCACACGCAGGCCCAAGGCCAGCTTCAGAAACAAAATACCTTTCTTTCCCTGCCCCTCTTTACAACACTGCCTCGGCTTGGAATTTCTTCCAGAGTTTCCTGAAAAGCTGATACTTTTGTGGCAGGACAGAAAGAGGCAGGTCCTTCAGAGTGCCTCATGTTGGGTATCTAACATCAAATCTTAACTCTTTTAAGTTCAACCATTCACCACTCATCAGGTTGTAACTAATCACTCTGAAACAGGTTTGGAATTTTTCACAGACATCCTAAGAAAGCAGAAGGTAGAAAGCTTTATACCAGCAAAATTACGTTTTCAGAAAGGTTTTGAAAATGTTGAGATTTTTCAACTTTATACTGAATACATCCTACACTTCATCGCAGTGTATTTGCATAAGACTGAATACGAAGGGTTGCCGCGATTTTCATTTCCCTACTAAGTATCAGCTCTGGATACTTCCCACACTAATCTAACCAGTTACCAAACAGGTTCCATCCAGGGGCGTCTGCAATTATGCAATTGTTCCCCTCTGCAGTGATAAACAACGGTGGCATCTCAAACACAGCAGTTCGGAAACCACTGATTTCCAAGCACTTGCTGATGCTTATGGCAAGTGTATTGAGGTACACTTACCGCTGGCCCAGACTCCCTGTGCAAATTAACACAGGTTTTCAGCTTTGCTAATGAAAGGCTGTTACGCTTTGCAGCTGCAGGTTTCTGCTGCAACAAATTTAAAAGAATTTTTGAGGTAGAACAAGGAGAGAAGGGACCGGCACAGGGAGCGAGTAAGCCTTGTTATTGCAAGAGACCATCATTTGGACGTTTCCTTTAAGAGTGAATTATATATGATAATGGCTTCATTGTCATCAAATAGAATACAATTAATTTTATTTTTTAGTATGTTATCAGCAAGCAAACCACCAGTATTAGCTAGATACCATCTGGGAGTGACAGTTTCCTTATTACAAAATATGTAAAAATATGGACTCCCTTAAGGAATCTGTTGCACTACATCTGCTCCGATTTTTGTTATATGCTAATGGATTTTAACCCAGCATATGAAGCATGTAAAAAAATAACGGAAAATTTTCAACTAAATTACTTGTTTCACATTTAAAGTGTCACAAAGACAGAGACAGCCACATATGCAGCCTTAGCTACAGGGGACTAGGAAGAAACAAAGAAGTAAGGAAGAGGCATTTCTTACCTGCTGTTTTGCTATCCGAGCCTCTCTCTCTTGAGAGAGGGATTCTAGCTGCCCACATAATTAAGGTCACTTGATATGGGAAGGAAGTACTGGGACCATACACAGCTAAATCTCCAGTAAGCTTAGGTGATAACAAAAGATTGTGACTGCTGAAGCACAATTATCTATCATCCCTATTTCCCTGAGTTCGTAATATTTTAAACAATCACGATGATTAAAATGGGCTATTACAATTAAGGGACTATTCTCCGGGGTAGAGCGTTGGGTTTCCATGGTCTTCCCACATTCCCTTAACTTCCCTCGCAGCGATCAGATCCTGAGAATCAGCTGCGAAGACAGACAATTCGGCCAGGCGACGAGGAGCTGCCGGGATCAGACCGACACTACGGCAGGTTAAAAATCCTCGCTGCTGAGGTCCTGGTGTCATCACTTTTGAGGGAACGACCCGTTACCAGAGCTTGAAACAAACGGCTGCGCTGCCAACGCAGGGCAGAGGAGGGCTGTTCCCCCCGCACAGTTACGCAGAGTTGTAGCTTTAGGCTAACAGAATCTCTGCACTTGCAAAGCAGTTTACTATGAATTGCTTTTGCACAGATCTGTGTCCGCGGGCTCTGCAGTGTGAAATATATCAGGCATTACTTTTTCATTAGCATCAACACAGGACATTTCTATGTATTAAGCACTAAAAATATTTCATGATCTGTTTACACTTCATATCTATATTAATTAGAGCCGGGAAGTTTTTGACTGCACATAAGCTTTTTGCATAACTTTTCTTTAAATAAAAGTAATGCACGGCCAGCTGTGGAATCCCAGAGATTTTCCAGACTATTTGGAAAGACTATCTCTTCTCTTGCTGGTGTGTGTATATAAACACGCATATACAAATATATACATATCTATACGGCCACACACATATACGCTCACACACAGCAGGGCATTATTATTTGCAGGTGTAAAGATGTAATGCAAAATAAAACTCTAAATTCAGTATTTTCTAGAAGGCAAAATTGTGTAAGTGACTGTACCCTGAATGTGTGACTGTGCCCTAAATGTATACAACTTCAATTAATGTTAATGGAATTGGAAAGCACTTTGCACCTTTAAAGTTCAGTACTTACATACTTTATACAAGGTCTCCTGCGCAATGAATTGAAAGAGTTTTAGAAATATAAACTATTATTATATAGAAATATAAATTATTGATATTATATAATTATTATTACATAAATTATTATGCCTCACAACACACTAGTGAGCTGGTGTTCCACACCGACGTTAGATGTCAGAACTAGGAAAGAACTCAGGTGTCCCCAAGGTCTGTCTCCTCTTTTCTAACAACCGGATCACATTGTTTTCAAAAAAAAAAAAAAAAAAAAAAAAGGAATTCCCTTATCAGGAGAGATGTTTAAATGAAAATAGAGTGCTTCCTCTTTTATCCTTGGTGGCCCAAGTTTAAGATTTGCTATTTCAAAAATTTCTACTCTGCTGGTTGAGAAAATGCACACATGCAAAAAGCTGTGACCAGGTCAGAAGAAAATAATAATAACGATAATCATTTTTAAGATGGAAGGAAAAAATGTAAAATAGAGAAATGAGAAAGACATTTCTTGATAATGTGCAGGGTATTTTTTAAAGAACAGAACTAAACAGTAATTCATTCTCAGACCTAAAACTGCAAGCTGTATTTTGGTGCTTCCTACTGTTACATGACTTAGTACCTGCTGATCCCAGGCTTACTCAAGCAGGTTAGACAGCTTGACCTAAATAAATCAATAAGTTTAGACACATGAGTGTCATAACAGGAAGCGACGGTTTATGGTAGATGTTTCTGGCTAGACATTACAGCTTGGCCCTCCTCGCCAAACGGGTGACTGCCGTCTCCCCGCAGAGAAAGTCCAGCTGGTTTGACGACAAGGGATGGATTTCTGCTGGGACCCAGTGCGGGGAGCGGGGGAGGCACCGGAGAACAGTGGGATTTACTAATCTGACTGGCAACACCTGGCCTGGCGTGGCCGCCTGGGGAAAGGGGGCTACGTTCGAACGCGCCGAGCCCCTGCTTTTCGTTCTGTTAATGCTCTAATGAAAACAGCCCTTCGGCACCTCGCTCCCCTGCACGTTCAGAGGGGAGCAGACCCCTCTAGCATTCATTTCCATTTACATGGAAACTCTTTATGCTAAGCATAAGCATAGCATCCTTGCCTCCTTTGATACTTGGGGCAGTAACAAATGCTCCATTCTGCTGCATTAGCCGTGTACCACCACCATCCCAGAGAGCTGCAAGGTACTCCAGCTGCTTTGGGCACGCATTCTGCTCACATCTGCTGGTTCCTTTCTAGGGTCAGACTCACCCAGCAAAAGCTCAACTTCAGTATTTTTTTTTTATTTCCTCTTACGTTCGACAAATCTTCCAGGAAGGCCAAGGATAACACTCGCACTGCCTTTGAAAGGGAATGGGTCCTGACAGAGACTAGGGGGTTTTCTTCCACACGGCCCAGCCCCAGCACCTTCTGCACTTTGATTTAGTTGAGATGTGCTCTCAGAAAGTAGAGCTGTACGCAACTTCAGCAGCCCTTGTTCCACCCTCATCTTCGTCAGGATCAGCCTGTGTCAACCCCGTCAACTGAGATTTTCTGGATCAATAGCGCTGTAACACGGACTTTGTGGCATGCYGACTTGGAGGAGAGCAGTAATCGCTGAGTACTGGATGGGAGAAGCAGAACTTACCCTCTCCATGAGCTGAGGATTCCCCACCATCAGTCAGGTACGTGTCAGAACACGGGAGTTCACAGCGGATCTCAGTGAAGTCAGAGCCAGAGTATCATTCCAGTACATTTCTAACAAGATGTTCAGGAACAGATTTAAGTGGTACTTAATGTTTCTCCACCTACAGTACTTGTTGTCACTAGGTGCTAAATAAAAACGACATACAACCTAGCTTTGAACTTTGTGAGCCTGCACAACTGAGTAGAGCTTGCAGAAGGCCCCAAAGAGTTCAGGTTCACAGAGACATAATTAAAATGCACAAGACAGATGCTCAGTGAACTCCACCTTTCAATATTTCACAAACAACCTGGATGCCTTTCCTCCTGACCTCCAACAAAGATTTTTTTTCCTCCTGATCCTCAATCCACTTGTATTTAAGATTAATTGCTAGCCTTTTGGTTAAGGGCAGTTGTGCCATTGTAACTTTTTAAAGCAGTAGCATCCCATTTTCCCAGCTATATCTCCCCTCTAGTAGGGATAACTAAATGAGAGAGAAAGATGAACCAAAAATGGAGAAAAGTCTTGGGCAACTGATGTCCAAAAGTGATGCAGGATAATAAAAGAAACCCAGCCATTGCTCCCAAACTCCTCACATACCTGTATTTTCATTTGCAGCACTAGCTACTCAAAACAGAAGTTTCTCTCTGCATAGTTAAACGGGCTAGCTGAATTCTGGGCGCTAGTAATTCCTGTGAATTATTTGGCCAGTGTCTCCAAGATGGGACTACGGCAGCCAATAATRTGAGGGAGTAATTTGGGATCTAAAGGTCTCTAGTACTGCCGGATCAAGTAGAAACTGTTTTGGCATTGCAGCCTAGGGCACACAGAGGGCCTGACATACTCCACAGTGACAGAGGATCTCAAAAGTCCAACTGGGAATGGAGCAGCCCATCTCCCAGGCTGTTTCGCTACTTGAGCTGACCATTAACTTCRCACATGCTTACTCCCGGTGTTAAAAATCCTTTTGCAGAGAAAAAAGGAAAGTTTTTGCACTGGCCTCTTTCCATGTGCACCACTGTACTGGAGACTTTCCACTTCTTCCTTGTCATGCTTGTCATGTCTTGTCATCGAACCAACAGTCAATAGTGTTCTGYGAGTAGCCAAAAATGGTTAATAAAGCCCATATTTATTATACAAGATGTCTGAAAAATACCGTATATCTGTGAATCCTAGACTTCCAAATCAACTTATATATTCTCACTTTTCYGTTCTTGGTATTCCTACATTTAATTCCTCTCCCTATGTCACTCTCAGCAGATGAGAACATGGCAATTTGAACCTGGCATTGACCTCCAAGCGGTTTTAAGGAGACGCTAGCAAAGGAACTGCTAGCAAGGCAAACCACGGCAGAGGAGGAGTGAGAGGTCTGTTTCATGTCAACGTTTCAAATTACCCCAAGGAAAGGAACGTACATTTTTGCTCTGGGAAGCTGGCTTCGGCAAGTGGGCAAAACAGCGCACGAGACCTGATATGATGTCAATACCAGATCAAAGAGACTCATCAAGTCAGCTAGTGAGCGAGCTGGGAGCCCGGGGAATTGCTGCTGGATTCCCTCACGCTTTGGTGCTTTGCAAATTTCTTAAACTTTGCAGCGCAGGCAGGGGCTGCCCTCTCCTGTGTCCATGCAGGAGATTTACAGATTTTTATTGCCAATATTATTTTAGACTTTCTCTACCTTTGATTGTATTAAGCAGTCAGTTTTCACAGCGCATCAGCAGCCCTATAGCCTTACTTTCTAACTGTAGTTCAGGGACTTGATTTTCTTCTCCTCCTCCTCCTTACCTAAAGTTCAAGAACTCTCCAGTTAAGAAGCATCAATATTGATTCAAAGCTTTAACACACAAACTTCAGCAACTGCCAAAGGGTTTGGCAATTTGGGCTTTAGAAATGCTAAGTAGCTTCTCTTTGCTTTTGAGAAAAGAGGTTGGAAAAAGCAACTGAAAGGTCCAYGTCAGTAATTTATTTAAGACTCAGCAACCAACAGTGTTTTATATTTTAACAACTGAAATACTCATGTCATTGTAATATGAGACATAAAAGCAAGTCATACTTTCGATGGAGGTATATTCATTTTAAGACACACTGTCACAAAAACTACTTTACACAGAAAGCTTTACTGTAAGTGTAGTTTGTTTGTGTTTGCTTAAAAAGACCTATCTGGAGGTCTTGATAGTCCAAAGACCAGGGGACATGATCTCATTTTGCTGTAGTTATATAGCATAAGAGTTAGGCAGTATAATTCAAACAAGTGTTCTCAACTCTCTCGCAGCTGTGGATCACAGCTCCAGCGACTCTGAGTGGGTTGCTAATTGGTGCCTGACGATCACACAGTTGTATGGTTACAGATGAGAGAAGAAAAACAAGTCRCACTCAGGAGGAGTACTCAGGACCGCTATGAAGTGCCCGAAGTACAGAGCTAGAGCCACCGAATACAGTATATCCATCTTACAGTGTCAAACTGATGCACGGATTCAGAGTGACAGTGTCTGGGGAGTTGGCTGGCTTAGGCTGAGAAGGTGTTTGCTCAGCAAATGAGGCCGCCAAAGTCCTCAAAGTCAGGAGAACTCTTCCCTTTCGCTTCAGCGGCCTCCGTGCAATGATCCACAGTAAAGCTGTGCAGCACACGTTCCCACTGCCTCCCGCTCCAGTCCATCCTTCGCCCGTTCCCACTTGCTTGTTRCTCCTTGCATTCCCACTGTCCGCTTCTCAAAGTCCCACCCCAGCTCCAGTCTCCAYGGTCTGTTTGGTAGAGCAGTCGCCCTGTGCCTGCACTCCCAGCCGCTTTCCCGCCTCATTTTCCTACCAACTTCCAGCTTCTGTTTTTCCTCCTTTCTTCAGCTCCTTTCCTCATCTACTGCCCAAGTGATTAAAGGTTAGCAAAGTTGACACAACAGAAAACAGTCCTGCAACAGGAGATGACAAGTGACCTTTCAGAACGCAGCCTGCCTGCCTGTTGCTTATCTGATGTTAACGGAGCTTTGCCAAAAACATCAAGGATGAAGCGAGGCCTTTTTTCTTTCTTTTTTTTTTTTTTAAGATATGGAGTAATCCTATAGGTATCTACATATTTACCCATACTAATGTAAATCCCCAGTAGTTTATCTAGGTTCAGTGAAATGATTCTGTATTTATAGGCAGTAAACAACTGGAAAATGTTGCAAACTAATCGTAGTTAGAAAGCAGGAGTCAGGGTGCTRTCAGGGATCTAGGCTCAAACAACTGGGATCCTTCGGTGACTGCAAAATGTGGAGGTAAGCCAAGCTTGCCATTTATTTTTGGTCTTGTTTTTTCTTCTTTTCAAGGGTTTTTGTTTTTTGTTTTGTTTTACCAGCAGAGAAGTACACTATTTCTTTAAAAGCTTGTGTTATTTTAGTGCAAAAAGGTCTCTCTCCTCCACTCTGCCTCTCAGCCTTGAGGTTCACATTGTCACTGATAGCACTAATCTCTGAAGAACCTTTTCAGGATCAATGATTATAGTACTGCTAGCCCCTTGTTTTGCAGACTTTTAAAAATAAAATAAAATAAAAAAATAACCAGCACAATCAGGACACATTCCTTTTCATCTCTGTCTTTCTCATAATTTCCCATGGCAGAGTTCATGTCAAAAATGCTTGGTTTCCACCCTCCGCCCAATTGTAAGCTCTTCAAAGGGAAGAGAATAAAAGTTGGAGCCTGAATCCCAGAGCAAATGCTCCTGCAGCCATGCTCCAGCCAGCTTTTGAAGTCTTTCGGCTCACCTCTTGATGCCAGGCAGGCCCCTATTATTACCAATGCTGTTAGCCATTTCAGCTCCATTTCCAGGCCTACGTGGACAAGAGAGCAAGGGAGGCCCTTTCATGTCAGCCTTTGCAAAGCTGCTTCGCTGTTTGAAGGATGAAAGTCACTCTTGTTTGTTCTTGCTGCGGTGCACAACATTTGGCTCAAAAAGTAGAGGCCGGTGCCTTTCTTGAAGTGGACTGCACGTTGCTGGACACAAGCAACGCTAATGGCCGGTCTTGCAGTCGGGGTCTTGGGGGATTTTTTTTTTTCCTTAAAGAATGTAAATAGCTGAGCATTGTGGCAGCAGGATCATTTTTAATTTAAAAAAGAAAAATACATTTTTGCAGATATCAGGGGAGAGGAAGAGAGAAACAGAACCATTTCCTCATGACGCTAGCACAGATGAGAGATTATTTTAATGAAGGCCAAGTAATGAGAAGCCTGAATTCAGGGACATCAAGAGAGGAAGGTTTTCCTCTATCCTAGAAGAAGCCCAAACAAAGCTGGCTGATCCTAGGCACAGAAGCAGCTCAAGAACCCCTCGAGAGGCTCTGTCAGGATTTGCAGCAGGATTTGGGGTTCCCACGCTCCCTCTTCCCCCTTGCAAGGGGAGGCCAGAGCAGGAGGGTTTAAGCTTCTCTTTGAATCTGCACCGACAGGTAGAGTTTCTCATCACGGYATCCTCTCTTCCAGCCTCACTATGTCCTCTCTCAGTCCATGACTTTCTACCTCCATTTGTGTTTTGAAGAGAGCAGGGGGGAATAAGGAGGAGGAGGAGGAGAAAGAACCCCCCTTGAAGCTGAATGCCATTTTCCAGGGAACGCAACCCTGAAATTTTGCGGCTGATACCCTGCYGCAGCAAAACTGCAGCAAGGAGGCTGCCGAGATAAGAGAACCCCCAAGCAAGCAAGCCACTAAGTAAATAAGCACATGGGGAAAGGAAGTTTTTGTTTTGATTTCTTGTTAGTCATGATATTTAGCCTTTTATCACAGCAAAGTTCCCATCCACCCCCTTGAAATCCGGTGCTATATATTCTTCACTCGTAACAACAACAATGCTAAGAAGTCTGAGAACAGGGAACGGGCGGTCAAATGCGCTTCTTGGTCCAGCTGTGTTTAGTTTTCCGATGCCCATGTGTTCCTTGTTAGGCTGTCTTCCAGCCCTCCTCTGCCTTCTTTTCTATTCTTCACAGTCCAAAACTATGAACCAATTACAGACCACAGAGTCAGCTATTTACCCCCTCCTGCCTTTACACAGCTATTTCCTGCCTGCTATCAGCAAAGTTAGACAAAGATGACAACAAGCCCAAGGTTTTTACCATAAGTTGAACCATAAGCGAGGACCTGAAAACACCCTAAAGCTGTTATATTTTATGTAGGGGAAAATTTGAAAAGGATTATCCGGGGAAAGCAATCAGCTCCAGACTGAAATCTATCTCACTGGTGTTTATATGATAAAATAATTGCCATTTAGGCCTGTATCACACTCAGAATATGAATCATATGTCTTGAGGGGTCTCCTGCAGAGGTTCGGGGGCAGAGCTTCCTTCTTCTCCGTAGTAGCCTCTCTGGAGATGCACATGGGTCTCCGGGCCAAAGAAAACAGTTGTGATTACAGAGTGATAGAGCCAGCCACATGCTGATTCAAAGACCTATAATCTTCTCCCCTTCCACCCTCCCCCTCCCAAAAGCAACAAGTCTGTAAAACTCATTCACTTGCCAGAGGCTGTTTATTCTGTTTAATGGCCACCTATCACCCCTTCACTCATTCTTTTTAGATTTACTAGACAAGCACAAAGCAAATTAGTGCAAAATGCTTTCAGTCAAGTGTCAGGTGGAATCAGACTTGATGAATACTATACTGCTGGGCTTTATAACTGTAGGAACACATATACTGACAACATTGTCTCCTTCAATTAAAGCGATGCTGCCCGGTTTCTGAAGCTCTCATAGAACTGCCCCCCCCAGTCGAACCTGTAACTTTTTAATATCTTATTTTAATAAAGACATTTTGACACCACTGCAATGGCGCAAGTGGAGAAATCTCAATGCTAGAATTCTTATGATGTGTTTCAAAAATGTACTCTTCAAAGGAAATACTTCACTGACATGCTGATCTGCAGCAAAGTGTGGATATGTTCAAAAATAGCACCGTGTCTGAACCTTGTAATGTAATATTTATAGTATAAATCTTGCTAACTCGCCATAAAAATGAGTCTCCATTGTTGCTCATCCATAAATACAGAAGGCCAAAGAGGTGGGGGTAGGGGTGGAGAGGGGGCCTGGCTTCTCCTTGGCAAGACATGCGAGGGATGTACTTTTCCCCTTAAAGCTCACGCGTGGAGGGGTCCACACACACCAGGGGCGAGCGTAACCCAAAGGGGAACGTATGGGTTTCTGGCAGTGTGACTCCCATTAAAGTCAATAGCAGCCATGTGGCTGAAACCCCGCCATGTGTCTCAGAAAATTCACCCCAAGCCAAAAAACATTCCTCTGAAGATAGATTGTATCTGATGGGCACGGCTCAGAGTAACGAGCCGATGATGCTGCGCCGCTCCGGGGATTTAATCTAATGCAACTTGCTTTCGCTGGGATGTTCAGCTCACACAGCAGACCACCAGAGCACAGGACACCTCAGACCATCCCAACATGCTCCGAAAGGCTAGCTTTTTTGCTTCCCTGAGCTCAGAGATTGTGATTTAAAGCAGCTTCTTCTGAGCACCAGAACATCAGCCACTGCAATTACAGTGAGCTTGCAACAACGTCCAGGAGCAGACAGCCCGGCAGAGCACGCACAGAACAGTAACGACCCCACCGAACGACCGCGGTTACTGTTTTACTGCCTTGAAGAGGGAGAGACTACAAGGTTGCCTGGAGGTATGGTTTCAGTGGCTCCATACGGGATTTCTGCTCAGAGCCCGTAGGACAGAAGTGGCCCCTGACCAGTGAAGACAGGGGCACTGGCTGCAGACTGCCACCTGGATGCACGTTTCCCCCGGCAGGCAGAGGAAGCTGCTGTCGGTCCCACGAGGGGCCATGGCCCTAAGAATTTTCATAACAACAATTCGGTAGATTACAGACCTGTAGAGAAGCTATAGAGAAATGACCTGCTCTTTTAGGCATCCTGATACCACGGTGTGTCATATAAAAAGTGCAGCAAGAACGATAAATCCAATTGTTTGTATTAAAACCATCAAAACCACTCTACATCCTTTTTCAAAGCCCCCAAAGACAAAATAAGGATACTTCGGCCAAGTATATTAAACAACCAATGCGCCCATCACATTAAATCAATTGTTTTAATTCCAGTTAAACTGCAAAGGACTGTGAAGCTGGAAGATATTATTATAAATTAATAATATTATTATTCTCTTTGTTCTTCAGGGCACAGTGGATTTCACAGGCAAAGTCTGGTTCTCTACTGCCTGAAAGCAACTCTAAATAGTGATGAGAGAGATGAATAAGAACCCTTATGTAGATGTAGTCCATGAATGTCTTTTATGGATGCCAAGTTGAGGATAAAATCTAATTTACAGCTCTAAACTGGAAAGATGCACAAACCCTTTGGAATGCATGTTATTAGTAAGCCACTTTAGAAGTCTACATTAAACTCATGCCCATTTTCAGTTAGGAGAATACCATAATTTTTTCCTCCTCTGCTATTTCCTTTATCTGAGAGCAGAAGGAGGTCCCAAATGAATTCAGATTTAACCAAATGGAGCTGACTTTCAATTTGGTTCTAATTCCCCCCACCTYAGGAAATTCAGTGATGGGCAAACAGGCAAAATATTTTAATTCTCTCAGCATTTTCACTTTGTAAGTTTAATGGATCCTTTTTTTTCCTGCCCAAACCTACTTTAAGCCCTTGGTTCCTTATAAAATGCTACCTCCATGGTGATACTACATTCAGATGCATGTGTAAAGCAGGGGAAGGAGGACGGGAAAAAGACTTTCTTGACCCAAAGGCTGAGCCTCTCTCCCTCTCTTAGGCCACGAACAGAGAGAAGTTTAAGGCATCAGTCTGGGGCCAGCTGTAACAGCTCCGCCACATACAAACGCCCTGAAAGGCAGAAATTTTGAAGCACAAGGAAACTCTGCAGTTCATACATGAATACACTGTCAATGCTGCGGCAGGGCCATTTGCAAAAACAATCCAATATTGGACATGTTGCCACTCAGGTATGTGTACCAGAACACAGCACTGACTTTTCAGGCCCTAGTTTGCAGTAAACGCAAAACCCCGCTTAGCGTACACGGAACTACTAATACAGGGGAGCKCCGCGATTCTTAGACAGCCCCGGCCAGCACAATATCTGAGCATCCTCTGTACAGAACACAAGTCAGGAAGAAAGAGCTATTCCTGCCACCCCCCTTCCCCTGCAGAGGAAAAACAGACGCAAAGGAGAGGATTCACCAACGACATTTGAGTCACCTCTGCAAGTCCACGCTGCAGTCCCAGTCATCTGGGCCCTGTCTACAGCCAAGGAGGGGGACAGGGAAAGGGCTTTTTCAGGCCATCTTATTTTTGATGTCTAACGTAGATGTATGAAAGCTCCACTTCCTACGTGGAGGGACCTGAGCTAGTCTAAATTACTGTTCCAGATCAAGCAGAGGAAGCAACCATTGATCCAGGGTGAGGGACACACAGAAACTTATGCCAGTGAAGGCGACCATATGGGAGTCTTCTGAGTCCACAGCTAGAAACCCAAATGCTGGGGCACCCTTCTGGACTATCCCCCATCCTCACTGCCAGGTTCCTCCACCGAATTCATTTAACCACAAGGTGGCAAATTCTTTACCAGATAACTTCATTTTCCGTTTCTCTGTGGAGCCTGCATTAGCAACATACACACGACAAATGACAGCAAATCCTGCAGCAGAAATTCAGCAGCTGTAAATCAGAATAGTTAATTGACAGCAATGCAAAGTCCAGCCCAAGCCTGCTGAGGGTATCAATCTTTTTTCTGAGGCCGTTAACCAAAGAGCAATTTTTTGTAAACAGTGGAAAASTGCATCATGGTTAAGTCTACTAAGGAAAGCTGTGAAAACAAACCCGTATTATTTACAACAATTGTCTTCTTTCAAATGCAGTTTAATTTCCTAAAGTATCTATCACAGGGTCTTACTAATTCCACAGGGAGCTGAGAACTTGACATTTAATCCTGCCAGGGAAAAGTAGCTAAGGATAAAAATTTCACCTACAAATCAAAGGTGCAGAGTCACTGTACCTACTAAATAATTCACTGAGATTTAATAGGCTAACTTTAAAAAACAACTATGGAAGCAAAATCTGTTTCAATTTCCTCTTTCTTTTTAAGATGTGSCTAATATTAAATTAGGAGCAGAGCCTCATATCCAAGGCAGTTAAACGAGACTCTTCATGTGTCACTGCTGTCTCACCTGCTGGATTCTTCCTAGTAGCTGAAGGGACAAAAGTTGCCAGCTCTAATTGCTCTTGCTGAATGGTAACACTGGGAAATGGGGAAGAAAGTTTGAGATTTTTATGTTCTTCTTGTAAAGATGTTTTCAAAAAGCTGAAAAATGTTGTCATTCTGCTAGATTCAYGGGAGGGTGGAAGATAAAGGGCAGTTATTAAAAACTGCAAAATTTAAAAGAACGAGAAATATAAACCATTCCAGAACATAACCGCCGCACACACTTGCCATGTATGTTTGGGTCGCTGTCTACATTGACTCTGGAACTGCGTCAGAAAAATCTTTAACAGCTCCTTGCCATCGTAATCATAGATTTCAATCCRCCAGTCCTGTTACCTAATAACATTGCAAGTCGCCCAGTCCTTTAATTAATAACAAACACTGTAAGCCCAACAGCCCAACTCCCACAGAAGCCTGTACCCTCACATCAGTAGCAAGAGAGCAGATGTTTTGACCCAAAACATTCTTTGGAGATAAAGTTTGGAGAACTGGATAATACTGCATCTTTGGGGGGAAATTAAAAGCTGACGACTCACCTTCTGTAAGGCAGAACTGACAGAACAATACTCAAACAGGAGTTCGGTGACTGTAGCGAGTCCCACCACGCTAACGGCCGGGCCTGAACCCACCRGAGTACGTGGAAAGCTGTCAGGGATTTTGAACTGTGCCAACATCTGCACACAGCTGCCAAGGGGCTGCGGGAGTACGAGGGACCAGGTGAGGTTACAGCTCCCCAGCTGTAACCAGGGCTGGCGTGTGCAGCAGTAACACGCGCATCCCCGCTTCAGTTTACTACAAGTATTTTGGCAGCTGTTTAAATCCTCCACTTCCCGTTGGTGTGAATGAGATTTGCTGCCCGCTCCTTACGGCGAGCCCTTGATCCCTACAGCATGGCGGCAACATCCCCAATCACATCGTGTCAGCGAAGCTGTTACYCAAACGAAAGCAATCAGAGGGTGAGACGGGGTGAATCCTAGCGACCGAGACTGCAGCTGCCACCTGGGCAGGAGGCAGCAAATCCAGCTTAGGAACATGCCGAGGTTACAGGTTTGATCAGAAGCTCCGAGAAGTTCCCTCTCTTTCCATTTCTGGGCAGTCACGTACCTGCAGGTCTCTGCAAGTAACCGCTGCGAGGCTGGCTGGGGGGCCACGAAGGGATTTCCCTTCCTGGGCAGGAAAAGCCTGAGACTCTGGAGACTCATAGCACCAAAGACACCGCTGGCAGAATCTACAGGCAAGCCACAGGGACCTTAAAAAGTCTGCTGAGGAGCCTGAAGGAGGTCAAAGGAGGACAACCAGTGCTCAGGGAAGCAGGGTGGGAGACAGGAGAACGTATTCAGCTGGACTGAATCCTCAGATGGATCTTGCAGTGGGTGACTGGTGGGAAGAGGCCATGCTCTCCCTCCTTAGCGCAGAACGATTTCTCTTGCTCTATCGGTGTCACTGAAATCAGCATATGGCTTGCTAACTCCAAAGGTTATTATAGTGACAGCATTTTCTAGCTTAATGCGAAGCCATAATCTGCTGCTAACTGGAAGTGAAGAAGAGCTTTCTGCTGGCTAAACCATACAACCAAGATTCAGGAGTCTGCATAATCTTTCCCAGCTCAGCCACTGGTTCACTCCATACTTTTGATTACCCTACGTGGACTCAGTCTCCACTGATGAAAGAAAAAGGTAACAACATTTTCTACTGTGGAATGACCCRAAATTTAATTAATGTTTGCTGTGTGCAGTGATCCTCAACGGGGAGATGCCCAACATCACAAAGCACTCAGCACCTCTTTTTCTTTTTCAGTCTCCAAGTCAGCTAAGTGTCTTGATTACCATAAAATCACACAAAAATCTACATCTTTTCTGCCTGTTACTGAGCTAGTGGATTCATGACAAGAACTGCATAAAAATTATTCCACTCTTCCAGACACTACAATTCCTCTGGCAGGCCAAGAGAGAGCCTGACAAGAGGTGAACTCTCTGCACCCGTGTCATTTTTTCCCGTATTTTACAGCTTCAGAGAAGAGTGTTGAAGTTCACTGCCTGCTACCTGGTTGGCAGGTCTTGCTCAGAAATTATTTCATTCATTATCAGTACATTTTCAAAACTGGATGCTTTTACACTGCCAAAGAATAAGCGCCATAAAGTGGTTGTGAAAAATGCGTTGGCTGACATAAACCAGCCTCTGCTGGATGCACTAAATATGTCAAAGCATACTCAGATGGTCCTTTAACTCAGTAGATGCGGCATCACGGGGAAAAGCGCATTCTTCTCCCAGCAAGCGAAAATAACAGCTCAAACACTTAAAGACTCCACCTGATTTCTCCCTTGTGAAACAAAATGTAGATTTTATTACCCACCATACAATTCACTCTACTTATGGTTTGCATAATTTTTCCTCTTTCCAAATACATTTCACTTTTATCAGCTCCAGGGGCTTTGCACCTGATAGAGCCGGAGTCTGAACTGTGTCATTTAAAGATGTCTAAGAAACCACAAGGCAAAGGTAAGGCTTGCTATCGTGTACATTTTCAGGCCAAGACTTTACCTCTGGTATTACTTCTACAATACCTCCCTGGGCCTTCATAACCCTCGTTTTACCCTCAGTACAAATTAGGATAATCCCTGGTTTTGCACAAGACTCACTACCCAATCCAAATAGCCCATATACTAAATCTATAGCAACGTATGATTTCCTGAACATTTCAAAGATGGATTACAATACCATTTGAGTACATGATTTAAAAATAGAAGGAAAAAGTCTTGAGTGTGGCCATAGAAAAATGAYACCACATCTTGTAGTGTTCCTTTAAAAAAGGAAGAAAAGAAAAAAGAAAAGAAAAGATGGCTGACTGCCAGAGTTTTGTGTTAACTTGGAGTGCAGAGGTGATTTTTAATGCTTCAAACATCATTCATGAAATATTATATATATAATTTGTACTCAAAATAACATGCAAGCTCTCCAAGGAAACATTAAAATAAATAGCTTCTTTAACTCTTTTGTACCTTGATCGTATCTTATTTTGATGAATCAATAAACGAGAGACGTAAGATTGATGTAGGACAGATCAGTAGGGCAATCATGTACTTTATTACATATTTATGAGTCTGAAAGATCAAAGGATGTTTTTATGCACATAACTTGGCAAATGTGCTTTGCCACGTTCAGATATATTCCAAGTGACTTTAGCAGAAATGTGAAGGAAGCTGGCATGCTGCCCACAGTGCTATTTGGTAAGACTTTGAATGATGGTGGGATTACAAACCATGATAATAAAAACACATGCAGCATAACATTGATGCATGTAAACAGTATATACAAATGCATATGTGTGATCGTATAATGTGTGTATATACAACATATTGCATTTTCTGCACATGTGCATGCAAACTACAGCCCAGATTGAACATTTCTTTGAGCCACTGGAAACCTTTCATTTGCCATTAGCTGGCACCCCATGAAACAGGCATGTGCTGGGAAGGGAAAGGGTCACCYGAATTCAACTGTGCGATTATGCACTTGTGATCCAGAACACCTTAGTTTGATCCCCAAATCTGCTACAGGTTTCCTAAATGATCCCATGTAAGTCACTTTTTAACAGTTTGGAGAACATCAGTTTCCTATTAGTTCAGTCTCGAACGTCGCTGTTCTCACAGTAGGGCTGCTCATCGCTAACAACACGCATGAGGAACACACTTCTCCGTGTCTCTGCAAAGCTGACCCAAAGTGTGCATTAAAATGGACTAAGACGTTCGTGCACCCAGAGTCATGAGACCCCTTTTTATGACCTCGAAACCAAATTGTCACTCAATTCTCATTTGCAAAGTGGCAATAATAGCACCTAGACACAAAGTGAGTTGAGTAAGAAAATCAGTTACTGTGATGCTACCGAGACTGACAGAGGGCATGTATCTTCCTAAAACCAAGACAGCAGGACTGGTATCATTCTCCTCTTACTCTTTTCTTACCATTATTTAAAAGTTAATGGTAATTTTTTATTAGATTTAGCAGAACTTGACTGACTCAAAGATGCTGTAGAAGCCTGTCAAAATGTGTTAAAATATACAGTACCTGCCAACACCACATAGCGAACATCAGGATATTACCTGCAGCTACAAGAGGGGTGGGCCTCAGGATCTGTCACTACTTGAAAGGTGCTACCAACATTGAAAATAAAAAGCTAGTGAAAACAGCGCTACTGATTCATGCTGGTTATTAGAGTTCCAAAGCAGAGGTATTAGGGATGGAAAAGACAAATGCCTTCGTCTCTCCTACTCCCTTCTCAGTTTGGGTAAATATTGCATTATCCAGGTTACTTTTAAGTGCATTAAGCAATGGTGCTTTCTCCGCTCCCCTGGAACAACAGATCGCATTTGGAGATTTTTTTCCTATCATTAGAGCTGATGGATTCAGCGTGGTAGGTCCAGCTATTAAAAACACCACGGCAGGTTTGCCATTCCCTCTGCTGTCCCCCCTCATTTTTACTCATGGAGATAGGCAGCTTACCTCCACCTCTGCTGCCCGGCTTTGTCTGTCCTGAAATCCTCAAGATATACCTCTATTTCCTTCCCCTTGGTCTGTTTGACCATTGTACCTTTGCCAACACAACCCTGCTGCCTTTGAACCTTAATTTTCCCCTTTAGAAATTTTTTCATGTCATGTGAATTTTGTTGCCCTGAATAATCCTTTGACCTTGGTGTTTATATCTTTCCAGCATCTACGAGGTGAACTCATGGTTCACRGTGGACACTGTTTTGCCAATCCGTATTATTTATTTGACTGTTTTACCCGTTCTTCATGAATCATTCTCTCAAGGCTCCCGATTAATTTATTTTTCCCTTCTCTGGACTGTTTTCCTTTGTCAATATTGCTGTCACTGCAGAGCTCAGAGATGAAGTAGACCACTACCTGCTGAATCAACCTCTACATGCTGTGTCTACCCTAAGTACAATTAGGAAATCTCTCACCTAAGTGATCGTTYTAAAGGCTGTCTCAGACAGCCTGGACTCTGAAGTTATTTCTGCAGTGTTATCCATCTTGACAACTTTGTTGCTCTTTGCTTTACCTGTATTTATCAACAGTTACTTTTACAAAGGGGGTCTTAGTGTCTCAAGGATTGATTCAATGAAGCCTTTAAGCTGCTGTTTAGAGCTAAGCACACGAATAAGCTCTTCCACTTGAAGACAATAGGACTAAATGGCTCACAAGACAATACACATTTAAGTGTTTTTGTAAATTAAGCTGTAATTGTCCAACAGTCTTTTGGGATTTTTTTCTTTTTTAATGAAAAAAAATCCCACTAGCTCATCTCTAGATTTAAAGACTGCATTTTGATTACTTGCTGGCAATAAGGCTGTTATTTTCAAAAACTACCGATGGATTCTTTTAGAACAAATGTTTACTAAAATAACAATTATTAAAAACCCCACCTCATCACATCCCCACAACACACGCAGATCTGTCTATGTGCAGAATTTAGCAAACAAGGGTGTTACATGTCCGCTGTGAGCTCCAAAAGCAATAAGCAACACTGAACTGCAGCAAACTGCACAACTTTGTTATTCCAAATATTAGCACTACTGATGAACCTTTACTCTGTTTCAAGAGACACATAATTAAATCATTTACAAGACTTGGAGGAGAAAGTTTGCCTCCACAGGAAGGGGCTTTGGCAGATTTGTTGGCAGTGTTTCAGTTGGGGGGTTCAATTTATACTGCTTTTGTTCTCATTCAGGAAAGTGCCCTGAAGTTAATCGGGGCTCACTTATTCAGTTATAAGCCCCTTTGACTGCAGGTGATTTAGACCAACCTCTTTCAGCTTCATCAGGGCATCCTTTTCCACAYTAATTTGGGGATGAGGTGGCTGAGGCAGCCCTGCTGTCTCGCACCCAAAGGCTGCTGATGCCTCTGTCAGGGGACAGATGTTGGGGTCCCACCTCTAGCACAGTCTATAGATGAAACTCACTTCTGCATATGCAACTTCTGCACATGCAACTCAAACACAGCAGCTCCTTGTGAAGAAGCTTCTAGCCTTTTCTTGCCCTTGTTTGAAGGGAGGAACATCATCAGGCCCTTAAGTCCCTCACCAGTCTTGCCCTGCACAGGACCTCTAGGGAGGGAGAACAATTCTGTTCTGACAACGTATGGCAGGGAATCAGGGGCTACCTCCACGTGAGAAAATATTCCTAGAGTGTTCCTAAAAATCAGGTCAATCAGCACAAAACGGCCTGGGTGGATGTCAGAAGCTCCCTTAGTCTCCTAAGTGTAGCAGCTGGGTAGAAGCAGCTTGTTGAGAATGGACCCTGCATCACTTTAACTCCTAAAGTACCCCCAGMGTGGTTTTGGAGGGTGGCAGACAGCATGAGCAACATACCCAGGACTTTTCTCACAGTTCACCAGGACATAGGATCATGCTGAGTTTACTAGTACAGATGTAGCCAGGGAAAGTCAGCGAATGTTTTCTAGCTTTTGGAGATACACAAGTCAAAATGCTCCACGAAAAGCAAGTCAGTAGGAATAGGCAAAATAGTTAAAATTAAAAACTGTTGAATGCGGCAATAGATATTTCATCAGCAAACAACTACAGAAACAGGCTTTCCTGTTGCTGTCTTATCTAGACACCAAAAGAAAGGAGAAAATTAAAGATGGCAGCACACTGATACTACTCATGGACTCTGTCATCTGTCATACTCTATAGCCTAACACAGCTCAGCTAGCTCGAAAGCTCATAACTTAAGGTGAGAATTTAAACTGATAGTTAAACCRGTTCTTAGAGCTGCACAGACATGTTTGTTTCCGTGTAATAATGGCTTGATTTGAATTAGTTAAAGTTAATTAGAAATGGATTTAATGAAGTTTGAGTAAGTTTCCATTATGCCACAACAAGATTATCCATATAGCCTTTTATTCACTCAACTATCTCAGTTTAAAACCTTTTCAGATCATGCCAGAATGACTTTTATTTTTCTTTCTTTTCTTTTTTTTTTTTTTTTTTCATAGATTCCTACACAGCAAAACACTCCCAGCTGGAAAAGACAGTGGCTCATATTTATCCCTGATATAATCCCCATTGTCAATATGTTTATTATCACGTACGGCTCAGGATCAAAGGACATGCAGCTAGGAGATCTAATTAAAAAGTGACGATGCACTAGACAAGCCCCATCTTCTGTTCAATCAGCTCTTGCTTAGTACTGAAATCTGAATTTCACATCGGCTAGCGCTGCCCTTGAGGTCAAGAGTTTTGTTCTCCATTTGAATCTAGAGCAGCTCCTTGTCTTGTCCTTTGCTTCTGATATAACAAGATTGCCCGCCTTGCACAGCTAACCCAAACCAGCCCAGCTGCAAACCTTTCATGTTATCCAGCTGTGATATGTTTAGCTGTGATAAAACTTCCTTTGCCTTCATTTTTGGGGGTTCTTTTCTGTCTTTTTTAAAAGCATTATGAAACTCTCTATCACAAAGTATCTGCAATGTAACAAATAGTTCCTTTTCCTTCTAATTAATCATTCCATATGAAAGCAATAAGAACCTACACATGGCAGATTTGGGAATAATGATGACTCTTTGCTTCTTTTCTTTTCATTTAGGGAAGAGTGTGGTAACCATAGTACAAATAAAATTGTCCTATTAGGCCTGGCCTGCTGGTAGAGTCTGATGTAGGCTTAGAGGATCCTAAACAACTGAGTTTAGGAGAGTACGAGGCATGACTGCCCCTCCCTGAGAACACATAACTGAGCAGCCCCAAACAGTTCAGATGCACTTGTTKTATTTTGCTATGTGATAGACTAAGATCATACCCGTATGTATCCTTTGGGATTTCTCATGTGTGTTTTCATCAGAGTTGCTGTCACTTAGCACAATGATCACAGAATTACAGACTAATTTAGGCTGCAAGGGACCTCRGGAGTTCATCTAGTTCAATCCCCGACTCAACGCAGGGCCAGCTTTAAAGTTAGGTATTGAAGTTGTTTGCAGTCCTAAGAAATTGTCTCCCTGGACTTTGTGGACACTAACCAGCAGAGGCTGAGGGCCGACCTGTGAAGCCAGTATGAACTTCATCAAGGGTAACAGAGGTGCAGAAAGAGGAAGCTCTGTGCCCATAAAGTTAATTGAAAAGCTTTCATTGGGAAAGCAGCAGAGGAATCAAACCATTAGCATACAGTAGATCAGGAAACATAAAGCGAGGCTTG
This sequence comes from Rhea americana, assembly GCF_003343005.1. Classification (NCBI taxonomy): domain Eukaryota; kingdom Metazoa; phylum Chordata; class Aves; order Rheiformes; family Rheidae; genus Rhea; species Rhea americana. The sequence continues at coordinate 2,135,852 of NW_028186401.1, forward strand.
AGTTACAAGGCAAAGTTCTTCTATTTTTTTTTCGTCATTTGTCATGACAAACGTGTTTCCTTGAGCTTTAATTTTCTGGCTAATTACGCTCRGCTTTCCACCTAAGCTGAAAAAAGATTAGATTTCTTGTAATGAAGTACATATTACTTTTGCTCTAAGTATCTGCATCACTTTAAAATCTAAATACGAATTCAGAGCAGAAATATTGAGAAGAAATGCAAGGGTGTTTGCATGGTGAAGCTTATTTGCAGTAGCCTACAACTTTTTTAATGCCTAATAGTTTGAGGCGTTGGGTTTATTATTGCTTGAGTTGAAAAATATTGAGAGGCTTCACCAGAACAATTCAGCCACTTCTGGGAACAAGCTTCAGTAAGAACAACCACACCAGTTGTTATGAAAGGCTTAGAACTGTTTTACTGAAGCTCCACTAACGTGTATTGGGGGACTGTCTCAAAAGGTAGCAGAGGCCAATACAGGGACAGAGAGGTATCGTTCATTTCCCTCATGAATATTCAACAAAATGTGGCCAAATTATAATCCTCTGCAAATCACCATCTGCATATTCTCACTAGAGGTTTGTCAGAGGCTAGCAGCACAATTCCCAGAGCATTCTGTCTTAATTGCATATATGCCATATCTCCCACAGGGCTGTATGCCAACCACATGGGCCTGCTCCATGCCCACATCATCCTCTGACCTAGATTCTTCCTGTACTTGCACCTCAGGAGTGGTTGCAGCTCAGCTTAGGACACACAAGAAATGGGTGAAGTCGGGTATTTCCAGAACTCAGAAGATGTTAYGGTAGAGGACAAGAAGAGTTCTAGACATAGCAAGAAAGCACAAGACAAGAAAGAAGGWGCAATTAGCCTGGTATTCAGGTTATATGTTTGAATACGACATAAGATAGTAATAAAGTATTTTCCCACATTAACTCTTTGTGGTGATAAAGCATGTAGGATGTGATGTCAAAGAGATGAGCAGATGTCCTGGCTTGGTTGCTCTGAGGCAAGCAAGTAGAGCAGTATCTCCGTCAGGAAAGTAGTTGAGGTGATAACAGATGAAGTTATTATTATGGGAATAATTTGGATATATATGAAGTCAGAGGACACTGCCCTAAAGAGAAAGAAGAAATGAACAGAATAAGTGTCCCAAGAAGGACACCAAAAGAGCAAACGGAAAGTTAAGGGGAGGAACAAGTTTCTAGGGCGGTATCTTCAAATGAAGACTTCAAGATTATAATCAGATCTATCAGATACAGCCAAAATGTCAAGGAAATATGAATAGAATCGTGGTCTTCTAATTTGGCCCTGAAGAGCTTCCTAGGGACCTCAGCAAGAGCAGTTGCAGTGGAATGGAGAAAGCAAAATCTAGAATGAAATACAGAGCCTTATACACTATAGTGATCAACACCAAAGGGATCTGTTCATCCCACAAGCTATTTCCTGGGATCTGCTGGGCTAAATCCTTAACTGTGCCAAAACAGCTTAACTCCTCCAGAATTTTCATTTCATTTACATCCCTCACAAATTTCATCCAGAGAAGAAAAGATAAAACATGTCTGTAGGGCTCTTTTTGCCCCCCTCCTCCTTTTTTAACAAAGAAAGGAACTTTGAGTTGATTTTAGGCCCTCCTATCTGAAATAATCCCCATGTCCCACAATGAGTAAACCTTCTTCCCTACAGGTCCAGGAACAGAACACTTTCAATTTTGTTATTCTAAACACTGTAAAATTAGGCAGCTCTTAAGCTAGCTGCTCTCATTACACAGTTTGATGAATCTGAAAGGGTAACAAACTCCAGGATGAGTGATTAGTCATTTAGTCTTASAATAGCTTTCTTCCCTTGCCCACTCCTCTTCCTACGAATTTGTTTTTAAAAATGAAAACAAAAAAACCCACTTGCTATAAATTAACTGAATTATTAATCTCTTATCCTTTGCAGACTTTGTGTGCTGGACAATAGCCAGGGGATCACAGTACAATGTGCTGTTGCAGGTATTCCCTTTAGAGATAGAAGACATATATATTCCTAGACATGCAATAAAACTCGGATGCTTTAAAGTGAGTATGAGATGATCTCCCTTGACACTCTGTTTTTAAATCATCTATCTGGTGATTTAAAACCAAGRAGTTTGAATAAGTCTGGAACTGGATCTATTTGACTATCTTTAGTTTCAGCGACGTTGGAGCTAGAATTATATGGAAAATGCAGTGCTTAGACTTAAAATTAGCAAGAGCTCTCCAGAAGGAGCAAAAAAGGTATAAATTATGTCTGATTGAACAAACACAACTCCACTGTTGAACAGCCACTCAATGAAGAGGGCAGGGAGAGGCAATGGAGCACGGTAATGTGTAATATTACTAGTCAATGGGCTGTGTGCAGCAGTGGGCTCCCAAACGCTGGAGGTGTCAGGGAGATAAATAGCAGAGTGTCCTCCTCAAAAATATGATTAATACCCTCCTCGGTCCACTGCTGAAGATGTAGTGGGTGCAGCTGGTTTGGACAGCAGTTGCATAGAGGAAAAATCCAGGACGACTGCAGCAGAGCAGAGAGGGCAAAGAGTAGGACAAGTAGTCAACTGAGTGGGAGTGCTGAGCCCCAACAAGGGGAGAAGTAGGCCAGAGCTGGCAAAGGTCTTCTGGCTGCTGTTTAAGTAATGTTTATAGAACTTTCATGCATGCACAACTGAGTCTCAAGTTCGTGATCTTTGGAGGAAAAAAGGGAGAGAAGCATGTTTGAGTTCATTGTCTCTTGTAATAGTTACGCCGGAGGTGGCTTTCAAGAAGCCGTTCTTCTCTCCTAGCTTGTTCCCCCCCCCCCCCCCCAAAAAAAGCCTGTACATCACAAAGAAGCAGGTGGAAAACGGAGAAATATTAAAAAAATCTAAAAAAGCATCATTTTTTTTTCTGCAGCCAATTGTGACATCCTGCAAAAAGCCAGGAGTGTGTCCAGTGGGTTTTTCACTCTTCACTGTTTTCAAGGAATCCTCTCAAATTCTCCGAAAACATCCTTTCATGCTTCTGTTGTCACAGCACCCAGGGGAAACTGCCCAGAGCTCRAATTCCCAACATTAAAATCTAAACACACTATAACGTAACTAATGCTCCTGGAATCAAACAAAGGCAGAGGGCTACGGATGGCTTTATTTCTTAGAGCAGTGATCCCTGCCTTTGCTGGTTTGCAGGCAACAGTACCAAGGCAGCACTGTATTACCAGCACTGCCACGTTATCGGCCGTCTTGCATCCACAACGGATGTCTCAGGGTCTCCCCTGAAAGCCTGGGGTAGGGACGAGCGCCTCAGGCAGTCTCCAGTCATCAAGAAGGTACTGGAAAAGCTGCAAACCTGAGGCTCAATGGAAGGGCACGCGTGTTATTAAACACCTAACGCTAGCTGCATACACACAAATACTTCCATCTAACTTACGACGCCAAAAAAAGGATTGCGGGGGGTAAGGGGGAAGGAAAAGTTCCAGTGGATTATTGATCTGAAAGACAGTGATTAATAATCACTAGTTTAGTATTCTGCATCACCGCTGCTTGTCACACTTGCCTGGAAGCAGGATTAATATAAGAAGATATTATATATGTGAGCAAGGCACTAAGGTAGCACTGTATCGATCTGAACTTTAGAGCTGTTCAGTGTCATTAGCAAAAACAAAAAGAATGCCGACATTTACAAAAAGGAGAACGGTTGACAAAAAGAAAGAATTTGTTTTTCCTTCTACAAATTCCCAGCAGCCTGCCTGATCTCTTCAATCACTTCCAAAAAATGTACCAGCCACAGATCTGCGGTAAACTCAGCGTAACTCGTACCGGATCAGCCAGCACAGGCACAAAGCCTCCTCACTGAGCTTGCAGGATCGGTGCCTGACTGTAACACAGAAAGTTGACRTAAGAGCTTACATACACCCAAGGACCCACATCTAACACTACCAGAACAGCATCTTTTTCTGAAAGATTTTAGTGGAAGGAATGCTTTTCAAAGAAGTTCACCATCCAGAAAACTGTAATATCCCTTTTCACAAAAAAATTCTAGTCTGACATACAGAAGGTGTTTTAAGACAAAAAAGGAAAGTAAAATAAAGCCAAAGTTAATATATTTGAAAACACTTGCCATGAAATGAAAATCATTCAATTGCTTTATTAAACTATTGTCTCAAATTCACTTTGTTCTTTTCCTCTTTTTTTTTCATTCACGTATAAAGAGGGGACACCACTATTTGTTCAAGATAATATTAAGCATACTCTGCTACTCAATTAGTAAACATGTCAAGAGGTGGGTTAGTTATTCATGGTTCAGGGGCACAGCCCCCTTTCAAAAAGAACTTTTTTTTTCACTCTAATGAAATGATGGATAATCTGGAAGTAGGTGCTTTAAGAAGATATTAATCATTCTCTGTGGTAATGTTAATCATGCGTTCCATCATCTCCAGATGCTGTGCATCACCTTCCTCGGAGATAAAGGGCACCCAAGCCAGCAGAGTCCTTTTGATCACCTTTCTCACAGTAACTCTCACAAGGCATTAAAAGAAGTCTTCACATTTCAGGGCATCCTTAAAAATGAAATAGAAAGTGGGAGAGTGAGGTAATGGAGGAATTCATGGACTTCAATCTTGACCCTGTCATTACTTATGCTACCCAGATGGGAGGTGCATAGTTCTTTAGTCCTTTGTCCTAATCTTTGACATTTTTCAATGCGGTGTTTGGTATGAATGAGATATGAGGAAAATCCTGATCACAGGAAATAGAGAATTAATTCGCAAAAGATTTCAGGGAAGGAGTTAAGAGGGAAGCAAAAAAAATCAAGCCTCGCTTTCTGTGAAGAAAAACCCAGCAAAATTGTTCCCTCATAGTCTGGTATTCCGTTCTTAGAAAACATTAGCAGAAGTCAGGTCAGATTTATCTCAGCACACTGTCTGTGATGTCTCTTCCAGTTAATAAAACACCCTGCCACTGGAGAGTTTTCTGGCCAATTAGACCATTTTTATGACTAATCTTTTTATGGCTTTTTTTAAGTTACGAATAAACCTAGGGCATATCTTAGATAGCTGAAATATCTCCTATCACAGACTTAGATGCTTCAGAGACCCAATGCCTAGAGAAGAAACTTTGAAGGTCTTCTAAAGCTAAAAAGTTACTTTGTATAAACTATTGAATAAAGATAAACCACAGAGGACCATACGCAGTCAAAGGCAAGCAATGTTTCTGTCACAGCATGTAAGTCTTAAGGAGAAAAGAAGTTGTATGAACTTGAATGTAATAATCCAACTTTCTTAAATTCATTTTAAACAGCAAATCTGTATACATGGGAGCTGCCCTCCTCTTGCAGACAACCAATGATCCCATTCAAACGTCACTCCTGATGTACTTCATGGGGTAAGTAAAAAAGAAAATTAGAGTCATAGGAAATTTAAAAACACCTCTTTCTTACAAATGTTTTTGAAAATATTTTAACCGAGATGTTGTCACCACTATGTGGTTTAGATGAATTATGATGAAATACCTTGTTCCCATCTTCATACAAGAGACACACAAGATATGTAAATAGCCGTATTATAAAATTCAGAAATACAGTTTTGCATATAAAAAGAATGACAGTACCTAGAACACTAAGCGTCTTTACAAGTTTCTACTTGTTTGTCCAGTAAAGAGTTTTCTCTTGCAAAAATGGGTCATGTTGTGAGCACCTGTTTTTACCTAAATCCCTTGCATCTCACTCCTCCCTCAGTGGAAAGACGAACCCACCGGGCTCACACTGCGTCGTGAAGATTGCACCTCCCCGCCGTTAGCGTCCCCTCCGTGAGGAGGCTACGTGAACCCCTGGACAGGGTTTCCTGTGCGGAAAACAGCCCGCACGTCAGCGAGATTAATGAAAGCACCCTTTGACACTTAAGAAATATTAAAAGGTCCTATCAGCGAGACACCAGATGAAGAACCACCACCTAGATGCATCACTGCTGATATTAAGGGGTTTTGCCACTACCCTCAATTCTGCCGGAAAGCCTGGCTAAACACATTATCCTATATGCTACAAAACACGTACAAATTGGTCTCTTAAGTCCTCTCTTCACCTTTCTGCAGTCTTTCTCCAACAGGAAAACAAAGCCATCCTCCCTTTGATGTAAAGCTGCCTCATCTATAATACACAGGTTTACACAAATTGTATCTTCATGTTTGGAGGATCTTTGCAGGGAATCTATGCAGCAAAAAAACTTACTGTTGATTCCTTCTTTGTAACAACTCAAGCTCTGTTTGGCATTCCACGTACTGCTTTCCAAGYGTTCCCTTTCTGATAGCCACCGTACTAACATTACAAGATCCCTAGCATAAGCCTTTTGCAGCTGGCAAAGCAGAGAATCGACTGCATAACTGAAATGCAAATGCTTTTTCATTCCTTGTGATCTTGTTCACCTACGCCTATTTCATGGTGGAAACATCATTTCTGACTTACAGCATGACACTACATCAGTTGCTGCTGATTATATTTGCTACCAAGAATGGCTGCATGTTTACGTATTTTTTTGTCATGGTTAGTTTTAATTCACTTTTTGTAGAGACAACTATTGTATTAGCCACAATTTCTAATGGTCCTCTTACAGTGATGAAAAATTTAGTTAAACGGGAGAGAACGATTAAATGCACAAAGTATTGCCAAACTTACAAAAAGAAACAAGATTTACAGGGTCTTACTAACAAAAGCTCTGAATTGAGAACATAATACTTCATTCTTCTTGTAAAATAAAACGCTTCAAATTAAACGTATACAAAACACAACAATAGGYCACAGTTTCAAGGTGGCTTCAACCTTTCCCTCACTCAAGTGTATACAAATCTGTTTCGAACATCATAAGAACTAGAACATCAAAAAGCAAGAACATTAAAAGAAGTTTGATCAGGAAAATTAGCCGACACAGAGCTGAAGGGTATGTGGTTGATCCAAGGTGAATATGTTGATATATACTTCCTTTGTGAAATCCTGGAGTGGTTTCCAGGGGAAATAGGCATGTAGTCTCCTACTCTATTTCTTCTGGGAAGTGAAGTACTCTGTCATTATTGGTAAGATAGAAAGCTGCCTTTTCTATTCATTTCACTTAGCTCATAGTGATAGAAGATATATAAAAATTTCATTTTGGAAAGTGAATTAGAGTGGAGTGATACAAAGGTGCTTTGTGGTTGAAATCTATAAATCTTGGGGGGGGGGGGAAGGAAAAAACTGTTTTCTGTCATTACAGAGAGCAGATTTTGGTCATGAATGTTACCAGTAACGCCAAGCCAAATGCATTCACCAGGTATTTTGGTTGACAGAGTCCAGAAATAGAGAGCTTCCTCAAGTTCATCAGACTTCTTTTGTAAGTACGCATGTACATGGAACACCAAGGTATCCTGGAACCCATCCACGGTATTGCAAAAGAATTTCTTTAGAATTTATTGTTTAGAAGATCGCATGCAAAATAGATATTTACATCCATATTATGGAATCTGCAGAGTGGAAGAATACTTACCTAGATTGAGGGCCAAACCTGGATTCTGAGCAGTTCCTTATACTAAAATCCTACTATATTCAGAGTGACTTCCTTGAATACGGAAGAAATATTATGCCAAGGTCAAGCAATTTGATTTTGATACTTTAATTTCACTGATCTTGGAAATTCTTCTTACAAGAATTTGGCTACGAAGCCACAGATTTCCTGAAGAGTTAATTTGAACTGATTGTTCACTACCTTGAACCAGTATCGCACAAGAACAAATGTCTTCTCTCTTCAAAGGCTTGTGATATTTCTGTGATGAAACACAAACTCGACAAGGAAATACATAAAGCAGTCTGCTGGAACCGTGTTGGAGAGATAACTGAACAAACAGCTGGTTAAAGGATTAAAGCCAAAACAAAGGACTGTTTGAAGGTCTCTCTAAGTTTCAGATAGCAATGGGAATCTTTTGAAATGGGGTACAGTTGAGCTGCTATAGAAAGGGAAAGGTTTGGGACCTATATCCATTCCAGAGATGCTGAAACTCCACAGCACTATCTGGTGAGTCTTCAGCAACGACAGAAGGCATTAAGGTCAATAAGGAGATGATATTTACTTCGATAATTCCAATTCACACTTTTAAACAAAAATCTTCAGTCTTCAGAAGGTTTCAATCTTTTCCTGTTTATCAGCTGACTGTTATTGTTATGTTACAGTTCACATTCTCTTCCCTTCTTTTGCCCACTTTACCATTAGCTTTAATGAATTACGACTCTTCAGCACAATTAAGTGTTTGAAGCTGCCAGGAGGTACAGTTTAAGTAAAGTAAAATGCACGATTGAAAAGGCCAAAGATCAATATCGAAGGTCTAAAAGGTTAGACCAATCCTATCAGATTCAGGGAAAATCTGGTGCTAAGCTACCACCAAAGAAAAAAAAAAACAGCAAATGGCCCACAGATGATCTTTGTTCAACTAGGGTTCCTCTATTTAAAAAGAAAAACTCTCTTTATTCCACACTATAATTTTCATGCTGCTGAAAATGTAGAAGCTTTAAATTCCAATTTTAGTTGTTCTGAAAGATGGGAAATAGTTTCTTTTAAATACTTTTCTTTATGAAAGAAGACAATAAAGCCTGCCTATTGGCCCTCATTATCCCCACCTCGATTTGCCTTGCCTACCTGCTCCACTGCACTGGTTCAAGACAATTAATCCTAATATTCAACCCTCCTGGTGTAATTTCTCATCTTGGCAGGTCTCTTTCTATAATGACTAAGGGGGAGTGGCCAAATTCTCAAAACCTCTGGGGTGAGCCAGATATGTTTCCACAAACAGACAACGATTCACCCCTGATATGTTAACAAAATGTGTTATCAAACCAAAGCAAGTATTTAAAGCCACTGCCCAAATAACCTACTTATTCGAACACACAATACTGGTCATTATATAACGGATGCGGTAAAGCACAACCACAGTAAACTACGCTGATGCAAAAAAAGGGCATTGTAGGTGACTGCTTTATGTTTCAGATACAGATTATTGAAGAAATATGCATGCTATTTTCCTAACTGAAAACAGGCCCATCCAGACCCATCAAGAACTCTGGGCAAGGCTCTAACTAGTATAGTCACTAATTGGTATAGTTCACCAAACTTGTAAACTGGCCTCAATAAAACAGTGTCTTCTTTTAGCAAATTAGTTGCATCTATTTAGGAAATGGAGGTTATATGTGGGTTCCGGACAACGTTCAGTTTCCAATACAAGGATGTTAATCTGGAGTTACTTATCCCACTGAGGTTAATAGAGCTACTCCAGTTCCAGAGATCTGTAAACAAGAGAAGAAGGTGACTTGTGAGTTTGCTCCTGCCCAAATCCGATATTCTTCCTTTTTATTTTACTTCCTTCTCTGACACACCAGCAACGTCCCGGCCCGAGAGAACAGGTCATTGATTGCTTTTTTCCAAAGCCGGTGCCATTAATGAATTGAGTCTTCATCTCCCAAAAGACCAATAGCTGACCCCATTGAGCAAACTTTAGGGAAGAATAGGCCATTGCTGCGGTTCTGCCATTCTGAGCATAAACTGAAAACTAAGTACAATTTCTCTGTATCTGTAGCAGGTTGATTCCTATTTCCATTAGATAACTTTTAGAGCTGCAGCTGTACAATATAAGAAAAAAAAACAGGTTGCACTTGGTTTTGTTCAGGTTTGGAATCTCTGTATTTATAGACATATGACTAACCTTAAAACCTTAATATTCCAGGAAAAAAAAAAAAGGCAATTCATAAGATTTCCTTGGGTCTATTTTCTTCCTTAAATTAGCTTTTCAAAGAAACACCTTCTAGCTACAAAATTCCTTATTAAAATAAAGCATATCTAAGGCGGAGGAAAGCATGATTCCCATTAACCAGTGATAGTTTTTCTGCAGATAATGCTGTAGCTATAAAGACTTTTATAAATGGTTCCAGAGGGTTAGAAAAAGGTATTTCTTCTGTTAGGAAGGGAAACTCCCATGATCTTAATCAGAGCCAGTACTTGTGTCTAACCATGGAAGATCCACAGATAGCACATCTCAGTTTTTGAGTTAAAACCTCACTGGCATAATATATGACAGCAGCAGGTTTACATTAATTTACACCAGCTGGCAAGGACAATTCTATAGCTCCTAAAACTGCTTTAACCTAGATTAAAAAAAAAATCCTGTTTTTTTATTTCCATTTTTCCTATGGCTGCGGTTTCACAGCAGCACCTTAGGCAGACTTAGTCCTCTGCCTCTTCTTTGTGCCACGGCCATTTATACAACTGCAAGGTGGATGGGATCAGGGAACTGATCCATCACAAGAGAAAACAAACCCCAGCTGTTTTGTGGCACAACTTCTTCAGCTGAATCAGTTCCTCAAGTCAGTTTACCGCAGAGCTGCACAGAGGCAYGGTGGCTCACGGAGGGTAACGCGTGCGACAGGGAACAAAGAAGCAGGCTTAATTTTGGCACTGTGACTGCATAACTGCAAGCCACATCTCTATGCATTTGGGCTCAGATGTAGAGGTGAAAGAGAGGGCTACCCAAAATAAGCTTCCATATAATACTTAAAAATACAGCCAAAGATATTTTAAAAACAGTCTTATTGGCATATAGTCAATGTAGTAAATATTCCTCAACTGTAAGTCCACATTCTTCTCAGATCTATAATAGATACTTGGAAGTAAGAACAATTTCTACCAAAATCAGCATCTAGGCCAGTATTAAGCCCGTTCTTTTAAGGAGCTATTTTACTTAGGCTCTATAAAACTTCCAGGTCATTTTCAAGGGTCATAAAGTACAGCAGAAATGTTTATCAGAAACTATGAGCTGCTATAACGAAAGCTTGAGCCAAATTAATAAAACATTCTACTAAATTTTTGGTCTTATCAAAGGAAATAGAATCTTCCTTTCCTTTGCACAGTCATAAATTTAAGCAACTCAGGAAATTGCTCATTAGAAAATGAATTTAAGTCATATGTGACCAAAGTCAGAGAGAACCACTCATATTTGGATAAAGTGACTTGGCTAAATGGAGCACTTGCTGCAACTGGCTGGTTTGCAGATCAAGAACTATTTGTTGCAGATATTCACAAATGATTTCAAATAATCATTAGACTGATGAATGTCATGATCTGTTGTCAGAGAATTAAGCAACAGGAAAAATAAGTAAAATTAATTGAAGAAATTATTTATTGTCAGCTATTTGGTAAATTCTTTAATCACTGCAGCTATGTAAGTTTGAAATCCTCATATCAACGAAGCAGTTCTTACATCAGTAAGAATGCCTAATAGTCTGATTTCCAGACTAACTGCTATGAATTTACCTGTGAAAAGTAATTCTCTGGTGACTCATTCTATAGTGAGAACACTAGACTACTATCTCCATCTGACAGCTATTTTGTACCCTGAAGCATGTGGCTTGATTTAGCCCAGACGCTAACTACAAATGTCATTTTCATTCATATGGCCCAAACTCAGTAAAAACAAAAAAAATTAAGCATATGCTTAAGACCCTCAGAACTCAAGCGAGCTTCTCACATGTTGAACATTAAGCATAGGTTATGCCCTTTGCTAGATTCTAGGTAGAAGGATCAGGATTATTCAAGTGCTTAGAGTTGAACGTGTTTTTATTTGCTTTGCTCAAATAGGACTATAGCGATCTCCTTCTGTTTTGCAAATTCCTAAGCTCCCTGCTTAAACAACCATTACATTTTTTTTTTACTCAACAATAGCTAGAACATTGTGAATTTTGCATGGATTTAACTGCAGTAGTTTACTGTCCACCCATTCCTTCGCCTGAGGCCACAGTTCCTAGAGCTCAGGTGAATGGGCAGGAGTAATTCTGAATTACAAAAAAAATATTGAGCTGCCAAGCTCAGATGAACAAAAGCTCTGATTCATAACCATATTGGATTAGTCATGGTGGCAGAAAAGGTTACTGCCCCAGCTGCCTGTCCGCCTTCTCTTCAAGGTTGCTCTTTTGGAAGTTCTCTCTTCAGTCATTGGAGCTGAGCTCAGCGAGGAATGGGAATTACACGCACCTGGTTGTTCCTGAGGTTGGGAAAGTGTAAACATGACTGCTCCCRCTCAAGTCCTGAAAAACCTGCATTTCCAAAATCTTGTGCTCTATGTCTCAATCCAGCTTTTAWCAAAGGACATGGAAGGAGGCTGACCAGTTTCAAAGGGAATTGGAATAGTCATGGAAGAGGAGGCAAAGTGAGTCCCACAGCTCAAAACCTCTTTAAAAATTGCTTTTCTTGATGTTAAGAAGAGTGCTATCGTTCCGTGTATTTATGTCTCATTATCTCTGAAATCAAAAATTTCTGGCAAGTTAAAGATGTCTGCATTATAGAATTACATACTGCAGAACGATATAAGGAGTACGCTACTTCAGTTCTCAAACAATTCTCCTAGCCATTAAGGATACCAGATAAACTTGGAGCTAAATTTCTGCAAGAAACTGTCCTGCTAAGTACAATGTATTTTTGTTTCTCTACTTTGAGGTATGCCTCCTTTGTACTACTAGAATAATGCAAATAAGCCTATTTCTGCTGTTACTATAGAGCGTTATACTCTGCAGAGCTTTCCCCAGCACCTCACAGCTAATTGTACATCTCCCTGCTTTGCCGCTTCTATCTGAAAATACGAGATTGACCTCCCTTTAAGCTCACATGCTGGTGCTAGTAGCAAGTGTTTAGTGGCAAAATATCATAGGTTATGTTGTTTCTAGCTCTGGAGCAACTAGAGACAGGAGCAATTTTCTGCCTTCACCACACAAGCAGACAGAGTGGAGAGATCTTACGTTTTTCTCCCTTAAATGGCTGAAAATCGGTAATAACTAGACCAAAATCAATGGAGCTTTACTGCTGTGCGCTGTGTTAACATTAGATGTGAATCTGCCTTTGGGTCCAGCTTCTGCAGAGCTGAATGGTAAGCAGGAATTTTTAGATTTCTTTGAATTTGCTGATATTACCTCTACATTTTGAGCAGACGCTTGTAGTTTCTCAGATGTCTTCTCTTTCTCATTTATTAGTTGAGTTATATTTTAACAGGGCTGAGAGATTTACTGTCTRTGTATCAGATGTACTCATTTCGGTTAAGGCAAACTCCTTGCGCTAGGATCCAAATGTTGGACACATCTGCCAGCAGGCCAAGCAATGACCCTGTATTATTATTTTTTTTTAACCTGACAGCTCACACATTTGAAAATTGCATAGAAATACATAGCGTAGCAGCTTCATCTTCTCTTCATACTACTTGCTCACATCCACGTCTATTTTTTCCCCTGCTTGAGGTGGAGGAAAGGATATCCCCTATATCAGTCGCTCCCCACGCCATTTCACATTAGGGAAACCCCCAACTTTTCATTTCCAATCAGCAGCATCTTTCCTTTCATTCGGAAGAGCACAACTGGGAAGCTGACACGACTCTCCCTCCTGCTTCCCCCGCTTCCCGCCCCCACGCTTTCGCTTCGCCGCATTCCTCCAACGGATTCGGGCAGAGTCACCTTTGCTCAGTTTTAGCAGAACCTTCTCCTCCCTGTCACCGAGAGACCAGGCATATTAATCACACTCAGCCCAACTAACGTTAACAATCTGTCAAAGTGGCCGACGAAATGCTTTGTCTACTGTAACTAGGAAATTCACCTGAAGACCTGCTGATTTGTCCTGGCGCTTCTGCCTGTAGGACAAAGCAGACAGAAACCACTTTTTTCCCCATCTTTTTCTTATCAATATTTTCCACCTCCTCTTTTATTGTTTTTGTTGTCGYTTCCCTACAGTGGTTTAGCATTCATTGAGCATGAACAACATTTTCACTTAAAAAATGCTTACCAAGTGTTATCTCTTTCATGGTACACGGGCCTTTACTGTTGACGATATCAGGCTAGGGGTCGTTGGAAGTTCCTTCTGCAGTAAAATCAGCAAGTCACTATATTGACTTTGTGATGTTCATGCCTTGCTGTGTTTTAACAATCTTTTTTTCTATTTTTCCTTCTAGCTATTTAGCTATCAAAGAAGTGCAGTACTTTTATCCRGGCACTGTGGATAAACTCTCTCCCATCAATGGATCTGCTCTACACAAGTGGCCTGGAAGGGGAAGTACCTCTTATCCACCTAGGATGATGCTCTAAATCATAGGCTTCACCTTGTAAGCCTGGCGCTTGCAAGGAGATCTCTCAGTTGGTCTAGAAAATCATTTTAAGGTGACATTCTCTTTCTAACACTATGTTATTAAAACATCACTGCATATGCCAGAGATTCAAATTACCCTTGCACTGAGTACTTTCTCATCTACTCCTGAGGAAAGAAAGGTGTGAAATACAATACAAATAGAAGAGTAGCTTCTCCAACCCTCTTTACAGTGGTATAAAGGATCATATAATATCCTCTGCAGAAGCATTTGTTGCTACACTAATACTTGGGCATATTTTGTCAGATTTTTTGCTTTAAAATTGGCAGAAGACAGAATTTGCTTAAATAATCTACATGTCTCAGGTCAGTAGCTGAGGCTGTTGGCAGTTTGGGGGCAGCTCAACCGATACCAGGACTAGTTTGCTAGTTTGAGTTTAGTTGTTGTAGTGGATTCCCTACTGCTGTCGTGATACAGCTCTCCCAAGGAACTGGTCTTCCACCACATTCACAAAAGTGGCTATTCTAAGCTAGATGGACTCATTTTTCTTGATGCTGGGTAGAAATGAGATTAAAACTGTGGAGTTCAAGTATTTGCAAGCTTTGCAGGRTCGATCTGAGTTTCAAAAGCTGGTTCACAGCTGCTGGCAGCTGTAGGTAGATGGCTGATAGCACCTCCAGTTGACCATCCCAGCTATCTCCTTAGAGYTGCTGTCCCCAGAGCAGAGATAGCTGAGTGAGATATATACATACATTTGAGCCACTTCTCGGCTAATATATTTGGGCACAAGTTCAAAGTTAGGTTTAGGCTATAAAATATATATATATATTCAGGCTTAACTATCAACACTTCTTGTTCAGCCWGCCATGCTGGGAGGCAGCAACATTAAAGACAGAAGTTGGAGGACAGCTAGATCTGCTTGTGAAGATGAGTCAGACTCTTCATATTCATCCTTTTAGAGAGGTTATAAAGAAGCCCATGAAGAACTGAAGAAAGGCTAGCCTGTTTATTAAGACAGAAGCACGATCCAGAAGGCTAGAATGGGCAAAGAGCTATTGCTTAATGTGGGTAACAACTAAGTTTTAACTTTAATTCTCTTTGGCTTAGCTTGTTTTCATTGCCACGCTGAATTTTCTCTTTCTTGTAGTAATAGGGATACATGATATAGATCATCACATGCCAAGCTGGGAACCTAACACAGCTTCTAGGCCCCTCATTCAACTCATTGGTCCCACAGGAGATGACGACTCTGGAATTAGCAGCTTCGCAAAGCAGATTCTTATGATTAGTTTCAGGTTACATRCTCCAGTTTGCTCTCATTCTTTCAAAAGTTTTTTCCTGGATTTTTCCTGCTACAAACAATCTCTAAAAATCAATCATTCTACTTGTAGTTCCCAAATGCAAGAAAGAGCTTTCTTTTTCAAATTTCCTATATTGCAGAAATTCTAGTTTATACTATTTTTCACCCTAAATGCTCTTATACACACCGATTTAAATATATCTTGCAAACCTCCCACTGATCTCCTGATGTATTTGGTGCTACCTGGCTTGCTAAGTTTGGTAGAAYCACAACATGGCATCATTTGGTTACAGGTAGGAGGAAAGCATACCTACTCCACTACTGTTACTTTTTAATGGAGCCAAAGTGCAACATATTATTGGCTAGTAACGCCACACGGCAAACTATTGATATATTTAAGGCCCTGATTCAATAACACCCATAAACATACTTCTGACATCTGTATTTAAATCTGTTTGACTTCTATAGGATTTAAGCATATGTTGAGAATTAACCTCTATGCTTTTTCTGATGTGAGGCTCTACGTAGTAAAATAGTATCTATTGTACCAGTATAGCCAGGTTCACAATCCCAGTCTTTCTCACCTCCAGGTACTATTCAACATGTAACAAAAGAGGCAAAGCGGTAGGTACGCACGGCAGAATTTGAACCAGCCCAGGATTCTGAGGTTATTGTTGGGAGCTGGTTTGTGTTTTAGACTCCCAGATAATTAGACTGAAAAGTTCTTTGCAATTCCTGCATATCACTTTTTTATGGGAAAGTCCATCAAAAACAAAGAGCTCGTGTATGCCAYCACCTCCCAAACAGTTGTATCTGGATGACCTGGTATTCACAAAATCTTCCCTGCTAGTCTGAGGTGTGATACCAAGCAGCAAGGRGATGGAAACATCAAGAAGGGCAATGCTAGGGTCAGCAACGTCGCCTACAAAGTGAGACATGAGGAACTGCTGTTACACAATACTCTTCTTTTTCACTCTTCTTTTTTGTATTTTTCCCAATAAAATAATTGGGACCAAGACTTTTTCCTGAGAACAGTAAGATTCATCATTACCTCTAGATCTTGCTTCACAAGTTCTTCCCATCAGAAGAGAAAATTTAGCTCCAACTGGCACTAATGCATCTAACCATTCTTGAGTGGACTACATATAATCTATGCAATAAGAAACATACTCAGGCTTTGYTAATTCCTGTGAAAAGGATGAGTAGATTGCACTCCCCTCTTGTTTGCGTTTGGGTTTTTTTAATTATTATACTATTAAAAATAAGCAATTCACTGCTACAACCCAGAGAAGCAAATTAAAATTAAAGTATCCATTTCCTGTTGGAAAATGTCCCACTGAAAATGAAAGTCAAACCATGCTTCCCCTCCCCAGTAAAATACTGCCACTGCAACTGGAACTAATTTGCTGGTAGCCTCAGAAAAGCAGCGAAACGTTCAGTTACCAAAGGGACAACTGTCCCCAGACAGGTCACAGCAGAGGTAAAACACCAAGGCAAGCTGAGGAGCCTTGCACAACTCCCCACTGCACGTGGCAGGGAACAGTAGGCCTTTACCTTCCTAGGCTGTCAATCCGGCACTTTTCACACACACTAAATTCACTTCAATATTTAAAGAAGTGGCATTATTGATTCTTTTCACCCTTTTTTCCTCTCTAAGGCCAGTACAGGCCACTGAAATATAAAAAAGGGACACACACACACACACACGGAGCTAAACTTGGGGAGCACTTTAGCACTAAGTAACAAGCATGAAAATACTGACCTGGCTGCTATTCCTTAAATCAGTGGATGGCAATATATGGCCCAAATAACACTATATTTTCTTTATTACCCTGAGCTGTACTTAATTGACATAACTCTGTGGGAGGATTAGCTTTTATACAAATACCCACATTTTATTGTATTCCATTCCTTAAGGAGTGCATTGCTCATATATTTCTCTTAATGTGACTTCGCAAATAAGTCATCGTACAGTCTTACACTCAGCAACATTGCTTAGATGTTTAGAATTCATTGATTTTTTTTTTTAATGCTGAAATCACTGGAGTGACAGATGGTTGCTTAGATATATAATTCTTAACCAATGACTGCTAACGTTTTCTGACTCGATTATAATTATCAGCTGTATTTTGTTACTTCATATATATATCTTCAGTGCTGATGTGGAGATGGAAACATATGATGAATTCAGACAGAATGACCTGATTCTTAATTTAAAGGGCRGGTTGCTTTCTGAGGTGAGTGGAGGAAGAACTTAATGGAATCTCCAAGGCCTTTTGCCCAAGGAATTGGGGTGAGCTCTCCCCTCGGGGATTTACGGAATACCTCAGTGTTACCACGCTTAGCAGGCTCAAGGCCAAATTTCACCTGGAACTCAGCAAGGGCTGTATCTGCTCTGCTGTGTGGATTTGCAGCAAGACAGAGATTTCAAATGAAGTAAGACATCCGGGAATAGTACGTGAATGTAAAATCTCCAAGCAGGTAGGGAATACATCAGCTCTCAGCTGCTGCCATACTGTCTCAATGCCATCGCGCCACAGGAATGGGAATGGGAGCCCACCTGCTAGGGAGGAAAAGCGGAGAGGCGCTCTAGGAAAGCTGGGTGGGAGGGTTGCCTGTGCTACTCCGAAGTTATTTATTCCGTGATACATATTTCACGGTTCAATTTAGGTAGGACATTCACACGTTAAATGTGAAATGCAGGATAGGTATCGAGTGACACAGACCAACTCCTGCCCCCGATCACCAAACAGGAACCTGCGCGGTCAGCGCCAGAGGAAGCCCCGCTTCTTAACGCGACAAACAACCAGRGGGGGATACGCTTCCCTGCACGCGTGCCGCCGCGCGCTCCACGGCTTCGAGGGAACACTGTGTGCTAGCCAAGGGGGTGACTACATCTCTTACTCCACTCCAAGCAGAAAAAGTGCCATCTGTAACATTTGCCTGAGGAAAGTGCTAGCTGCTGCCACCATAAAATGTACATGAAACGTAGCCCAAAAATATAAAACCTTAGTTAGCCACCAGGCATTGGCAAGGCTGTTAGAAAGGCWGCTCAAAATCCAGTGACCGGTACCCTGCTCTTCCTCCTGAACACAAGGATCAATTTACTGCTACGTAAGAGGAAGAAATAATACTGCTTAACAGAGTACAAATAACGTGCAGTGGTCTGCATATTGATAGACAGATTATGTACATGGACAGAGAGGACTCAGTCTCCTAACAAAACATCATTGATTTAAGTGGCAGTGCCAGGGAATCGCATCAATTTAGCATGGGGAATCACGAGCCTACATGGAGTTCTGAATTGCAGGCTTACAAATGTTATCACTGTTAGCGATTTTCTTGAAAGTACTGAAGTCTTCTTCACATCCTGAAGTCAGAAAATCACAGGATTTTGAAAATCTATTTTTCTAGGCCTCGTAACTACAAAGGTAACTGAAAACATTAGATCTGAAAATATCAATCAAATTTAAATGTAAGACTCAGAATCCACAGGGCAAAGAAAAGATGACTATGACATCTGTTAATCTTCATAGCCTATTTTCCAAAGAGAAAATGTATGTGATCAGAAGGTGTTTATGCTGGGGAAAGGGCAGACGTACTTGGCAAAAATAATTATGTTCAAACAAGCCTTGTGAAAACAGGTGGCTGTACCCAAGTCACTGTRTATGTTCCTCCTATCAGTGCTCAAAGGGAAAAGCACAAGTGTAGGGACACACTACGGGTATTGAGCACAAGAGCATCTACCGAAGAAGCTTCAGCTACAGGAAAATCTGTTGAAACTGGCAGTCAATTATGAAAAACAAAATCATAAGGAACTAAGTGTTTCTTTTGTGCCAGAACTTACGAAACTAATTGCTTTAAAAAAAGCCTCATGATTTCTAAGCCAATCTTGTAATTTTTGAAGGTTTAAGACTGGCAAGGAGACTTCCAAGCATTTGCTAATGTCAGGCTGAGGAGTATTGCTCCAATGAGACTAAAAGTTGCAGAACCAGAGCACTCAGCCTTTAGATTACCACGAACGAATGATTACTGCTGCAGTAACCTGTAACATCTCCGCCCATGCCAGTACAGTACCACGGGCTAGGTGAGAAATACAGCAACAAGAGAATCAAAGCAACAAGAGAAACACAGGAAGGCATTACTGCGGGCGAGCAGAAAGATATTGGTACTAGAGAATCATAACCACATCGCAGTGTTACTCTGAGGTTTAAATTCAGACAGTTTAGGTTAATAAAGACATGCCTTTTCTCCAGCAGCCAAACTCATCTAACAGCATTCATGCATACAAAAATCTTGTTTGTCTGAAAGGAAKGTTCACCTATAAAATCGAGCTTATCTACAGAGTAGGTTCTTAATAGACACACACGGTCAGGGTCATGGTTGGAGCTCCCCCTAACACACACTGTCGGGTTATACTGAAGCCTAACAGGAGCAGTGGAGGTGAAGCTGGATGGCTGCTTTGCAGCTCCGCTGCTAYGCATCAGTGGAAGCCTCTTACTCACAAGATAGTTACAAGCCAGTTTACACCACTGCAGAACCAGTCTGCAGCTGGRCTAGTTGCTCCTCAAACATTGCTAAGGACATGACTGAACACATTATATTCCTAAATTTTAAATTATTGCCTTTCTACAAGATCTTTGCAGTTCAGAAAGTGATCAGAGAGTTCAAGGCTCAACTCACTTTTTCCTACCAAAATCAATCAACAGAAATGCCAGCAAAACCAACAATAAAAATGAAGACAGTATTAAGCATCTGTGTGATTTTCTTGTTGTCTCCCTCCAGTGAATCTGGAGAAGAGTCATTCCCTGTTAGAAATACTAAGTCTTTTGTTGATATCATAGTGCTGACAAGTGTAATAGTGACAGCAACATCATACGAAATTATAACAGGAACCTTCCTTTCAGCAGTAGGTCTTGATAAATTGGACATACTGATTCCTGCTATTTGTTGCAAGGTAGTGTGGCATCTCTTTTTTTCTTTAACAGGCGCTAATTATTGAGCATCAAATAGCGTAAAACATAACAGCTGTGCATACTGTCAGTGCTATATGGGCTGCTGAAGGTGTCTGTGCGTGCATATGCCAATGTGTGAGCAACTGACAGTGGGTGGTTTTTGCTATTTGCTTTATAAATACATTTGAATAAATGGGATTATTTTGCAGGGCAGCAGAAATTCAATTGAGTTGCAGCTGAGTTAACAGGGAGAAGCCAGTCAGTGATGACTTTGCCGCGGTGCTGGGTGAAGAAGCAGATTTCAGATTGCCTGGCATGGGTAGCAAAAGACGCCAAGACGCATGGAAGCTCTTGTAGACTAACGACATCTTGTCCTTGTCCTCATGCCTATCTTACAAATTCCAACGAAACTACAAATGTGTTTTCAGGAATCATGAATAGGGAGCTCCAGCATATGAAAACCAGGAGGAGAAGAGAAGAAGGAGAGAAAAAAAAATCAAGAGAAACCAAAATCCTGATGTGCTATTTTAAGCTTTTACAGGCAAGCGGTGTCAAATAGTGGGAGCAGTTCACATAGCAGGTGAAAGTTTGCTGCCAAAAGCTTTCAGTCCAAAGAAACTTTTTCCTTTGTGAGATGATTTAAACTGTAAACCATAAATACCCCGGTACCTCCCAGACCAAGATAACAACCTCAAAAAAAAAAAAAACCTAAAAATATTACTGTGACCTGTTTTATGGTAGGGTCAGGCTCTTAATCAGTTTCGGGGTATAGCTCTTGAAACGAGAATGAAAGACTTTCTCCCTGAATAGTTTGCTCTCCTCAGGTTATAGTGAAACAAAATATGTAAAGTTTTTTGCTTCTGAGTGTTAGAGCTGCTCTTTTAACTTTCCTTTTAAGTTGGAGAAATGCAGTGAATAGAATCATTCTTTTCAACTCAAAACTTCTTCATGAAGGGTTGAGTCTTTTTTTTTTATGGTTGCACTGGTACTAACACACCAGCTTCAGATGACCTTTACAAGTATCACATAGAGGCTTTATCCTGATTAAAATGGTTTTCTACACAGAAGGGGAAGGCCTGTGACACTACTCCGAACAAAACCTCTGCAGGACAAGGTGTAAAAGGATAAAATGTATTGCTTCCTCTAAGAGGAATAGGAAAAAAGGACCTAGAGATTCTGAATAAGGGAGAGACATGAAAACCTGTGTTTCATTTTGATTAATTCTGCACAGTTCTTCTTTAAGCAAATGACTAATGTGGCCTTTGACCTGCCAGGAGAATTCTTTTAGCTCCATCCTTCAGGAAACCCAAAGAAACAGTGCTAAGGTTACACCTAATGCTGACCTACCTCATCCATCTGCTTTCAGTGAGCAAATGTCAAGTTCATATTCTTTTCCCATCGATGAAGGGGTGGGGAAGGAAAGAGAGGGGATAAAATTGCTGTAACTTAATACTGGCATCAAGATTTATTTACTGTTGATCACAGCTGGTGAACTTTTTGTATCTTGCATATGCGCAAGGTTGCTTGGGTCAAGGTGCATATGCCAACAAGAGAAAAGCAGGGAAAGGGAGCAGGAGGAAGGCAGGCCTGAGGATGTAGCAGAACAGGGAGGAATAAGAGGCTCAAGGCTAAATTTATAGCTATGTGATCTGAGCCCACAGGGAGGCCTAAGCAAGAATGCTCCCTGACCGTAAAAATGCACAAGCTGGTAATGGCTGTTAATGGTGCAGGGTGATTTTACTGAGTTGGACATTTGGGGGCGGGGGGCAGACACATTGGGGAAGCGAGACGATCCTGGGGTAAATGCATCCAAAGAATGGAGGTGGTAAAGTCATGCTTAAAATGATTGCGTTTGCTCTGCTTCCACAGTTGCTTTCTAACATGCACAGGTAGAAAATTTAAGAAGAGACAAAAACAAAATATAGAACAGAAAGGAAAAGAAACATGCAGGAAATACGATGAGAAGCCCAAGTGGTATTTTGCGTTGCTAACGTGCATGACATTTCACGAAATGTACTTTGCATTTTTCCTCTTAATTGTTCTGCCCTTTTGCTCTGCGTTCACAGAGCGTGCCACAGCATCCTGCCTGTCTGCGGACAGCAGCAAGCAGGCAATGGATGTGTTTGTAAGCACTTTGGGTTCAGAAGTCTCCCATTTTCAATTAGCAGATGAATAAAGGATCTAGGGCAGGGTTTTATTTTTGATTGCACATTTTCAATTACAACCCTTTCTTTCCCCCTCTTTTTCTCCTCTAATAAGTCTCGCCTCTACTGAACCCACGCTCTGAAGTTATCCAGTCCTCCCAGCTCCAGCATTTGCACAAAWACCTGCTGGTCTTGGTGGAACAATTCCATTACAGGCCGCTCCGGCTCTGATTATCATCAGCAACTGGGGATGCTGGCTCAAGGATGCAAGGTCACCTGAATACCAGTCCCCATCACCCGGAGGCAACCGCTTCGGAGAGCCTGTTACTCACCATAACGAGATCACGAAACACACAAGCTTCCTTTGATTGTGATTTCCAGCCCAATCAGCAAAGAGAGGAAACTGCTGTCCTTRAGTAGTCTGCAGCTAGAAGCAGCAGCCTTTCCCCTCTGAGCTGCATTAACGGTCAGGACTGATTGACTTAAGGGAACTTCAGATCAGGCCAGAGCAAAGCTAGTTAAAATGCAGGTAAAAGTGGCTTCTAATGAGCTGCGTTTATTTTTTGAAGATTCTGATGTGTGGGCTTTTTTTGCCTTTGTTTAATAAAGGTTCATTCAAATGGTTAATCTGATTGCCTTTCAATGATAATGTATCTTAAYTGAGTCTCAGCTGAACTTGCATTTGGTCAGCATGGGAAAAAAACCCAAATACGCTGCAGCTAAAAGGCCAATTTTGCCTTGGCCACTTTGAGAGATAGATGCTGTGTAAATGAACGAATAGGGTACAAAGCTATTTAAGAAGTTACTCTTTTTTTGCACARAACCACTTCATTATATTACTGACAGTCCATTATTACTGGACGTATAGTTGTTGCCTTCAATGTACTTTGGGGCCAAAACACCACCTAGATTTCAGCACAGTTATGCAAGGGTCAATGAGCAAAAAATATCTTCCAGTTTTGAAATGTCTGAGACTACCTAGCTTTTTAGGCATAAAAATTCTTTCTTTTCTTCTGACATTATTTCTCTCCTGTGCTATGTCTTCTTTTGCTGTAATAAACATTCCTGAAAATTGCTAGAAGCATAGATATAGTTTATATATATATGTAAGGAAGATGCTGTATAAAGTCAGTGATAACTTTCAGGTTGTGCAAAAGAAAAAATGTCTGTAAAACATTAACAGAAATATTGACTGAATTACATCATATCTGCAGCAGGATTTTAAGGAAGGAGTGTATATCCTTGTTTCTCACGTAACTCAMCGGAAAAGAATGAAAAAAATTCAAAAATGTGTAAGACACACCAACCTACACTATGTCACTGGGGCCAATCATAACTTGATTTATTAAAGCAGGAGAGAATATTTTGCTTGAACCAACTGCATAAGCTATTTTATAAGCCGAATTTGGAGCTTTGAGGTTTCTGCTACAGGCTGGCTATCTGCTTTAATGAAAAAGATCACAATAAGCCTCTAAGAGTCAACCAGAATAAATGTTGCTGGGTTTTATTCATACAATTGTACTCTTCTTCCTTTTTTTTCCCTTTTTTTCCTCCAAGAAGCCTGCTGCTCAAACATGCCAAGTGCCTCTCGTTAGAAGTTACCACTTTAAAAACGAATTTGCAAGCTGTAACATTCCAGCCCTCGGATGGGAGAGCGAGTTCCTAACCTCCGCAGGTCTGGCCTTTGAGTAGAACTTGAGAGAGGGAGGGGGGGAAATGAGAGAGAGAAAGAGAGAGAGAGCAAAAGGATGAAGAAGAAAAGCAAAATAAATCAAAAGCAGCTTTCTTGGTTACACCAACATCTCAAAGGCCAAGTGTAAAAGGACCAGGGCTCTAATGATATCAATTAGGCTCAATCCTCTATGTCATTTTAGATATATTGTACCTGCTGAGTATACTTAAGTCCATATGTATAAGGTCATTTACTGGGTCCAGAACATAACAAATTATCAGCAAAGKTTTTTTTTTTTCTTTTCTTTTCTTTTCTCCCTAACACTTCCCACTTTCTGAAATAAATTACAGCTCATAATGGTTTCATGTTGAGAAGCTAATTTTACTTAATTTTTTTCTTGCTATACCAGAGAAATGATTATTAGATCACTGCATATGTACAATGAACAAAAAAATACTTGTTAGATTTTCTTGGATAACTTGCCTCAGCTGAGACAGGTGACTTCCTTTTGAGATGTCATGGTATAATTGGTATCAAAGACGCCAACGAGATAGCCTTTACAAGACATTATCTGCCTTAGCTAATCTTTTTCAGTGTCCCTCATTACGCTGCGGATTTCTTCACGGCAGTGTAATTGCACATTCGTTCTGAAGGGAAATAGTAAACTGCTAAGAAAAGCAGAATAAGAGTCTTCAACATTGTCTGCTTGAATCTTTTGGCAGCCCTTCAGAAATATGTCATCTAGTTCTATCAGTGACGTCTCAGGATGTGGTGACCACCTAAAGGCACACTTGAAGGCTGACAATAAACTTGTGCTACTCCCTACACTTCCTATAACAACAGGCTTCATGCTGGATTTGCCATCATTTTTCAGTCACTTGGAGAGGAACTATGCCAATTTGGGCAAACACAGCAGAATCTTGTTACATAAATTGAGTCAGCTCAGATTGTAGCTCAATTGTGCTTTTCATGATTAGGCAGAAATGTTGTCTCTTTCGAAAATATACAATTACTGCTTATCATGTCCAATGACAATATCATTACCACTGCAACAGTTTGAGAGAAGTTGTTTGATCATATACAAGATTAGATATCTGAAGCCATGCCAGACACATACATCTCTTACTGAGTAGTGGATTGCTGTTACTACTGGATAATGCACAGTATTATTTTCATAGGGGTTACTTATGCCTTGTGTTCCCATTGGGCATCCCATGGGCACCCCCTATGCCAATTAGCACCAATGAGATCAACAAAATATTGATCGGTCTGAATAGAAAAATCAATAGTGTGGTGGTCAAGGCACTCACCTCGGCTATGGGAAAGCCAGGCTCAAGACCTTGCTCTAACGAATGCTCAATTATTTATGCAAAGTGGAAAGCTCCAACAGAACAGATTGAGGGAAGTGTATCCCTGAAAAACTACCCACCAAGGGTCACAACAGTCATTTGGGATGGAGAAGGCTGTTTGAGCCTCTAGCTTAACCAGAAATTCTCACTTTTTTTTTTTTTTTTGATAAAATAGCAAGTTTCCCCCCATTCCTAGCACACCACTGTGCTCTCTGGGGAGAAGCATGAGACAACTCATGCTGTGGACACAGCCTCCAAAGAAGGTGAATTCCTCCCCACGCTGCCGCCGCTCCATCCGGGCTCCCGGGCTCTGCTGGGACAGTGAACGAGGGTCAGGGCAGGGCCCAGGGTGTTTTGATGTGTAGCCAGTAACAACCAGACAGTTGGCCAGGAAACTGTTGATTACAAGCCTCACCATAAAACTCAACTGCTATGAACTTTTTAATCACTATTTCTTGTCATTAAATCTTGCTTTCAACTCCCAACTTGGCTTTTTCTATCAGCTTGATAAATGCTATTTAACCTAGAATTTACTTTTACTTGTACTCTCTTTCCTTCAGTCCTCTTCCTCAACCAGAGCCTGCACATCTGTTTTATATTTATTAAAGAGAAAAACACACTCTATTTACCCGCCTCTCTATTTTTTATAGTTTAAATGTTAGAAGTAAAAGGAATATTCAGGAAAAAGAAAGAAGAGAGCCTTCAGTTTATTTCTTTAAGACATGAAGTTTCTAAAATTCCCCTCTTCTTCATGCAGACATTTTCCTTTTACAGGCCTCTTTAGTGGTGACTGCACCCTTTTGAACCTCTAGTCTATTTAACCTGTAAAGTGCTTAGGTCACAGTTGGTCCATCCTGTGCATCTAGTCCYTGGTCAGCATGGGGAGTCCTGGTCCCAGGGGCTTTTAAGTGCTTCTGTAATACTAATGTAGAAGAAAGAATTCAAGTGCTACATAAGCTCCTAAAAGCCCTGGCCAGAGCAGGGTCCATGTTATACTATGACCAAACCTAAAATTAAAGGACTGTGCCTGTTTTCAAGGAGTTACAGTAAGAGCGTATAAAAACATTTGGAAGAGTTAACGAAAGGGGAAAGGAAAGGGGGGAGAGGAGGAACAGGACTACAAAACATCAACTCGTGAAGACTTCAACGCAGCTAACAGGTGCAGAGGTGATGGTTGCTCTTCTAAAAGCTATAGCCGGATGAATCAGACCGGAGTTCACAAGCCGCCACTGCTCATTTACCTGGCCATTATCGCTTGTCAGCTCCTGTAGCCAGCACGCCAGGAGCATAGCGCAAGGAAGCAGGACGAGGCAGTGGCTTTGCAGATCAAAATAACTTGCGTGTCAGTGGAGCCAGATGCAGCCATGATAATTATGGGCTTTCAAGGTGGTGCCAGTTCCCCTCAAATATCCAGCAGTGCTTACAGACTCTGGATTTGCTTCTACCTGCCTGCTAAATCCACCTCTCACCTGGATCCCTCCCTTCCATCCTGATTGATACATACGGGATATTTTTGTGTCATGCCTAGATCAGTCAAGAGTTACGTTTGTCATAGTTTCATTCATCCTATTGTAGGGAATTAAAAAAAAGGGTGTCTAACTGGGAAGTTCCATCATCCTCAACTCCCCAAGCCAGACAGCTATTCAGCCCACATAAAATCCAAATTACACTCTGCAAAACCATCTAATGCAATTAATCTGGAGAGCGCTAAGCTGTCGAGTGGCTCCTTAGGTCCTTCAGGCAAGTGCCCAAAGTTTGGCGAAAAAAAGCGTAGAGATTAGGAAAGATGGGAGGGAGCTTAGTCCTGGTAAGCAAAGATATCAGTATAGAGTAGAAACTGGTTTTCAACTCAAGAATATAAATCTTCACCAACTTGGGTTAACCAATTAACTGCAGTCACTGTGAACACCAGCAACGGAGGCATACTTAGCCACATTTTTTTCCAAGGTACTGCTTTGATACATTTGTCCACTATCTTCTTGGAAGGGGAGTACTTTCTTCACTTCTTCACACATGGAAGTGTCCCTGAGCTAAGCAGAGTCCAACAGCCACGTGTGTGTCCATATAATACTCCACAGATATGAAGCATTAGGTCTCTATCATTCAAAGACCAATTTCTCTTCTTCTTTTCGTAGACCGTATCTCCAGCTTGTAAGAAGCTCGGCCGTGCTGCTATTTCCTCTAATGGAATATGAATACTAAAAAGTAATATGAAAGCCAAGCAGTGAATGTGCCTACGTGCCTTTTAGTTTTTTATTTTTTTAAAAAAGCTTTAAACTAAAAAAAAACAATCTCATAAATTAATTCTCAGGTGTGAGCATTAAATAGGACATCCTTTAGGAGCAGGGAATTAGCCCAAGAACATCAGGGATGGAGTGGCAAAGGGCATGCTTTAAGAATACCAAAAAAGATTTTGTAACAAATTAAGCTGGGGATGAAACTGTGCCTGATGTTACAGGCCATTATTATGCACAGTTATGAAACACTGGTATGCATTAATAATAAAGATCAGTGTCGCCTTCTAGGGAAAAATTGAGCATTCTTTTAATTAACTTAAATTTTTCATCAAATTGATTGAAAAGCTCTCATCCTTTTTTACTTTCATGTAGCCCTACATTTTATGCCGTAGGCTGAGAGCAGTTTTATCTCAAATACTTGCTGTTTTTGAAAGAGCCCATGTGTTATGAGTTTCAAGAAAAATATCACAGCAACAAGCTAGAAGCAAGCTGGGGCATGAAATGAGAAAAAAAAGGTAGCAGCTTTCAAGTAAATCACTTTTTAAAATTTTGTATTTATCTTAGAAGAGAAGAAAGGAAATGTCTTTTCCCTCAGGGTGTGGCAGGGCAGTGGGGCTTGGGGCTGTCTAGTATTACGGAGCGTGCAGCATCCAGCTGCAAATGGGGAGAGAAGCTGATCTCTCAATGCCTAACAGCTTCTTCGCACTTCTTTTTCYTCCTTCAGTACAAATGCCAAGAGCCCCTGCTTCTGCTCAGGCGGAATGGGACTATGAAGCCTTCTCCAGAGGAGGTATTACTGGACCTCTTCTGGGGTCTTTGTTGAAGCTTTACTGCAGCATGCCTGGAAAGCCACAGCAGCTGGTGTCATCCTGCTCCACTGCAAGGTTCAATGGAAGGACGTAACGCAAAGAAGTTTGGCTTTCTCTAACAGGAGCTTTTGGCTTTCTCTAACTGGAGCCTCCTGAGAGAAAAATTCAGCCTTTTCTGTGCACAGGAATCTCATTCCCAGGGCAGATAACACATAAGAAAAATGTACTTCAAATACACCTGCTCCCCTCTTAAATACTCCTCCTGTAGAGTGAGCTCTGGAAGATGACACAGAGCCAGCAAATGATAGGCAACAAAGTCCCCAAACCAGAGCTACTCATTCGGAAAAGCTTCAAGCCTCCCTTGCAGTGCTCCAGCTGTGCCGAGGATGCTTGGGGCACCTCTACACAGACAGGCACAGTCACCCACAGACCTCTGATGAAGCTCTCAGCTGGCTCAGCAGCTCATGTTAAGAAGGCTTGGCTCCAAAATTACACAGCCACAATAGGCCAACACCACACCAAAGTCTAGGCGCGAGGCAGTGAGAGCTCTTGGTGGAATGGACGACCGTTTTCTTTTTTTCTTTCTTTCTTTTCTTTTTTTTCTTTTTTTTTTTTTTTTTTTTTTTTTTTTTTTTTNTTTTTTTTGCAGTTTGGGTGCATGTCTAAAAGGAAGCGAGCACCTTGTAGCTTGGTATCTGCATTGTACAGTGCATGTCTAAAAGGAAGCGAGCACCTTGTAGCTTGGTATCTGCATTGTACAGTCAGTATCTAAATCAAATCATTAGAAGATTTTCTTTAAAATGAGTGTTAAACCCTTCTGACTCTGAAAGAAGAGCTGAGGGAATGAAGGGAGAAGGTAAAGGGAGAAGATAAATGATAGACAAATGGAAGGAGTAAAACATCTTCCTTATTCAACACAGAAATTTATTAAGCTTCACTGCTTATATTACTTATATGTATACGCAATCGCAGTCATTTCCTCTGTATTGTCTCTTAACATGCTACAGTAAACGAATAGGAACATTTGATATTTTAAAACATAGCCTACAGTCATAAAACCTTACCACGTGAGATCTGACAGGATCAGCACAGCAGAGGAACTATCAGCCTTGGTACTTGTATGGGAAATTACTTTTTTACTGGAAACCTCCATGGAACAGCTGTGTGCGTCAGGCTGATTCTGCAGCTGACATTTCTATCCGAGCTGGAATGAACCAATATCCGATGCTTGTGGGAAAGGCCACAGGAGATGCTGGGTCCAATTCTCCTCTCACTTTTATGGGTGTAAAAAAGATGCTTAACAAGATTTCCCAGGTACAATACTCAACTGAGAATCAACTCAATTCTTTTGGAGGAGATGAAAAATAAAGATCATGGGAACCTTTCTCACTACAGTATTTCATTAAACTTTTCATAAAGGTAGAGATATGAAAGGAATTCCAACCTCATTTGTAATCAACAGCAACGCTCTCATTGACTTCAACAGGGCCAGGAATTGCACCTATTAAATATATTATTCTCACAAAATTCTAATTGAAGCAATTACATCCTACCATCCTAAATCCCACCTGGATTTTCAGCTGGATATTGTATTCTTCATTTTCTGTCCCCATACCCTTGTCTAGTGTTTCCATGCACCATTAAACAACTGCTGCATTTCATATCTGAAGCAGGTGCAATTATATATCAGTTTTTTTACATGTGAAAAATACTTTAGGATATTCTAGGCTGAAAGGTACAGTATGTCTATGAGATACTGAGACTTACACTTCCATTCACTTTATGGCTCCGTACATTTCTAGAGCAGTAAAACTTAGGATTCAGCATATACTCTTCAGTGGAAAAGAAAATTTAGGAAATAATTTTGATTAGAACAGTTGCAGTACAAAAARACTCCAATACATGACTATTTTCTGTTTCAAGCAAAATTTTTAATCTACTTTAAAACAGAAATTTGTTGCCATGTTTGCAGTTGCTAATAAAGGGCTCCTAATATGTATTTTTTCCTAGGCCCACCCCCTCCTTACTTTCCATTCTTCTAACATGTACAGCACCTTATACTGCAGTATCCAAGATTAAAGTTCCTCTCATTGACATAGAATGAAGAAAATTACACCGTTTGCAAGAGAAGAGATAATAAAGGGGGAGCCTATAGAAATACTTTGATGAATTATACAGTGGCAATTTTCTGACATTAGTAATGTAGGGCAGAAGACAATGTTTCTGATATATAGATGTAAATTCATCATCCAGACTGCATTAAARAAAACTACATAAGATTCCTTGATTTTTGGATTGCTTACAAGAGCAATCAGTAAAATATCACAGTATTCTCCAAAGAAGATCCCGTAGTGCAAAAGGTGAAGAATTACACAGATGAAATAGCTACCCTTCTGTGCTCACCATCATCAAAACAGAGCGAGAAGACCTGCATGAGCCTGCACCCACATATAAAGGGAAGGGCCTTGTACTGTACAGCAAGTGACTAACCACAGCTGGATAAAGCATGTGGCAGTTAATTTTATATGTGTATATCTATATACACTCACACATAAATAAATCTTGTTCATAAAGTAAGAGAATATTGAATTTTCTGTTTTTAAAATAACATTTGAATGTGCAGTTTTGGGAAGAGGCCAAGAGGACATGATCCAGACTGCACCCAGCAAGTCCTATGAAAGAGATCTTAAAAGTAGGTCAGACAAGTTTGTTTACCAGTTCCCTTCGGATGAAGTACTCAGAGTGCTTTATTTATTCAGAATATATATTTTAAAAGGGCTAAACAAACTACTCTTGTCATAAAATTAACCATTCTCAACCTAAAAATGAGGAAAACAAAGGATATTCCAGCTTCTCTATTTTGGGCCAGGATTCTCAAGCAGATGGCCTTCTCATTTTTGTTATTTAAAGTCACAGAGTGGAAAGGTTTGAAAAGCAGTACTTTGGGGAACCTTCTTAGACTGGGACTGTACGAACATTTATTACCCACTGCCTTCTATCAGAGTGAAGCAAGGAGGGAAGAGGGAGAGAAAGAGRAAAGAGTGAGGAATGAAAGGGTATGTTACAAAAGTGAATGTATGAGCTTTATCAGTAGACAGAACAAACTAGGCAGTTACAACCGCACTCAGGATTCAGAGCAGCCAGTGTTCACACCAGCTGGTTCAGAGCAACTTGACACTACCACCAGGCACAAGAACTACACCAAAGGTGCTGGCAAAACATGTCTTAATCCCCGACTGCCCCTACCCAGTCCATGCCACATGAAGCATCTTGGCAGCTGTAGGGTGACGAGCAAAGTGGGATGTTTTGCATTATTTTCCCTAAGGCCTTGTCTTTCCATGTACATGGCTCTCATGAGCGTATCCACATCTCAGTCCCACCCGCTTCATTCAACTGTTAAGACTACAGGAAACAACTCCTTATAGAGCAGAGATTTTAACTGATTCTGACCCACAGGGCCCATCAAATGACTCCATTCTCAATGCACCACGTCGTGGGTGCAATGTAAACAGAGTTTACAGTCACATCTGGATCTGTATGTCCMACTAGGTGCACAAACACCTTCTGCRATGCTGATCCAAAGGGCACAGGATTTTATTCCTTCTTATTTCTTTCATTTCTTTTTTCTCCCTCCTACATTGGTTTTGGCCGTTAAAGAAAATAACGGGTTTGTGGGTGGATTCAAGATGTCAGACAGAGAGAACAAGCACCGCTGTTCACTTTGTAGTAAGGCAGGGAACAGTATTAAAGAAGCAGAAATCAAGGAGTAGGGCTGCAGCAGCAGTAGCTCATCCAAAGCAGTAACAACGCACGAAGGCAAGCCACGGCAACTGAAGGAAGGCTGGAATCTAGCATACCCATGGTCTTGTTCTTATTATTACAACACAGCGTGACTAAAAATATCAAACCAAACAAAAGAAATTCCTGCAGGCAAGGGGTAAGAGAGGAGGCCGACCACTGCTGGAAATGGAACTTATTGTTCACCTAAGCGGTGCAGCAGGGAACAGAAATCACAGAAGCAAAGGCCAAGATCAACAGCAGGAGCAGTGCGGAGAGTAACAACAATGTTCTTGAACAAGAAGCCACAGACTCCAGAAGAGGCAAGTTAAGAGAGGAGCTTCCCACCTTCTCGATCCCTCCAGCGTATCACCCAGACTGAACACAGGATGGATGGATCATTCTGCTTTGTGGCGGCAGGGGGCTAGGAACAGCCCAGGGTTATGGATACTTCAGACACAAACTCTCAGGTGATCCAAATGGCAGATTGCTCTGAAGTCAGGAATCAAAGCCATCATGTGATCCTGCTTATCAAGGTATCCTGGAGCTGGGGCAGGCTGAGGGCCAACACTTTAAAGTTCCCAGCTGAATTAGCCTTCAGAGCAGACTGAAAAGCAGCTGGATGCTCCTGCAACTTGAGGACCTGCTGGGCTAGACTGACTGCTGAGGAGCCTAGGAGCATCAGTGCCTGGATCTGGTGATTCCACGTCTTACCTGCATCTGGCACATCCAGGACTTGCTAGGTGCCCAAGAGCCTGATACAAGGGCTATCAGGCAGGGTTTTAGCTYCTTGGAAAGCGGGTGGTTCCAGCAGAGACTTGCTTGGTTTCTGCGGTCAGCCCACCTCTGTAAAACACTACTATGCTCATTTAGGCATTTTCTGACAGAAATCTTTCTATGAGGTTCTACCTGGGCAGCCCCAACTTAGAACAGCTATGCATAGAAAGAGAAGGCTCGATTCTGGGTACAGAAATAAATAGGCAGGAATTATCTGCTCAGCTAATCTGTAAAAAACCTATTATTAATGGTCATATTGATGCTTTGTACTTCTATGCCATCTTTTGGAAATCCCCAAGCTTCTTCTCAAGTTAATGAACTAAAGTTCCTTACTGTACTGCAAGGCAAAAATTTATATTCCTGCTTTTTCTCCTTACTTTTTCAGCCTTCATCAATYTTCTTTGGCTAGCCTATTCACTAGCATTACTCTTACATACCTCATATAAGGGCTGTTCCTTCCCATTTCATGTTCCCCTCCATAACTCTGCACAGACACGTGAAGGAAATCTGGCTTGCAGCTGGCTCACATGATATGAATTGAGTGGCCAGTCTAAGACCTAGGAGAGGAAACTGTAACCTGCTGTGCTCAGAGTGAGAGTTTTATAAAGTAAAGAGCTTTGGAGGATTGCAGAGACTGAAGGAGAGACAGCTGTTTGAGGCAGTTCGGCATTGGGAATAGGTGTAAGGTGACACGAAGGCCTGTTGAGTCAGAGCCTCAGCAGGTATAAACCAGCATAGCTCTATTCACTAAAACTGTACTGCAAAGTTCATTTCAAAAAAGAAAACATGGGCTGGATAACACACTGCTCAAAAATTCATCTTCCTTTTATTTAAAAAGTGATGAACTGTACATCAAGATGGTGAGAGGCCTGGAATTTGATCTCCTCCGGATAGAACTGCCGTCTGTTTTCTACATCTGCATAATTTTCTCTTTTAGATTCTCACTTAGTAATGAATAAATATTTGTTTCCCATGCCACAGCTCCTTTTCCATTCCTTCAATTTCTCCTGCATCAGGCTGTTTATAAAGGATGCTCCTGGGATGGAGAAACGCGCCCCGAAATCTCAACGATTCTCAAGAAGCTTTAAGCTTCTACGGCTGCTCCACCTGCTTCTCTCATTCCGTTTTAGTACTGCATGTTGCACTGAATACATAATTTCTCTCTGTCAAACACATACACTCATTTTTTGCATGCCTGTATCTCCCAAACTATAGAAATTCCCCCAATTTGTGCATACATCAGCCACATACTAAAACAAAGGCTTTCATGCATTCACACTGATGATAGATGGATTAAAAAGACACACAGTTCATGTGACTTGTACTTTCAATGAAGCTTTAAATGGAGCTTTAACTGACTGAAAATACATAGTTCATGTTGAGTCTTTGTTGAAATTCCTATCAGTAATAAGCATATTGAATCATGAGAATAAACATAAAATGTCACAAGCTTTTTTTCTCCTTGTGGTGGTTGCAATTTCAATATATTTGTTATAATCAGCAAAAGCAGTACACCACACTGGAATAGCTGCGCCTCTGATTCATTTCTGAGGATTGGTGATAGTGCAAGCTTCAGTCTGGAAGAACGTTCCTTGCCACCAGGCTGGTATTAATTTCCTGTTCAAAAGGGGCTATATTGTCAATGTGACACTTTAATCAGCTACCAAAGTGACTCTGGGAACACAGACTTCACAATCAATGTCAATGTATTTCATGTAGTTTCAATACCGCTTAGTCATTTTGCTTCATAAGTGCGCAAGGAGGGTCAATACACTTCATTAGTTTGTTTCATCTAAAGGACAGTACAACATCCGAACTTTGATTATATTATAAGAATTGCCTTAATGTGACACCAGATTCCCTGATTGTGCAATACCAGAGCCCGGAGTGCTAGAGGGCAGTCAAATTATCCTTCACCCACACAGACCCAAGAAACACCACTGGAGCATACTGCAAAGGGGAAAAAAAAAAAAAAAAAAAGAAAAAGAAAAAGCTGAGAGGATGCTGATAATTTGCATAATATACAGTAGATTATAATTAACAGTTTGGGTAAACCAAGTTATAGGGAAATCACTCAAGAAAAAGTTTGATAGTCAGCATTTGTATGTACCATCGAGAAGGAAATGGAACTAAAGAGGTAAGGCATACTGAAGGCACAGTAGCGGTCTGACTTCTCGGTGGATATACATTCTTCTGATTTATAAGGCTTATTATATTAGATGAGAATGAAGTGGTTTATACTGTTTAGCTCTATTTTGCAAATTCCATATGGCAAATGTCAATACTCAATATGCACAAGAATTGCTTCTAACTAAATGACCACCACCTCATTAATATTTCATCTAATTTCTTCTAAACTTGCTGAAGTTTATTCCTACTACTTAGACCGTGAGAACCCTCTCTGAGCTGCTTCTATATAACGCAAAAATTATATTCAAAATCAGAAAAAAGCTGTCTGAGGCTGTTTCCAAATCCAGGTAGATCAYTCAGAGTTTTCCAAAACTCTGGTTCATCAGCCAAAATCAGGTAGAAAGATGCTTTTACTTTAGGTACAAAGTCTCACTAAAGAAGAGAGGAGCTCTCTTAACAGTACCGCCACACTATCACATGTCACTGTGGGAAAACCAGATATGCGGTAATTTAAAAAGAACAACTAGCTACACAAAACGAAAACCCAAGGAATCACCTCTCATTTACCACCTCTCTCTATCATAACCAAATGGGAAATCAAAGAACAAGAATTATACCATAGATCTGATCCACAGAGACAATTGTCATCATTATACATAGATAACCCACCGTACAAAATTTGCTGCCTATTCTAGTTGCTAAACAGAAAGGAAAGAAAATGAAATTACTTTGATTTTTTTTTTCTTCTCCATTGGAAACAACTTCAGCTGAGAACAGGCAGAAAAGAAACTGCAAAACACAGCGATGGTTCCAACACAATGATGGGTTAACCTCAAAAGCGTCCAATGCTTCAGTTCAGATAAAGTATCAGGGAGGATTTTTCAAAATAACTCCGTGTTGATCTAAACTTACTTCAACTGAAGTCAACAGTCGAACTCCCTRTGGAAGGAGAATTAGGCCAGTGCTGAGTGACTTTGAAAATGATACTCGCAAAGTCTTAGAGACAAATACTTGCAGTGTCTTTGATCACGTAATTGAGGTAGGAGTTTAATAAGATTAAGATTCTCAAGGCTTCTTCTTGGACTTAAATATTGAATCTTACATTAAATTACTGACTAAATACCCCCATACTCCCTAAACTTATTAACTGTAGAGTTCACATTGCCCAYAGATGTTGCACACACACTTTTCACGTTTCAGCTCAGCAACAGTACTAATCACACTGACTCTGTGGACTTCTTCAAATAGCCCGATAGAAAAGCCTAGTTGGTAATGTCTGAATATTTAAATATTGTCAACTGAGAGTTCAAAAATGTAGTAGCTTATGAGACAGTCAAGTTTTCACATTCACAAGTGAAACGAACTGATGAATTTTGGGAAATTCATGCTCTCCAGCTTGCATCACGTTAGGTCCCGGAGTTCCCACATCTGACACAATTTGGCAGGATTAACAGCCAGTC
Organism: Rhea americana; assembly: GCF_003343005.1. Lineage (NCBI taxonomy): Eukaryota > Metazoa > Chordata > Aves > Rheiformes > Rheidae > Rhea > Rhea americana. The sequence goes on from NW_028186401.1 coordinate 2,172,577, forward strand.
CTCAAGAGGAACCATAAACTGCTTTGGAAATGTTGCTGGTGAGGAATGAAGTATAACGTCATCRTGCATAAGCTTGAGAAACATGTGTCTGAGCCTGCTTTACAGCTTGATCTCATCAGCTCACTTCAAACCTGAAGGTTCATTAAAAGCCTCCCTCAAGGAAATTTTTCTTAAGCCTACAGCTAGAAGCCACTGGTAATTCAGATACTGTTTTAAGTGAACTCCCCGTAACTCAAGACAACAATTTTCAATTCAGTTTTGTCACTAAATCTTCAAATAACCATGCCCGTACTATGAATCTGCCAACATAAGTCAGRAAAAGGCTCAGCGTCTCACTGCATGGTCTTGCTATCAGCAGTCCTAGTCTATGGACAAGCTTCGGGCAGACTTCGATTATCCTCTCTCAAGATAGTTTTACAGAGACCAGAGTTAGACCTTCTTTTTAAGAAGTGATGTTGCACAAAAAGGGCAGTTTTGACGTAGAGAAGTTCAAACAGTTTTATTTTACATTTTACTGTAGTATGAAAAAGGATGTTTGTAGGGTATAACATGTATGCAATCCTTTCCTTTGCTTTAATAAACCTTGGCACTACAGCTTTTAATTTTAGCTGCAGAAGGATTAGGTTCACATGTAGAAATGTACATAGAATTACACAGATTTTTCTTCCTAGTAGGAAATTTAGGGGGCTTTTTTTTGTAGAATAATACTGTCTTGCATTTATGAAGGATCTTTTCTTCTGTAGAATTTTTCTGTTGGGATATCCTTAGACTAGTATCTTATTAAGCTTAGTGAATAAAAATACAGCAAGGTATAGAGGTCTGCACTAAAATAAGCATCTTCTGATATCAGTAAAAATTAAAGAATCTGACAGGAGTTAGCACCTTACAGGATCTGACTTAATAGAAACAATGAAGTCTTCATATTTAATTGCACATTCCCTTTGAAGCACAGAAATTATGGCAAAATTCCACTAGAAATAAAAAACAAAACAAAGATTGTTGAACACACACCTAGTAAGTGAAAATAGGAACTGAGATATTTACCTTCAAAATTAACATTGCAGGAAACAATTCCCCCCTCCCTTTTTTTTCTGGAAAACAGGTAGAAAATACTAACGAAGCGAACTCAATTTGTTTTCTGTTTTTTTAAACAACACTTGTAGAGGGGTATGTAACTGGAGGGAAATATTCCTAGCAGAATTCATCAAATCTTGTTAATTACCAAAAAAAAAAAAAAAAAAAAAAGAAAAAGAAAAAGCCAAGCAATCATAATATGAGATAAATTAGCCTTAAAAATATAACTGCTTTTAACAGTAGGTTTTAGATGGAAAATCAAAGAAATTACAGCAAGGAAAGAAAAGAGTTGCTTTAAAAAGTTGACCCTTTGTACAGGTATGATTTTTTTCCCGTGGACTACATGCTACCCCACATATCCGGGGTATTGCCYCACTTAGGCAATAGATGGGTGATCAAGAAACAAATTTGCCAAATTCAACTACTCCAAAACGTACCATTAATACACAGTAGAGACTTTCCTCTCACCTGAAAATCTTTGACAGTATGTGTATGTTCTAGCCTATATAAAGTCATAATAAAGGTAAGTTGGWGGCTTAAAATATCTTGGAATGATATATTATATTGTAATCCCCAAGAAATAACAACAACCTGACACCAACTGAGCACTTATTTTGAAGTGTGATATTTTCAGCTGACTTCAACAACTTACAAATAGTTGAAGTAGATTTGCTTCATTAACGACAGAAAAAAATAGTAAAGTCAAGACCTTTCTTGCCAAGATCTAACCTAGAGAATATTTTGACAGCTAAATTATAAACTACTGGAACCAGGGGAGCTGTTATGGACCATCAACTACAGTGAAACCAAAGGCTGTTATTCAATTAATCATTTTACTCATTAGAGTTAAGTAAAAGCCAAAATAAAGTTAATCAAAGTCTTTTATACCCTGTTTTTAGAGCAGCTCCCTGTGTTTTGATGAATTCTTCTTGTAACAGGAACAATGTTTCAAAGACAGATCAATGAACAGAAATTCCTGAAGTCTTGAAAATTAACACCTTTCTCCAGTTATAAGTTAATCAGGAAATAACCCTCAAAGACACGAAGAAGTCAACACAAGTTCAGGGTGACTCTAACATGTGCCCCAAATTGCTATATTTAAGTCGTYGTATTTTTCCAAGCGGCTCATTTTCCTTTTTGGAAGTGCTCACAGAAGGTCAGGACCAGTTTAAACATCAAAGCTTTATGAATTAAATAGTTTCATAGAAAACCGAGGAAGAACACTTGCCTGCAGTAACACTCTACTGTGATGTGACATGGCCAACCTTCTGGCCAGGACAAACCACACAACAGGGAAATCAGCACCAGCACGGTGGCATGCTGAAAGCAAGACTTACCTTAGACAGACACGTGCATGCACACACGCAYGCACATATAYGAAGAATATTTTGACCCTGAAAACAAATTCTTTCCTACTTTCTGGCTTGACTAATTCTATGTTTCCAACTACAAACTGAATTTTTACAAAATTTTGTTGATACATTCTACAATGTTTCAAACCATGGTAGGAAAGATAACACATGAAATGGGAATGTTAATTATTAGAAAGTAATCCCCAGCTCAGGGTCTCTGGAAATTTATCAGTAAGAGAAGCTGAATGGCAATACTTCYCCTGTAGAAGAAAACAGGTCAAAAATTCTTAATTCACTACTAAGATGATGCAATTTTGACAGCTATTGTTACAGTGTCCCTTTGATAACTGCTACTGCAATTTTCTTTCTATTAGGCAGTCTTGGAAATAACATATACTTTTAGAACAAACTTAGTAAGAAATGAATTATGAGCGTAAGGGCATTTAYGATTAAGAACCTGTTATTGTGATAACTAATGGAAGACTCCCAAGAGAATTACAGTTTTGATTCCTTTGCGATTTTTAAGACACAGTACTCATCAGAATACAGCCAAGCTCTCTTAGCTTAGCTTCTAAGCCAGAAATGTAACAAAATCAGATTCACCACTTTGGTCAAATCTGAGAATCTTGTGATAGAGATAATGATAAAAACAAAGGGCCTTGTATTTTCTTTCAGTACCTGCAAAATGTTCAGGAATGACAGCAATGGGCAGAGCGGCAGGACCTTGCTAGAACAAAAAGGTTAAGAAAGGTATCTGCAGATGTTCTGCTACCTGCTCACTCAGACGCTTTTTGAATTTGTTTGCCAGAACAACTGCCTTYCACTTTTTGTTGCACTGAACATCTGCATTACCCAGCAACTCAGAGGTGTATCTGACCACTGATAAACTCCCATCCACCAGCCAGCTGATGTCCTGAAGTCTGTTCAAACTAACACGCCTTGGCATAGCTCCGCACGGCACGGTTTGTGCTGCTGGTACTCCACTGATTTCACTGGAGTTGCCGGAACAGCAAAATCAAGGAAACCAGTGGTGAATCAGATCTTTTACCTTTRGTATCTCTGTTACCAAGTTTTAGTAATAGAAAGAGTAAAACAGAGCAAATTTCATGGCATCAAATATGTGTGGAAGTTATGTTTCAAATTCATTTTCAAAAAACAACATTTTTTTCAAGAACTGGGATCTAGAGTTACATTCTTCATACAAGGGAAAAGAAAATCAACTGTATGACTTATTTGACCRTTTCTAACCTCACAGAAGTGCATTMTCAGTTTTAGGTTACAGGTTAGAAAATAAGATTTGCAAAAAATAATAATTTCATAATACTTCTCCCTCAAAATGCATGGTAGATGCTCCATTGAAAGGAAGATATGCTACACCGGATCAGATGCATCAGCTAGTTCACACAGTTTGCTYGGCTCTGTCTCTGACATCATTTGTACTACCTTTGAAGTAGGTCTCCTGCTACTCCAAAAGATGCTGTATGCTAAGAAGTAGCAGATAGAAATGAAAGTACTAAAGGAAGCYGAAGGCAGGAACAGAAGTACTCAGTGTGTGAACTCACCCACCTATGCGTTTTATGAACAAACAAATTACTCCATTATAACGAAAACTGTAACCTTCCTCCCCTCTGCACTTGGGCTACATATTAAAATGTCCTGCAGAATGTTCTTTTTTAAAAAAATTTACTTAATATCTAAGTGTATCTCTCAGGCCAGTTGTCATTTGTCGGGAGTAATGGGTTTCATGAATTTCATGGCTATCTGACATTCACTCCCTTTTTTCTTTGAATTCCGAATAGCAATGGCTTCAATATTATTTTAAACTCCAAGTGTTGACCTTTCAGAGGTGGGTCCCCATATGGAAGGGGTGAAGGGCAGGTGTCCTGCTGAGATAATGTCACTCCTCAGCTTGCTGGAAACCAYTGTGAAATGCACTCAGAGTATGACGTTATCTCAGCATGCCCCACGCACCTTCGAGCACCCTATTGCTTATATGACAATGCTGAAGGGTGGTAGAAGGATGGCAACAAAAGAAAAGTTTCCTATAAGGGTGGTGGCTGTATGTACTACAGCTRCTTAAAATAATTAATACCTAAAATAGAATACAGAACTGACAGAATGACCAAAATTGCAAACTCACCCCAAGAACAACTTCCAGAAAACATCATGAGTACAATATTTCATCCAATATCTGGTCTAATATTCAGTGCTTGAATCAGCTGCTAGAATCATATGCCAATCGCAGCCTCACACATGAGAGAGAAATCTGCAAAACTTAATAAAAGTCAAGTGGATGTCAATGGGACTATCGTGAGCTATTATGAGAAATATATTCAAGCTATGATACAATGCCAATGGACAATTCATGACTAAATTATTTGCTGTGATTTATTTGCAGCCATAACTCAGTTTGTGGCAAGCATGGAGAGCTGAAAGCTGGGAGATTTTCCAGGTTCAAAACTAGTTCTGGAAAGAACACTGGCTGCCTGTTAGTTGGCATTAGACCTGGAGGGAATATCAAGCCAATCTGTTAATCAAACTAACTCAAACTTCTTACCTGCTTTCTACAAAGCCTCTCTCCAGAATATTCCCTGGCAACATTAGAACAAAAAAACAAACCAATAAAACCCTGTACCAGACCACAACTGCATAATATGGAGAGCCGTGAAGGAGGGGCGAGGCACTGCACAAAGCCCAAGGTGGAGCGTTGCTAACAGAAAAAAGTGTTTCTACTGGGTTTGTAGAAAATGCAGACACTTGTAATGACAGCACAGGCAGTCCCTGGGCACACTCACCGCGAGCTGAACTGCCAGCGTTAAGCTCGTAGGGCAGAGCGGAAGAAAGAGCAACGCTTCTTCTCACTGACTATTTTCCCCTTCTCAAATACGGTGCCCCTTTTCTCAAAGAGGCGTTTGGGCTGGCAGGGAGATCAGATAGTTCAAACCGAAAACCTGAACCTTTGGCAGCAAGCGTAAGCACGGGCAGCAAAATACAACACCTCTTGCTTAGAGACAGGCAAAATCCGTATGGTTGAAGGTGCTAGCACTTTTCTAAACCATTTTAGTCCATCTCTAATGGAAATCTAATGGAAATCATAAATTACTGAAAAAAGGTCCACAGGTGCTGAAATTTACTACTGTGTTGACTGCTGGCAAGGTCTGAGAGTGAGGAACAATGCAAGATGTGCTATGAAAATGAAATATTTATGACATTCATATTCTCCCCCAAGCTTAAAAAACCCAGCAAACCTCTTGCTTGGTGACCAAATAATAAAGCTAAAAACAAACAAAAACCTAAAAAAAACCCTTGATTTGAGTGGGTGTTTTCAGAACCCTCTTTGCAAAGGGGATACCTCTGATAATAGGTCATAGGGGCTTTTTCATTATCGCAGCTTTGTGTGAGTGTAAGAATAAACCGGTCTCAATGAAGAGAAGAGTGGAATAGCCCACCACATGAAACTCCGAATAATCAATAATATTTCTCAACACACTATTCAGTACACAACATTTCTAGCTTTTCCATGTACGGAGAGGAAGTTGGGTTAATTTTCCTACAGGTCAATGCTTGCCGTAGTTACTGTAGCTTGCACGGGACAGGAATGTCTTGGACCTAGGGCAGTAAAAAAGTATGGGGGAAATCATGCTACAGATTTGATCCGACTTCTGCAATCAGCTTGGCAACTGGTTTCACTGAGAACAGCTTCAAGCCTTGCAAGAATTAATGAAAAATAAAGGTTGATTTTGAGCAGAATCGGCACGAGAGATAATGTAAACGGCATGGAAGGTTTCAACTTTATGCATTAGATTTGGGCAGGGAGTGAAGAACAATCACTTTTGGATTTTCAAAATGCAAACTTCAATATTAACTTGGTGGCAGTCCTGTTTTAAACAATTCACACCTAGTTGCACCTTGAAAGCTTAGCAGCCACACTGATGTCTACCATATGTGCAGAATGACAATGTAAAAAATGGGGTGGCACAATAGCTGGGATCTTTCTCATAAGGTGCAGATATACTTTTATAACGTACTTTCTTTTTTTTTAACACTAATCCTTTAAAGGTAAGTTCCATGATTAAGAGTCAAGGACAGGTTGCTTTTTATGAAGCAAAAGGACAGTGTGTGGAGAGAGTACAGAGATACAAGCAAAAGAACCTTCTATGAAACTGGCACACAAAGAACCTGCAGGAGACTAGGTGTCCTTCAGCACAGGCTGACCATCTTTCCAAGCCTGAGAACATGTTGGATTTGGGCTCTTGCCTTTTTCTCCCCGGAACGTACTGCACATAACAGACCATGCCTTATTTCTAAGTGACTCCACAAGAGGTCACCACAAGATGAACAAATTGTTGTCATACAGTCTGTAATGTTAATGTTTAAATTGCACAGACATTGATATGGATCTGTTGAATTGGATGGGAAGGAGTTCAAATGAAAAAGCAGCATATGTCATCCTTGCGGTATCCTGCACGCCAGCAAGGCCAGAAAGGTGATGATGTTAGAGCCTAATCATGCAATGAATTTTGTTAGTGAGTGACACAACCTGTGTGTCCCATCTTCTACCTCAATTTGCTTGAGCAGTTGGGCTTTAAGGATGTATCTGCACCATGCAACAGAGAGTCCAGGAGAGACGCTCAAATTAGTGTGGTTTGAGCAAGCTCTGAAACTGAAAACAGTACAGCCACATCTCTGCCGTATAGGCTCAACACCTACACTAATTTGCTGTTTAAAGGCAGAACTAATTAACAAGACGTTGTTGCAGCCACACTGAGCCGGTATCTCTGACCATGCTGTGTGGACATGCAGCTCTCTCGGGGCTCACTGGGCTGCCTCATCTACTGCACTGAGCTCTACAGACATGGCCAAGAAAGGGTAGTATGTAAGCCTCAGAGAAATGTAATGGCATTTGGGTACATCCACAAGCTATCTCCTTCAGCGTGCTGATGAAACCTATCAAATTAAAGCGAAGAACAGGCAGCCGATAGCAGTTCATGTTTTAGAACGCTTAATGAGAAACTGTTGAAGGTCAGAGATGACATTAACCCCCTGACAACAGAGGATGCACTTGGAAGTTGCTGCAAACTTTTCTCCAGCTCCCATTCAGCAAAACATTTCAGCACATGCTTACCTGGCAGCAGAACAGTTAACTGGCTTAGACATTCACTCAACAAGAAGAACGGAGGATCACGGGCCTTAAAAAAAATCTGGCTGGCATCTGAAGAGACAGCTAAACCACTATGTTTGGCTTTGAATTGCCTGTGACACTCTGAAGATTCAGAAGCTGTGAGATTCAGGATCTGGAGTTTCCAAGTGCCGTTTCGTGTGCTGATTTAATTTGTACAAGGATCAGCCTGAGACAGGTCAGGGAGAGCAAATCACTTTAGTAAGCTAAACAGTAGTAATAATTTTAAGTGCTATTTTCCCCTTGAGATTAATTTTATTTTCTAATATAACCAGAGGTCAGTACGAGAAAGAGGAGAAGAGAATGACATTTGCCTGGACTCTAAAAGGAAGCTTAAGGACTGAGAAGGGGTTCAAAGATGATGGCAAATGGGGAGAGGCAACTCTAATAACACAGCGGCACTTTATGTTTATAGAGGCTGAAATTCACCTTTCCATACAGGGCTCGTACAAGGATCATAAAGTTTAAATGTTTACACTGCACGGGGGCGAATTTCAGGCATGGTTACTTGCTGGTCCTCCAAGCGTGCATACATATAAGTAAGCAAAATAAACAAACCCAAAGCCTCCGGCTAGCGTAGCGGTATTTCTATCTAAATCCAAAGATTGGCAAACACGTACTAAATAACAAAAAATTGCTTTAAGGTTTTGTTAGAAAGGTGTGGAGATAAAGAGAAGAGGAAAGGTGGCTTCGAATCAGATAAACCCAGAAAATCAGCAAGAACCTCTTTGCTTGCACACAGCACAATTAGCTAGATGAGCTCAGCACAGTTTTCCTCCAGCACTGAAAAGCAGACTATTGCCAACTACTACAATAAAACTTGACTTCTCCAGACAAAAAGGGCCATGCTAACCATTGATCCCTACGTGTAAAAGCTCAGTCCTATTACTGCTTCTTTTGCTTCACCAATCCTGCAGGATGCATTTTCCTAATCCTAGTTCTTCATAATGTCTTATCCATGCCCACCTATTAATTCATCTATAACCCCAGAGACCTCCTCAAAACTTTCATTAAATCCATCACTTGCCAGTACCGACACGAACTTCGCTTCTCAGTTCAAGAGTTGAGTAATAATTCGTTGAAAAAACTTACTGCAATTGCAGATACCGTGCTACAGGCACAGTTATAACCCAGATTGAAGAATGTCATATGAAGAATTCCTGTAATTCCTATAGTTAGGAGTCCTATAATTTATATGGGATTTAAATCAGTTTCCAGGAGAGTTAATAAAAACCTCTTCCCAGCTTCTGTGGAATTTGGGTTTTGTCACGTATCCTGTTATAAAAAGCAGTGATGTTACATTAACTGAAACCTTCTGTAAATTAATGCTGATTTTGGTAAACTGCTGAATGAGAAAAACAAAGACTGGGGTTATTTTAAAAAATACGATATTGTATTTCTACATTCCCTTAACTTCTCCTCATTCTTTACAGCTCAAAAAGATGGAAAAGAGAATTTAAAATTTTGTGAATTAACTTCAATATTTTTTTGTAGAAAAATAAATCAAAACAGCAACATCTATCCCAAACTAAGACTTCTTGTTTTGAATGAAGCAGCTTTGTCTTTTGTTTGTAAGCTTAAAAACAAGCTTATTCATATCATCTTGAAACTTAAAAAAATAAAATTAGTCTAACTAGTGAGCCAAGACTTAATTTACACGCGCAAGTCCTGAGGTATGTCATCTGAAGCTCCCCCTGGATTGTCCGTAGGACTGCACAACCATGGAGGATTAAAACGTTAATCAAGCATTAACTACAGTTAATCTTACAGGCACTTACACACATAAAAAACTTCCTGTACGCGAGGAGCCTTTCTGAGTTCAAAGCATTTACTTACCTATATAAAGTTATTTACATGCACAAGTGTTTGTAGGTTCAAGGCCTATAACATGAAAAGCAACAATAATGTTTTCAATAGTCCCTCTTGAGCTACTTCTTGGAAGCAGTTTGCTCTAGGAGGGAAAAGAGTTTTGAGTATCTATCATTTTAACTAGTGTTCTTCATCAGGCCTCTCTCCGATTCTTCACAGCTCACAAGATTTAAACTGCAAAATTCACTATTTCTACTGCAATTGCTTTACTGAAGATGAAAAGCATATGGTAAATTTTGAGGAAACTGCGCACCCTTCTCGAGGGAATTACCCTTCCCTAGAGAAAATAAATTTTAAAATAAACTATTCTACACTAGATAGAATCTAAAAAAGGAATCACATTTACAACAAGTGGCTAAGTCACTGCTGTACAATATTAAAAATTAAGAGAGCTGGAAAGAGTAAAACTCTCCTATGCAAGCGAGGTGAACAACAGGGAATTGTGGCAAAATAGATCTGAAAATTAAACTGACATTGTTAGCAATAAAATTTCCCTCTGTTAGAGTCTCTTACTGTCATTTTTCAGGAAACTTCATCTTCTGCATTAGATCTCACTCCCAGCTGTCTATCCTTCATTCAAAACATCCAGCCGGTTTCATTTAGGAGTCGATTCAGCAACTGGATCTACACGGACGCACATCTGCATTGTTGTGAAGGCCAGTTCATTTCAAACATAAAATGCACCATAGATAGTAATTTTTCCATCATTACTAAATATAATGAGTCCTGGCGTGGAACTTGGCAGCTTTTTAGCATTGTACAGCAATTACCAGGAAGAAGTGAAGAACACCATCATTTCCAAGTGAAAGAACAGGGAATTAGATAAGCATAATGCAACTCCCCATTGGAATAAGGCTGAAGCATTGGAATTCTATAGGATTTTTTTTT
>NW_028186401.1:2183055-2303189 GCF_003343005.1 Rhea americana
ATAAATATCCTGTCAGGAGGATTTGGAGAACAGGTTTTCAAGAGGGAAATAGAAAAGAGCTGTTGCTACCAAATAAATAAAACAAAATATACTGTGCCAGCTATTTAGATTGCCCCCAAAGCAACTCCTTTCTCCTTTTCTCCTGAGCTTGAGCCTACATGAGAAAAGAGTGACCCCTCATTAATACCCTCCTTACAGACTGCTTATTGTTTTTACTTGTTTTATTTCCTTGCACTTGGAAAGAGAAGCAATAAATTTCCAGGGAAATGAAACTCACTTATCAGATTTTCCAAGCATCAAGTTTCATATTAGGAAAGTATATATAAAARAAGTCTTTCTAACTGGACTCAATACAGCTGTAAACCAATATATATGGAAGCTCTATCAGAGATTAAACCTTCCTGGTGGGCTCGCTGTTACAAACCTCCAGGTTCAGCCACAAATTTTCCTGTAAGGGACAGCAAATTTACAGAGCAAGTATTTAATGACTCACAGTCTAGGCTCCTCAAATCAAATCAGTGCAGCTGACATTTAACAAGACGAAATACTGGCCACACTTGAAACAAAACGTGGACGGGCACTGCTCGTCCGCACCCTTCACAAACCTCCTTGACCACCCTAATTGCCCGGGTGTTCAGATTATTTCTTTTTTCCTTCCGCTGAGCAGAATCTTGTTGATCTAACCCTCAGATGGGAAACCAGGAAGAAGGTATTTCTCCATGGGAAGTTTTCTTTACTCCTCCAAAATGCCTCTACGTTTTCTTCTACTAGCAGACAGGTATTTGCCCTACCGCTGTTCCGCTGATCCCTGCCCGCTCCTCGCTCCCAGCACCTGCCAGCCGACCTCCGCGAGGCTCCGGCTCGCCCGCAGCGGCCCCAGCCTAACGGGCAGAATAACTCGCGCCACGGCCTACCGTGGCTTATAGCATTCATAAATCAAGATTAACGCCACTGCGTTTAATGCAATGAGACCAGATTTAAATCATTTCAACAGGAATTTGGTTCACGCGGTGAAATCCTCCCACGGGGGTAAATAGAGGTCTGGGCGGAGGGGAGGGCGGCACGAAGGGCAACTCGATTTCAAACCGCCGGCCAAAGGGAAAACAACTTAGGAGGTTCTTAGAAACCTTATAAAAGGCCATGTTTGGTATTAAAATTACCCACTGCCCGTGGCTGCGCACGGATGAGCGTAGCTATGCCGAGCCGCGTGCCCCGTGAGCGGCGGGCAGACACGGAGGAGGGAAGGCGGGTGCCCGGGGCTCCCGGAGGAGGGAAGGCGGGTGCCCGGGGCTCCCGGAGGAGGGAAGGCGGGTGCCCGGGGCTCCCGGAGGAGGGAAGGCGGGTGCCCGGGGCTCCGGCCGGGCCGGCCCCGCCGAGCCTCCTGCCCCCGCCGGCGCCCAGGCGCGAAGGCCGCACCAGGGCTCCGGCTCCCTTTCGACACGGAGGTGCTTCCGTGTGTTCCAACCAGGCCTTAATCCTTAATCTTTAAGTGTTTTTTCCTCTCTCCCTTAAGGGATGGTGCTTACCCCCCACCCCCCCCCAAAAAAAAAAAAGAAAAGAAAAGAAAAAAAGCTCTAAATTAGCCCAAGCAAGCACCGCTGAGCCTTTGAAACAAGCAGTAGGGAAAGCAGCCTGGTTTTGTCTCCCGCTTGCCACGAGGAGGCACTGCAGCCTGCATTATGGAAGGATCTTTTTTAATTATTAAAAAAAGGGGGGGGGGAAGAAAAGAGAAGAAGAGGGAGGAACAACAGAAAAAAAAAGCTCCGACCGCCCCGGTGAAGTGTCTATTCGACACAGCCGCGGCTCTGGTGTCATTCCCTATTTAATGGCTGTCAGTGAGGGGGAAAGACAACGTGGTGGGTAATTAAAACCAAATTGCAGGCAGGAGATGACTGCAGAAGAATGATATTGTCATTAATACTGATTTAACATGCACCTGGGTAAGGTGAGCGAGTGCAGCTAGGGAAATCGCAAAGGCACCAGGGTTGCCTCATTTGAAGACGTAGGGTTTCTAGCTGAAGCACGTTTAAAACCTGAATAAAACCATCATATTATGACAGCAGATATAAAACTGAAACAAATGCGCTACACATGTCTGTTAAAAAGAAAAAACYCTCCAACCCTGTGTTCTCTGCAAAGCAAGCGCTGCATCTTCTCTGAAGTTCAAAAGTATTTTTTTAAAGGAGGTTTTTTGCTGGGTGCTCTCATATCTCAGTTTCTAATGTGCTCGTTGCTTCCTCCGCTTTGACAGAGCTGGCTGACGAGAAGGGACCTTTGTTAGATGGAAGGGGGAAAAAACTGAAAAATCCAGTCTGCTTCACAGAAAAAAATATTCTACTCCATTAATATTTCAGTGAGTAAAGATTTCGCACCTAGTATTTAGTGTAGGACTGGTGCAATGCCTTTATGAAGAAAGGGAACTGTGCACTAGCTACTGAGACAGGAGATAAAACAAGGAAAGTTTGTTAATGATAACATGTTGCAGACTAAACTATTTTGCAATGCTAAAGCACTGATTGGATTTCTTTTCCAAGGCTCCATCCCAGATTCAGTAGAGCTAGGAAAAGCTTGTTGTCTGATGAGCATACAGTTAAATGCAGTGTAAATCAGCAGCTCTTAATTATGAACCAAAGTGACAGACTTTTCTGTAGTGAAACATTGCAAGTTCAATGCTCTGTGATATTTTTATGATACCTACTGATGAAAATGTACATTTTAAAAAAGCTATAGTCCCCCTCCCCCCCTTTTTTTTGACAATATACAACTCTGAAAAGCAGGTCAGGTTCAAATAAAAGGAAGGGGCATGCAGCTTTTTCAGACACAACATATTGCTGCACAGGAAAATGCTCAACCTTCAGCTGAAACCGAGGTGGCAATTGATAAATCTCCTTTTGGTTTAACCGTAAATGAAATGTCTGCATTACAGAAATGACCACCCTTCTGTCTTACTCCCCAAAAAGAATGAGTCATTAAAGAAGCCACGAAGATGCACAGGGATTCCACAGAGTAAGTATATACAAAGGCTAGACCTTAAAAAAAAAAAAGAAAAAAAAAAAAAAAAAGAAAAGAAAAAAGAGATCAGGAGAAGAGCTTAGGTAGAGAAAATAAAGGTGATTGGTCGTGACCCAAAGCCTGTTGACATCCCATGAAATTCGGTAGACTTGATCAAGCTCATCATGACTATTAACTTGGCAAGATTTCAATTTTTTCTCTGTTTTATTTTTCCCTTTTTGTATCATTCACAGAGAACCTGAAAGGTTCAATTAGATTTGTGATGAAATTGCAAAAAAATGTTTGTCCTCTTATTCTAATCATTTGCACAATTCCTCCCTAAGCACATTACCTGAAAATAAAACACTTCTCTTCCTCTCCCCACATTCAATCCAGCAAACACAGACTTGCAAGCTGTTCCCAGCCCTCACGGACTCCTGATCATTTCTTTCGGGGACAGACACAAGCTCGCACCCTTCGCTGGAGGAGAGAGTGCAAAGAACGCCGAGTCTCCGAGAGCGCTGCGGAGGTGCTCAGCTCTGGGTCAGAAGACACCCAGCCCCTCTAAGATGTAGGTGTCAGGTGTGCTGGCTGCACAGAACCACAGAAAAGCAGGGTGAGGAACTGCGGGCGTAAAGCTGAAGGAGCAGCGCCTGCCCCGGCACGCAGGCTGGGCTTCTGGCCGCGCCACGCGCTGCCGCCCGCCGCTCTGCACAAGCCACAGTGTCACGGGCGCTCGCTTCGCTTCTGCAGAGTGCCGATGATAACTCACTCCTCCTTGGGGGCACTACAGATAAAGTCAYTGCTATCTGGAAAGCCCTCAGATTTTGTGACAGCAGAGGCCACGGAAGAACCGCGCAGGCAGGTGCCGTTTCTCGCTCCCCAGCTGGACGCGGTGCAGCCAAGCTGCTGYGCTTTACTGGGAAAGACTGGCAGGAAAAATCCGAGGTGCCCTGAGGTCAGCGCACGTTTAAGTCACTTGTACTGAATGGACTTGGAAAATGGTTTCAGTGTCAACAAGCTCTAAATTAAAACCTGTTTAGGTGATCATCATATCACGCACTTACTTGCCTGTTACACTCGAATCTCTGATTTTCTGTTATACTAAAAACTGGAACGGCAATAACATTCATAAATAGCATACGCTGGTGTCAGATGAATGCAACATCAGCTTGTGTGTGTGGATGAAGATGTTCTGGCTCAGTATCTTCCAGATCCAAGAACAGAATTCAGCTATCAATTTTATGGACTCCAACACTCTCTTTTTTTTAAATTGATAGTAATTTAAAAATGAAGTGACTTATTTGTAGCCTACTTTCTTGTTTGAGAAAAAAAAAGCAGCAGACATCTTTATAACAACTGCCTACAGAAATGTCATGACAAATTGCAGCATAGATCAGAAATACTACTTAGTGAAGAGCTTAATACAAGCAGCTTAATACATACACATGAAAAACTAGGAGCAGGAGAAAAAATAGAATTCTAATCTCTTTTGCTCAACTTTGAAATCTCTAAGGCCTGTATCCTAAAAAGCCTCTGTGCTTTGTTTTACCATCACAAGCAGCCCTACTTAACTGAAGTTAGTAGAGCTAAGACAGTACACGTGTGGCAATACGCACTGTAAAAACACCTAAAGTACACTTGGTAGTTGAGAATATTAGCTGCATTTTTCCCTTCCTGTTCCCTCTTTCCTATCACTTATAAAATACATGTTATGCTATTACTGCATCTGTCTAAAYAGAAGAAGGATTCACAAACTACTCCCAGTGCTGCATCAAAGCACTACCAAAATGGTTGGATATGAATCAGTTAAAATCTCTTTTTCACATTTTAAAACATGTAAGAGGAATATCTTTCCTTACGCATTAGTTGCTTGGAGTTTTTTTTTTTTTTTCCATATACAGGTTCGTATGAAAAACCTGTTTAAGGACAAGAAAGTTTTAAGTCAGAAATGTGTTTTTATATACATAATGGATCATTCTGTAATTTGACAAATTTATCTTAATTTTGCAAAGAAACCCCCAAATACTTTTTTTTTGAAATATCAGAGAGGGACAGCATAAGAGCCTGTAACTTCTTTTCCGTTTGTCCACTCAGAATTAAGAGAAAAAATCCAAATGTGAAAGGAATGTCACTCTCCGAGTCACTGTCATCCTTACACCTACAAAGGAAAGGGCTGTATATTCAATAAGCTCTGTGCTAGTAAGGCTTCAAATACCCTCAAAAAGTTGTGGATATCTAAACTACACACAAGAAGAAAGGAAGTGATCAGTCTTCAAAGCAATTGATAATTCATTGACAGAAAACAACGGTGCTCAACCCAGCAAAAGCATCTCTGCTGCAGGGGCTGGAAACCTGACCCCGCTCCCGAGAGCTGACTGCAATAAAGCACTGAAAATCATAGAGCAATTACTTGGCACTTAATAGCGGGCTATTATTAGAAAACTATTTTCTTGTGAAAAAAATATTTTCTTGTACGGCTACAAACAAATAACATCYCTTTCACCTTTTGAAAACATTAAGTACTTTATATTGAGCTTACTTGCTGTCAGAGCAAGAAATACGTGGGGCAAATCTTCACCAGGTGCTAAGCGGTATCGCTCCGTGGGCTCTGGCATAGCTATTTTCATTTATTCTTAGATCCGGACCCGGCAGAGCGTTTTTCTCCCCAGGAAGGTAACAGCTGCCAGCAGCAAACCCAGAAACATCCAGTTTCTGTTATATTTTGCTTTCACATAAAACGGAACGTCTCCTGGGACCAGAAAGGCATGTTAATGAGCCAGGTTCAAGGGAGACGGCCATACCGGGCCAGCACCTTAGCCCTGGTCTGGTCACCCTGCGCTGCTAAGGCACTGCAAAGCGGCTGGATACTTGCCCTAAAGGGGGCATGGGAGGATTTCCATTGCACTGGGATTCTTGCTTATGAACTTTCATTAACACAGGGTTAATTTCTAAGGACACTGAAGAGTCAAGATGTCTCGCAATCGTTCCAGGACTGCTACCAAGAGCCTTTTTTCTTTTTTTTTTTTCTTGTTTGGATTCATGTAAATGTGTTTTGTTTGCAAAGCAGAATATTGAATGTTGGACTTGTTTTAACTCAGCAAATACTGTAATATTAATGTATTCACTGAGTGGATTATGAAATTTGTCTTGTAATTTGTTGCTGCTACTAGTTGTCATTTTTGATTCCTGGAAAAATGAAGTAAGATTTAACTTCAAAAAGTTCTTCTTTATTATCTAATTAAATAAAGGTGGCAGATTAATTGACTAATTGGTGCTCATGTATAGATGGAGACATATGGAAAGGATTTAAGATTAGACATATGGAAAGGATTTCTAAGATCTGTAAGACTGTGAGCAGCATTTTATCAGATGTTTTGTATACAACACGTGACCTGCACAAAATGCTGCATTCAGCATATAAGCCAGATTCATAAATGGGTGCATGAAATTCAGCCTCATGGTCATACTCACAATCAGCAAAGACACAGACTAGCATTTCCATTTTGGCCACAAACTCAGCAACAAGGAGGAATCTCAAATACATATTCAAATACTATATTAAAGAGTAACTTTTTGGTGCCCGGTTCTACCATTCACACTTGCACTGAATTATACCCAGATACTTGGAGAATAATATACCCACTCAATGGGGTGTCAGCATAAAGATATCAGACTCTGAGTAAGATCTTAGCTGGCTGGGTCTTAGGCGGGGGGGGGAGACAGGGAGAGGAGGAGTGGGGCTGTGCGCCACCCTATTTCAGTGTTAATTCACAGGGAGATGGTCTGCACAGCGGCGCTCAATGCCACAACGCACAGGCAGCCTATACCTACATACCCTCCGTTTACACACACACTTCTGCCAAAAAAAGAAAAAGACCAAGTCAGAGAAGCCTTGCAAGAGAAAAACAGTTACATTCTATTAGGTTAATGGGTTGCAATATCCCTGCCACATCTGCAACGGTTTTAGAGGATTTATACCTGTAGTGAAGCAGAAGATGACCACATTGCATTATCTTCTTTCAAATAACTACAACGTATTCTTGAAATACTGCTTTGGTCAAGTGCCTGGGACTCTTGTTCAACTCTCTAGCAAAGATTTTGGCTGCAACTGAGGGCTGTAATTCCCGTTTGGAAATTTTAATAGAGTAACTTGTTACGGGAAGAAATGTGGATTCTTTTATCAAAAAACAAACAAACAAAAAATCAAAGTTCTTGTTACATTGAAAATGACAGTTGAAAACGTTCTTTTTTCTAACTGCAATGATGATACCTTGAAATTTTTTAAGTGCTTATGGGCTAGAGAACTGTTCATATAGGGCCAAATCAAGCAAAGATGTCATAGACTGTATGTAAAGTTACCACACAGAAAAACCACCCTAGAGATAACAGATGAAAGTGAGGGAAGAGTCATGCTATCCAACCACTAGGTAATATTCTTATATTCCTATATATATACATATATATGTGTGTGTGTTCGTGTCTGTATAAAGTATGAATACACATAATATTCATATATATGATATAAATATATGAATATGGTAAATAACCGTGTTTGTTTATTCTTCAAACTCCCTGACCTGAAACAGGACTAGCCTCCGTCACTGACCTTGGAATACTCTTACCTCTTCTGCAGCAATTATATTGTCTCTCACAGCCTCATCTCAATAACTCCTATAAAGTTTTGCATGTCAGGCTGTAACAACAACTAATTTTTTCAGCTCCTAACACTAACAGCGCCTAGAAACAAGGAATGATACATTTCAAGGCACTGATTCAGTTTATCCTCTGGAGTGCAGATATCCACTTATTCTGGCTCTACCTTCCCCTGTTTATTTAACATAACTGTAACTCAGAGTCAAAGTACGTACACTCAGGTGCCCAGTACTGCCCACAAATAAAGCACAACAAATTTGAAGACACCAATACTCTCCCCCAATACACCTCCCTGAAAAGAGTAAAATACCGTCCTTCGAGATTAAAAGCCCTAATCCTAACCGCAACCTTAAGCGGAGCCGGACCGTGCCTCAGAAGAGGCCTGGGTGCACAGCACTGCCTGCAAATCAGAGAAACCGGTTCCTCCCGCGCTAGCGGCATCTCTCCTTGCTTCGTCTCCAGGAACGTGCAGAGCACCCAGCTCGTCTTGGCTGTTCTCTCCCTCCTTTTTCTAACTCACAACCCAACTCCAGCTTACRACAGATGACCCTAAGCCTAGCTCTAACTTAAGCACGGGAACTGAATAAAGACTAGCAGATGTTATTCCTGCCTTCTCTTCATCTGTCTGAATGCTGCAAAAGACCACAGTCTTTCAGGCTCAAAAGAGTCTCCTATATCTAACCCAAACCATAATTTTAAAAAGCAAAGGAATTTTGCAACTTGCAAAACACAGCAATATTTAGGGGAAGCGGTCGTTCCTGTTTCACGCTCTAGCTCTAACAGCAACAAAATAAGGGGACAAACCAACGCTTGGGAGCACAGAAGAAGAAACTGGAATTTATTGCTGCTTGTGCCAACCTTCTTTTCTGCATCTTAYAAAATGTTGTCCTCCGTAACGCCCTACAGCCCCTTCATTTCCAAAGCATACATTTCATCCTCACCTTAGGTATAAAGTGAAACCAGTGCTGCTCCAAAATAAAAAATGACAAATTGAAACTACTCAGTTTCTGTCTGGACCACAGACTTTATTACAGATGTTACATTGCTACATTCCCTGGTTTTCCTGCTGCTTTTCCTAATCCAGGTCTTGTTCCCAACAGTAACCTTAATTCYCATTTGTACAAAATCATAGGAAATCCCTCATTGCCCAAAACCAAAAATGATGTTTTGGGATCTAGAATTCCAGGCTTATCAGCTGCATTCTTCCATCTTCACCTAGCCCTGATTTCAAATAAGGATAGCAATTTGGCAATGCTCGCAAATAAAGAATTAGGAATGTCGAGATACTGGTCCTGCCCTTCACCTTACCACTCTGGAACTTGGAAAAAATCACAGCTTTTCCGGCTTTGTAGTTCTTACTTTTTCTAACGTTAAAAAAATATGAGCACCAATGAATGCCTCAGAGGAAAGGCTGAAAAATTCAAACCTGCCAATTTTTTCCCCCCTCTTTGGAGTTTGCAAAATTCTGCAATCATTCCTGCGCTACAGACCCTACCTTTCCTAACCTTAAATAGACATCGGAAACCTCTGYGGTCCTGAAATAAGGAACGGGAAAGCAGTGAGCAAACAAAATACTTGGTTTCAAGCCAGTATGCCCTAAGCAGTGCTGATTATGATAAACATTTTATTAGAAGCCTTCCAAACGATATAGAAAATAATTGAGTAGTCCTCACTTCAGGAAATCTAGAAAAACAGGTACAAACTGGTCTCACAGCAGACTAATTTTAGGTAGCAAACGCTGTGTGCACATTTCCTCGTGGCTAGGTGGGGTATAAACCATATCATAACRTAATGGAATTGTAATAGTCAAACCACACACAAAAATGTGCTAGAAACCATGTTTATTTTTGCTCTAARAATACTGATAATAATTGCTGAATATTAATTTGTAAGAACTAAGTAGGAAAGGGAAAAATATGTTGGCAATTTTTTTTTTGGGGGGGGGGGAAACAAGATAACCCAGCTTTCACGTTTACTCATACGATGACCCCGTATTTCCTTATCAATCCTACACGTAAAACAAATGAGATGTAAACAACTGAAAGAAGACTGCTTGATTTCAGAGCAATACTGTACACATTAAAACAGGCAGAAATAACATCCCAGAGGACCTCAGACACTGTTGTCGGGCCCATGCTTCCCCCATCCTGCTCGGTTCCCCTCAGCGAATACTATGCCTGTGCTGTTCCCAAACTGAGCTTTAACTAGGTGTTTCAGGTATCACATCCTATTTTTCCTGTTTCTCTGATGTGCATCAGTGCCCCACAGTCGGCTGCTTTCTCTAACACACACACACACGAGTCGTGAATTGTTGCAGAGGTGACTCCATAGAAATATGTCCAGAAGATGAATTCAGTGGGGGAGAAAAAGTAAGACTTGTAAAGCATAACTCTCTCGAAATGCAGTTTGCGGAGCAGACGTCTGCATTTTCCTGCAATCCCACCCAGGTTGCCCATTCCCAATTTACGGAGCCCACACGCTTCTCCGTGCACCAGCTGCGGCGATTGAAAGCAATTATCACTCCAGACACAATAAGGTGTTAAAGGTAGTGGCGAGCGTTTTGTGCAAAAAGCAAAAATTAGGAAAAAAGGAACCTGATGAAAGGAGATTAGTGTCTGTTAGTCTTTTGGAGAGGAACGGGAGAAAGCAAAGAGGGGGAGTGAAATAATAAATAATACAGTCCCTTAGGGAATACTTGCATATGTAGCAGACAATGAAATAAAAGTTTTCTTTGAAGACTGAGCTCCTTTTTGTATGAAGTAAGTGGTACCAAATGAAATCAGAAAGCATTGTTATAGTTGATGTATAACTCATCAAAAGAGTGACAGGACAGAGTTACGAGAATAGCAGAATTAAAATAAAGCGTATTTCTTCAGAAGAATGTCCTACAGCACCCAGGGAACAGGAGCAGCCAGAGAGCCCATGAAGACTCGATTTTAAGAGAAGCCCATCAGCTTGTTCAAGTACCTGTACTGAACTTTCTTTGCGCAGGGGTTAAAAAGAGAAGACAGAGCAAGCGTGCACACGATAGGGAAGATCTTACTGAAAAAGTTGTCAGAGGCAAGGCAGAGAGGGCACGGAAGAACGCGCGTTCGCTCCCAGAAACGGCAGAGGGGTCGGATCTGTTCTGACTCTCCGTTTCTTTCCAGGGGATCTAATTTGCCGCGAAGCCCATGGGACTCCTGTCACCAGCACTAGTAGGAATGAGATCACAGCCTAAGTATTCACTCTACGCTTTCCAAAGAAAGTAGATTTTAGTGCAGCACAGGACTTGCAGAAGGATCTCAGTGAATAACCGAGGTATGCATATCCTGAGAAATGCAAGCTGCAGGGGAACGGAGTTTCTGAGCTCTTCCCTATTTCTGCGAGGTTTCTTTATATTCAGCTGCTCATTCTGATCTGACTTGCCCCAGCTTTTCTCTGAATTAATTCCTCTGATGACTTGACTGCCAGCTGAATTGCTAGTGTGGTTATTCCCCAGCCTTTTTCAGGACACACAGATCCGAGGGAGCGGTCGGCTCTTCCATGGGGCAACGTTCAGCAGCTGTAGGTGAAATTTGTGCRATAACCCCTTCAGCTAGCACAACCGCAGCTCGAACACAAACTGTCATCAGAATATTCAGTCTTTACATTCTATAAATTCACCCCTTAGCTTACTACACACTAATTTCT
The DNA here is from genome assembly GCF_003343005.1 of Rhea americana. Taxonomy (NCBI): domain Eukaryota; kingdom Metazoa; phylum Chordata; class Aves; order Rheiformes; family Rheidae; genus Rhea; species Rhea americana. The sequence goes on from NW_028186401.1 coordinate 2,194,375, forward strand.
TCAAAAAGTCCTGGATGCCAATCAGYTCCCTCCTTATTTACTCAAGTGAGGCAAAAGAATCAGGCATGGTGCAATGTGAAGTATTTCCAAAGAAGCTGCACCCAGCTCCCCTGCTTTGTTAGGAGTCTGCAATTCAGCAGTGCTCAGAGCTCGAGGTGGGGGGGGGGAAGAGGATATTGCAGTTCATGGTGCATTCAAAGTAAGGGCTCTTTTGTACAGCTCTAAACTAATGTACATGTGCGTGGCTTTTTTTTTTTTTTTTTTTTTTTTTTTGGGGGGGGGGGTTGATAGCTTTGACTTCAAGCCATACAAACCTTTCTGCCTGTCTTTTGTACTGGAGATTTTTGAATGCTGTAAAATCCCCAGCTTCAGAAGTGTGAGCAGACACAAATTTAAGCGAATAGTTGTGATTCGGTTTCGTCTTTGTTCACAAATCTCTGTAAACTAAACAACATCCGTAACGGGCAGAGCAAAAGAACGTTTCCAATGTCCCTTGCAAAACATCTTCCAGCCTGACAGAGCCAGAAATTGGCCCAGATATTCCAAAGGAAGAAGAAACACCTGAGGCCACCTGCAAGGCATCATCACCTGCAGTGCCACAGACCCGTGGCACTGACTCTTGATGTACTTGYTTTGACACATCTCCCTAGATGGTGGAAGAAAGGTGATGCTGACAAGTGACTAAAGGAAGTAGAGGTAACACATTAGAAAGTCTAGTGSCTCCTGAACCAACATTTTTCTGCCACATTTCATTGTTTTAGTTAGTTTCTCAATCCAAAGTATGATGATGGATCTCCTTAGAAGGGCCCTTGGCTGCAACTAAAGCAAGAGCGGGTGATGATCCCCAGACCGGGATCAGGAATCCAGGAATCTACTAATTACACTTTCCTTTAGAAGTCTGTTTTTTCAATAAATATCCTCCTTTACTTTCTCCTCTCACCTTGTACTCTCTGAATACAGTGCAAGAAATGAACCGTTATGTGCTGGGGGAATAGATGCTTCCTCACAGGACGTATATGCAAGCTTGGTCCTCGAGTCTGTAAACACCAGTGTCAGTTCAATTCACTTCACATCATACATTGGTGGTAGAAATTCACATTATGCATCTGTCACATACGCTATATCCAATGGCTGTGGGGTGTCTGATTCTGATGCCACTACACAGTTTAASCAGAATTTTTAAAATATTATGAAGGAGGGCATGAGCCAATCTGCAAAATGAGATTTAAATAAAATGGAAAGTTGTTTATTGCTTTTATWCTTTGTGAGAAAAAACTGCAATATATGGGTAGGAAAAAATACAGCAAGGAGGAAAAGGTTCTGAGATTACATATCTAGATGAGGTTGAAGCTACTGATTTTAGCTAAGGGTCTAACCCTTCAAATACATACACAAGTAGGTATATATGAATGTTGATCATATTCAAGTGATCCAAGCTAACTTTACATGCGAGTATCGGTACGACTGACCTCAAAAGTCACACCAGGGGAGCACCTCCTGAGCATTAAGGTGACACAGTGATGAGTGCTWAATAAAGCACTGTTGTTGGACTCAAAACTGTTTGGCACTTCAAGGCTATAAAACCGTTACACAAGGTAAGCATTAAGCAAYGCTAGCACAAGCCACTACGCCGATGCCCTGTAAGCTTCCTTTGCCTGCTTTCTCTTGTATTACGTGAATGTTTTTCTAGCCCTTGATCACTCCCTGAAGCAGAAACAGCCTTCCRGAAAGCACAAGACCAGGAGCATTGGATGAAGTTATCTGTGCTTCCCCAGGGTACATGTGTGAAAGGTGGCAACACCTGTCAACTCCTCTTGGCTTGAGATGGGGCAATTAACAGCTGGGTATGCTTGCCAGATCTCCAGAGTGACTCCTTCCCCAGACTTTTTGCTAAACATTCAACCTAAGAAAGGTTTCCAGAATTATACAAGGAGGAGTCCAAAATTCAGTTAATCAACAGCCAGGGATTCAGATATTAAATTGTTTGTGATCCATCGCTTCATCTTTTTCTGAAATTGTCTCATGGGGAAACACTACCAAATAAAACTTCAATACTACCATAAGCTCCAAATAAAGCTTTTCTCTTTGATTGCTTCTAGCTCATCTGTCTGCTTAGATTTGTGTGTCTAGTTAAGTGAATACAGAAGACCATACACTTGAAATGAAAACTATACAGAGTACACTCTTGACTTGTTACCATAATTTACCTTCTAAGTGGAACCTCTTATGAGCCTACTCAATTATATTTAAAATGACTGCACCTTTATTTCAGCGTAGTGTACACACAGAAACATGTGGACTAAAATTCTGAGCTGATGTAAAATTGCCAAGCCTCATCAAAATTCATCAGGCATTCCTGATTTACACCAGCACAGACAGGGCCCACCGAATCTATCAAATGGTAACACCTTTCCCATGGGGAACAATATCAATGTTAAGCAATAAAATGAAGTTGGTTTTATGTCTAATGTTGATTTCTTTTCTAATAAGACACTTCAGTTTATGCTTTTTCATGCAACAATACCTTGAATGCATGGCAGGTTTACACTGAAAAACACAGTTTAAAAATACTTGTTAAATGCCGAAGGCTTGACAGTTTCTTTAAATAATACTGAAAAAATGCACAGGAACATTTTGGTAGTGGAATGAAAAATGCTGCAGTTTACAGCTCTGTATGTCACAGAGAAATTAGTATAGATTTTTTTTTTCTAGGGACACTGTCAGGCCTAAAATTAGACATACCAGGTATGCACTTCGCACCGTCCCTCAGGTCTGCCTGTCAGCTCCCTGGGAACACGATTCCTGTGTGTTTCAATACCCTTCCTGCTCCGCGGAGCGCCGAGAACAAAGCAGACGGGCAGCGGGCAGCACTTCACGACACGCGTATCTGCAGTCAGGAGGCAACCCATCACCTTGGGGTTTGCTCCTGGAGGGTCRCGTATTCAAAAAGAAGCATTACGCTCCCTGGGAGTAAAGAAACATTCATATGTAGTCTGGAACAGTGGAAAGCAAAACATGGATGGCTGAGCTGTTTTAAAATATTCAGTGCTATTTTGAAGTGATAATCAGATGTGAACTGAAAAATAAATCAATGAGTTCTCTGGTGATAAACTATCAATATTAGCTAAAGGTCAGTAACAGTCAGATTTTATTTGTTTTAGGTTTTCCTTCTCATAGTTGACATTAATTCATTTTAAACCTGTACCATTTGCCACTACATTTTTTAAAACATAAACCAACAGTAGGGTCTCATTTAGTACATCATTTACTTTTTTCCAATTACACAAATGACTGAAGTTGACAGTGGCATGTTTTTGAGCATAAATATGATAATTTACTACTGGGAAAGAGAGAACACRATCTTCTTTATTCTGCCACACTCTGCCACACTGCAGAATCTTAATTGAAATATTTTAAAATAGCATCTAAATCAATGCTTAGGGTTGTATCTTTTTTTTTTTTTTAAATAACAGCTCTTCGAGTGCTTTCTTTTCTTCTGCTATGTGTCCTTTTGCTCCTGCTTTTCATCCRTTCTGGTATAACCGACTCTGTCTAGATCATGAGTTATCATTGGCTGCCAGTGGAATGCTACAACGCAATTTGTCTTATTGAAACATGGGCTAGCCCCACACGGCTGCAAAGAATCATTCACTTTCTAATAAATCAAACCTTTTCTAAAATTCCTCCTTCTCTGACATAAAATGGTGGGATAGAAAACACTGCTTGCAAATTAAGAGGAGATAGTAATAAAAATGCCCTTCTTATTCAGCATTACTGAATTATGTTGTGATTAGTGAATTGTAATTAACAATTCAAGATTGCATCCTAACAAAGCTGAATATATATTTTTTCCTGAAAATTCAATAGCCATATAGTTTTCATGCTGTAAACAGAACGTTTCTACACTTTACCTAATTATCAAAGTTGTCTTTTCATTTAAGAGAAGCAAAATCCTGGCCCTTTGAAATCACTGGAAAATTTGCCATGAAAACACACAACTTCGAAAACTAGGTTATTTATTGACRTTTCTGACAATCTTTCAACAATATTTAACTGAGAGAGGTCACAAGAATTACAGAATATGAAAGCTTACAGAACAAACAAAAAAATTTTTGGTAGTATCACTGAAAGGTTGAAAGCTACCATAAGTGTCGYTTCTCAGCAGCTGTAGCTTTTCTGCCAAATCTTTGGAAGTCCAGTTATTTGGAGAGGACATCTGGGTTTTCCTAGAGTACACTACGATATATTTTGAACTGAAGAAGAGATATTAATGGCTATGATCTATTCAGGAAGAAGCATGTGCTGGGATAAATCCTGAAAATCTATCAAAGCCCAATCTGCTCTAACTTCAGCTGAACAGTTTGCAGTTGAGGGCTGCACTCTTGCATTAAGTTCCTAATGTAACATAGGCTAGGATGGCTTTACTAACTTACCACATTTTTGAACGTATGCTGTTGTTAGTGTCTCTTACGCTCTTACTGCTTCTCACACTCTTAAGGCCACTAATTCCATCTGCTAAGAGGTCAAACGTCTCACACCAGCACTATCTTTTCTGTAAGACCTTCATACTTGTCCGCCTTTTATCTTATGATTTAGGAAGGGGAGCGAATTGTGGCTCCCTTATATCAATTTATGATCCYAAGACTTAGAATCTGCAAGGAATCTATACCATATGTTTGACTACAATCTGTTCAAGCTTTGCTAGCAACATACTCCTGYAATGCAGCCTCCAAAAAATCACACAGCACTGAAAGGTAGTGGGAGGTTGAACGYCCATCAAAGGCTGGGTACTGCTGTGAAGCAGCAGGGACAGTAATGCAAAAACAAACTAGTCCATGGAGTCACCTAGGACACAAAGGGAGGCAGGACAGCTCTGCTAAGAGTCCAAGAAAACTGGACATATTCCAAAACCTACCTTGGTAGCTTGACTTTCTCTTATGCACTTGGGGAGGAATTTCTCTTGAGAATGAACTTTCACACAAGACTTACTTACAAAATATGCAGTGCCGACTTGCGTGTTAAGATAAGGCAACAGAGTTACGCTGAAAACCTGTCTTCCAAATCTATTTTGTCACTAGGTGACCAAAAATGTTCTTACTGGCTTTTGTAGGCCACAATCAGACCTCAAATGGAAGAATATTGCCTATCTTGGGGGGAGGAGGAGGGGAACCCTCCAGATTGTAAATGTATGATCACATATTTAYCGTAACACAGTTTAGCACCTGGAARTTCACAGTAAAAATCAAAAGCCAAGACACTAAGGGGGTTAGTAGGACCAACTGCTTTTGCATGACATTTACTATAGTCAAGGTCAGTTTAGGCTGAGTCTCTACAGTACGCAGGCTTTACATTGTTTTTTTATCCTATTGCAATAACAATAATTATGAACATGTTAGGAACAAGATCTAATCTGAATGAGTTTGCCTTGATTTTGCCTGTTTATTATTGAAGTCATGCATCAATCTGGTTTTAATTCAAGTTATTTACTGGCACCTCTGTAGGAAAACTCCATTTTTCCCAGTCATTCTTTTGATATAAACAAGATCTTTGTCCTGCAGCTATATCCTAACTATGTTAGGAGGCACAAAAGCTATGTAACGATATCACATAGTTAGTTGTCAGTTCCTGTATTATGTTTCCAACTTGTAAGTAAATTAGCACCTATCGCAGGCTAACTGCAGAGGCCCACTCACAGGAGTGGACAAATCATTAAGTTCGTATCCCAGTACTGTTACTTACTCTCAGCATGATCCGAAGCCACTGTGGAACCTCAGCAGTCCCCTTGCCTCATCTGTAAAGTAGGGATAACAATACAGGGAGGCTGAAGGATGCTTTGGTAATATTTGTAAAGTGCTTTGAAGATGCTGAGAGTGCCAAGTATTATCATGGTTTCTAAGCTCTGAAATGTTTGATATGATTATGTGCACACATAATTTTTAATGGTAATTCAGAGTGCAAATTAGAGATGATATTTACATTTCTTCCAGGCAAGCTTAATTTCCAGTTATCAAGGAAAATATCTATTGCACAAATAGGGTATCAGCTATTCAGAAGTTCCCTTAGGGCCTACCAGTTCTATAGCATGCCATTTCTTTAAGCTGTCTGCGAGATGACAGACTGCAGTAGTTCCCTTGGAGTTATTAGGGATTACTGATGAAACAATAACCAGAAGTAATATTTTCCATCCAAACTGCTAGGGTTTTTGTTGTCACTAATTTTCTCCTAACACGTGCTTCGAGAAGACCTTGTCTTCATTCAAACATAATTTGCAGACCTATGCATACAAGCCCTGAAAATACGATTCATTTTGTAATGGACTTTTTAAGCAAAAGCTTATATTTCTGTTACGTTGAAAGCACAGAACTGTCATTCTTTGCAGTTGGAAAATTCAGCATTTCAGTTTGCTAAATAAAATTATCAGAGGCTGAACAAGCTTATTAATCAACTTCCCCCACAGCTTCTAAACTACAGCAGGCTCTGGCTCAACAAGAGACAGCGATGCAGATGACGCCTTTAAACATGTGGCCTGTGACTGATGACCAGAAGAGCAGCAGTGACACAACCTGAGGGTAGCACTTGCTGAGAAAAGATCAAGTAGTTCGAATTCTGTTTAGTTTGCTTGTCAGTGACCTGAGGAATGATGGTCCGGTCCACAGAACACCAGCTAAAATGCCCCGTGTAACCTTAAGCAAGTCATTAGCACAGGAATCTGCAAAGATGTATTACTGCTCAGCTCGGTTTGAAACCAGGGAGACGTAGTCACTGAAACACTGCGGCGGCTCTGGGCAGTCCTCTCTGCACCTCTGTTCCCCCCTTGCAGAGCAGAAACAACAGTATTCCTCGTAACTCAAAGGGAGCATGCAAGAAAAGGTCCATTACACGTTGCCAGGCTCGCAGACACAGTGGTAACAGCGACCGCAGAAGCACTTCGGATAGGCCAGCGCTGGTCTGAATTTCCCTTTCCGTGCCCCTTTACCACTCACAGCAGAATCGCAGAGTAAGAGACTCGCTGACGGGGGCGGGAAGGCACCTCTGGAGATCACCTGGTGCCACCCCGGCTCAAAGCCGGAGCAGCGGCAGCACGGTGCTCTGGGCCGTGCCCAGTCAGCMGCTCCAGTTCTCCAAGGGGGGCGACTCCGCAGCCSCTCTGGGCAACCTGCTCCTGCGTCCGCCTGCCCTCGCAGGAAATAAATTTTTCCCTATGCTTAAATGGAATTTCTTCAGGTCAGTACACCAGTGACAGTCCAAAACGCCAAAGAGCACCTCCGTAAGAAGCTCACTGCAACACGTGAAAAGCAAAGCCGTAAGGTGAAGCAACGCACGTGGCGCTCTGTGTGCCTCAAACAGCTAGTCTCCGACAAGGGCCCTGCGTACTCTGCGGTTAGTCGGCTTACGCCGTCGTTGACTGCACGCTTTGGGAGACAGACAGTATCCGCATCCGGCACAGGAACCCTTCGCACTCCTGGGCAGAGTTTACAGGCTGAGCCCGAGACACCCGTTCCTGAGGATACGCAGGTATCCGAACAGGCAGTTTAAGGCTCGCTCGGGTGCATCAGCTCCAGGCGTGGCCACAGCGGGGACTACGGTGCAGCCACGTCCTTAGGGTCCCAGTGCCAGTCTTCCACGGCTGGGCTGGAGCCCGTACCTGGGCTTTTGTCAGAATATTCTGCAAAGCACATGGGGAGATTGCCGGAAAACACCATGCTAATTTTAATGTATTGTAATTATCATTCCATGTCTCAGTTAAAATTCTGACAGCTGGTTTAATTCACAGCTAGATTCTCTGAAACTTGCSCAGATTTTCTCCACACAGAGCTTACCTCAAATGCCTGGACTTCCTTAGAAAACATTACAAAACATATACATTTCAAAATGGGAAAGCAGAGATACAACACAGCGAGACCGCCAAACGTACCTGGGAACCTCAACCAAAACATATTCAAAATAAATAACTTGTCAGGATGTGTACGCTACCTCTGCATCGGTGAGATTTACTGAAGATTAGTTTAACCCTCTTCTGTCAGAAAGAATGAGGTTGGCTGGGGATCCCGGCCTCCACACCGGCRCGGCACGCGCTCCCCCTCGGGTTACGCCCGCTACTCGTGCAGCCCTGTTAAACGCAGACTGCACCAAGTCTGTTTGGAAACCAGCTCTCTTTCGGTTTAGGGCCTCTGCCCACTGCCATCAGGACCGCTTTGGGGTCTGTTTCTCTTGGTTTTGCCTGCTTCGTTTGGAGGAGTGGAGCTCTCGGTCTCCCCTTTCTGCCTGTAACCTTTGCCTCTGCCTGTCTCTGTTCTGACAGCAGGAGCAGCGGCACATTGAACAGACCGTCCCTCTGTCACTGCTGGGAGGAAGGGAAAGGGGAGGAAAAAGTCACCTTACGCTATTACACCATTAATGTTTAGTCATTTGAAGAGCTAACATTTAGAGAGCTACMCGAAATGAAGGCCTTCCCATTTCAAACGACGGGTGCATCGAACAACGCATCCCAGTTTGGGACTTGGGGAGTTCCTGGCCAATTGCTGAGAGTTTGCGCTCCCCTCACTCGAGGGAGGTCTGAAATGTCAAAATCTTCTGTCATCCCACTTGTCACCTCGCAGCCCACAAAGGAACGTGGAAGCCATCATCCGCTCTGCTGTTTATTGTCATGAAACCCCATAAATACTCACTCTCCATAAACAGCAGCAGCCCAATTAAAGCACTCTTTACCAAGTGYGATCATTTTCAGACAGAAAATATTGATTTATCCACCTATGGGCACTGCATAGAAGCATCTCTTAATGAGAATGATAGCGACCTCCGAACCCTGCTCTTTCACCCCGTAATATACTCTCTCAATTTTCTGTTAAGTGGTCTAGTGGCACATCAGCAGAGATGGAAAGACACTCTGATTCTTTAATGTTGACACCGGAACGCTCGCAAGGAATGCTCAAATCTTCATTGTAATGGGAGGTGAACAGAAAGGTCACCTCTATGCCGGGCTTTCAGCTTGTTTGACAAGGCTTCTTTAACAAGCGAAACGTTGTTGGGGTACACTTGTCCGCCAGCTGCCTTTGGCGCTCAGGGCCAACGCGCCGAACGCAAACATCCGCCGTCCCGCCGCCTGGCCTGGGAGTCGTTCCACCCACAAGCGAGCGCTCTGCAAAAATTTCTGGGGCTTTTGTTGGGGAGGGGGCATCTCTTTATTTTCCTTAATACTCCATGATAAGGAGCCAGAGAGACTCTTGATTTTATTCCGTACAGCAACTTAAATTTGTGAGCTTACTGTGTGCATAGCTGACAACAGCAACGGCGTACTACACCAGCACATCCGTTACTTTGATTAATCCTCCTTTGGAGTGTGATATTGTTTGATATACAGTACAGGGCTGACACAGGTTACTGTAATGCCACTTTACCAAACAGATTACAAAATTGTGCAGGGAGTATACACCATTCGTGCAGATAAATGCACACAAGAGGAAATTCTAACAGCTTTTAATTTCCATGCTTTTCAGTTTTATTGTTGTACATGCAACTGTTTATAGGACTAATGACACAGCCTGGCTCGACGGAGTCAATTACACCAGTAGGCACTTGGATCAGATATTTCGCCTGCTTTCCATTTATGCTGTCTACGCATCTGATATTTGACTAAATTACATTGCACCGTGGTGCACTGGCACTTGCCATATGCTATATCACAGAGCATTTTAAAGGACAGTAACAAAAAATAATAATATACAACATGTAGTTCAAAGTCGGGATGCAGGCAAGTGTGTCAATCATTATGAGCTACATTCAGCAAATAGCCTAGAGTGTTGCATTACCGTGTCCTCTAATCTGTGGTGGTGTTAAATGAGTAGGAAAGTTGGTAAGGATGCCAGGGACACTGACTGCTCTAAGCTGTGTGGGACTACTTGTGCACGTCTGTGAGTGCGCATGTTTGTTTGTTTTGGGGCAAGAGAGATATTTGGTGAATTTTAGTACTCATGAAAGTTAGGCACTAATAGCACCATCTGGCCTACCACACAGAGCCCTGCAAACTTCCTCCACACAGATCTGCCAAGGCACTTCAGTTCTGACCTCCAACACCCCTTCAATTCCAGTAATGAGTCTACAGCATCTCTTGAGAAGAAACTGTCAATTGTTCCGATTTCAGCTAAATTGTGTTATGCTCAGCAATGTGGACAACTGCCCACTGGTGGCTAGCCTGAGGCCACTAAACTCCAATCTGAACCTTGCCTTCTGGAGGTGAAGAGCTTGCTTAATAAACCCAGGCACCATTTTACAAGCCCCATCCCCTTTGTAATTCACTCTGATCAAAAGCAAGCAGAACAAATCTGCATTTAAAGTCCAGTTCAAAACCCTGGGTACCTAGGTTCTGGGACCCTTCCTTGCAGACCTTTCTGCGACCCTGAGAATTTCTGGTTTTAAGCACTTGTACAGACTGTACAAGGAAGAACTTCCCTGTGTGAGTCAGTTAATTATGCATATATCACTCAGGATTACGTTTCCAAATGGGATTGCAAAACCTGCCATGTTTGTTCTGGTTTGACTATCTAATACGAACGTAAATACATTTGTGTATCACTGAGTCTTCCTTTAATTTGGATCAAAATCCACTCCTAGCCCTTTGACTGTTGCCATCATTTGATCTGCTGTCCCTACGAGAAGCACATGACAGTACTTGTAACAACCGAGACAATACTTACAATAATCAGCAAAGAATAAATAAAGCTGTTCTTAAATGTGTTAATATTCTGCTATGATAGGGTTTCCTACACCTCCTTTTGCTATATGTCACATACAATTCAGATCTAGAGGGAATTTTTTTTTTTTTTGGTAAACTGCAGCTTTTTAACATTGGTATTTGAATTGTGCAGTAATACTCCTGAAAATTTTCCTATTTGATTGTGACAAACAAGTTGTGCTATATTTAGGAACTAAGAATTTGCCAGAATCAAGCAGGTCCATAAACCATTGATACTAGTCTATGACCTCTTAAAATGGTCGTTTTGAGATGTTTCAAAAGAAAACGCAAGAAATTGTGATGGTTTGGAGTAACCTTAACAACTCAGGATTTGATGTGACTTTCTGCTAGCCACACATTGCTTGAAACGTGAGTCTTTACATTCCTTCCAAAATGGGGTAGCATCAAGCATATTCATTGTGGATATTCTTACTATCCATAAAGATTTTAAAACATTCCCTAAATCTTGCTCTTAGATACGGTAACTGAGACCTGCAGCTCAGGATGCACATTTGGTTGTAACAGTTTTGACCAAATTAAATGAATGAACAATATTAACAAGTAATCTAATTAAGTGCACATTACTATGTTTGTATATATTCTACAGTCCATGCCACCTACCATAAAAGTATTAGAGCTCATCAGTGCGAAGAATATTGCCTTTAACTCCAGCAAAAGAAATAATTTCCCTACAGGGCAGTAACACTCTTAGACGTGGCGAACAGCCACAGGCTGCAGGGTTGTGACTTTATGGTAAATAGCTACCTCTTTCATCAACAGAGCAATGAATTGGAAGAGCCCCTGGTGAAATGTATGAGGGTAATTTGATTTCTTCAGGTATAAACATGCAACCCACTCGTTTTCAGGCACCACTAATTAGGCTGGGTTATCCAGATGCCTTGGGGTAATTATTTTGGCTGTACTTACTGATAGCTGGGAGGGTTGAGAATGTCAACCGTGTTCTTTCCCACCTTTGGCCACGGTCCCAGTGATTCATACTGCAGTGATCCTAAGCAAGCATCCCTTCCACGGGGCATAATTCTGCTCCCTCAAATAAACACGTCTAATCCCCAGTTGCCATTCAGGTTACTTAGAGTTTTCTGCCTTGTGGTCAAACACACAGGCAATGCAATGCTTTCATTTCTGTGTGTGCTCTAAGTGAAAAACCAGGAGATAAGGCTTATTTCCCTTTCTTTTACATGCAGTTAGACAAAACTATTTTTTAGGACAGGGCTATTCAGCAATTCAATCCAGTGAAAATATTACAGTAAATTACACCTCTAATGTGTATTAGGAGCAAGGAGTATTTAAATACCCATTTTCTTTACTAACTGCCTAATTAAAAGAAAAAATGAGGAGGAGAACTTGGCAATAAAACTAGGTATATGCAAGACAAATTGCTATCCCTACTGATAAAACACAGCTATCTCTGGAGCAGAACACAGCAGATTTGTATGCAACACATCCACTGAGTACAGCAACACCAAATAGCAAGGCAAAGCCTAGCACCTTCAGACACCTAGATTGTGTGATCAAATACTGTATGAAGTGCAGAATACAGCATGCAGAGGAGCTAATCACAGCTAGAATATGACCAACAAGAACTCACTCTTGAAAGATATTCTTGTCAATCTTAAAAAGACCATTAACTGAGTCCTCAAGGGATCGCCTCTGCTCCATCACACGATCCATCACCTCCCTGTGGCTCCACTATTTGCCTCTCTTCAGGCTTTCTGAAGAGTCCCTTTGCTCTGATCCCTTCCTCTTTTTGTCTGTTTTTCATTATTATTATTATTTTGGAGAACTCATTGTAACACAGGAAAATGCTGTAGAATTCTGACAAGAAACGGGAAAAAGCGGGAGCTGTTCTATGCACTATCGTGAGAGTGCAAAGCTGTTTCATTCCACCATATAATGCGGGATTTTCTAGGGATAAYGGACCAGCTAAAATGTCATGTTATATCACCAGGGTGCAAACCTAAAGATGCTCCTAACTAGCTCTTCTGAGCAGCAAGCTCTTTGAAGTAGTATCCATCATTCCATACGAGCAACGTCAATTGGGTAGAACTTAGTATGGATAATTGATTTTCAAGGCTCTGCCTAAATGTCATGAAAAATAATACTTACTAAAACAAGAGTAATATTAGAAATTGCTTAAGGTTGACCTCAAACAAAAAAATTCTATCAAACTTAACCAAAATAAATTATTAAAAAAAAATTTATATATATACACACACACAGAGACATTTACTTGAAACTTGAAACTGAAAAGAAATGTTGTATTTCACTTTTTAAAGTTATATGTATGGGTGTGTGTTTATATATATATGTACACAGAAATACATATATGATATATATATATATAGGCACTTAATCTTGAATTTCTTTTTCTCATTTACAAGGACTCGGTAGACTTGGAACAGACTCATAAGCTGTTTAATTCAAAGTGAAGCTGCACTTTCAATTTTTTTTAAAAAAAAGTCACCTGAAACACTTTCCCCTCTACTGTTTGGAAATGACTGTAATTCCGAGGAGGACGAGGAAGGGGGTTCAGCTGAGGTCTGCACAAGGCAGYGCGCAGACGAGGGGAGACCCTGTCCTCCCCAGGCAGGGAGCCAAGGAGGCAGCTCGGAGGAAGGGACGGGCCYGGTTCAACGGCTCCGGGGAGCTGCTGCAGCTCGTGGCTTTGCGACGCTCACCGCAGCTGGGGCCAGACTCGCAGGGGGGCCGGGAAGCCACAGAACCACCAGGGCAAAGAAGCGGCTCCGGCTGCAGCCCCGGCAGCGGCGGGGGCCCGACCGCCYGGCCCCGACYGCCGGCCCGGCCCGGCGCGGCGCAGCTGGTGGGAAACACAAGCTGCTCGCCGTCCGGGCGCTGCCAAGAGCGCACGCCGAGGGTCCGGGGGGCGTCCAGCTCCCCGGGACCTCAGCTGCTCGTGCACTCCAGGGCCTGCTGCACGGAGGGCATATTTTGGTGGTTTGGGCAGTCCCACCGTCCTGCTGCATGCACGCGCATGTTCTTCTCCTCTTCTCAGAAGCCCACGGAAGCGCAGAGCACTGACCGGCACCGCCAAGCCTATACACACGCGAGCCGCCCTCCTCCTCCCGAGCGACACCGCTGGCGTCGGTCATATACAGCCATTTTCTGCAATCGAACCATTTATGCGACAAAGCACTCCGCAGGTTTGGAAAGGGCACTCGTGTGAGCGACAGTTTGCTGGGCTCTACTGCCTGTCTCTGCTTCTCTGCTCATAACACGAGGGGGAGAAGATTCAAACCTCAGAGATTTATTAGCTTTTTGTGCATTGCACATTTGTAAGTGTAAATGATGCAGAAAATTCATGTACATGGTAATCAATTAAGAATAGTATTTTACACAAAAACTAAGACTGCAGACACTGTGTAAATGATATGCTGTACTCTAAATTGACCTACTACACTTCCAGGAATATGCCAATTAAAATTTTAGCCTTTTGTAAGAGGGAGGGAAAGACTAGGAAAACCGGGCTATAAAACACTGAGAATAAAATCAGAGTAGTGTTTTCCAGCTGGCACAGTAAGAGAGGTTAAAATTTTAAGAAGCAAAAGAAGCCAGTCAAAAACATGAAACAAAACAATCCCTTCCCCAAATCCACAGAATTAGGCACTAACTTGCTGCTGCTCCACTATCAGACATTTCACTCTCCGTTTTGTGATATTCTCATTTTCTAGATGTTCTAACCCTTCTTTCTTTTAACAAAGGGAGATCATGGAGAGCAAAAGATCACTGCCATCCCTTCAGGACATCTCTGATCCCTGGTTTAGGGCCACCTTTCTACTGTATGGTAGTTAACTAAGAAAAATTGCCTTTGCAAAATTATGTAAACGCTTTCTATGCATATAACAATATATTTAACTATCATGCAAAAAAGTCTTTCCTCAGTTACGGTTCAAATTTTTACTATTATAAAAAAAAATCTAATCAGTGCTTTACTCTTTGCATGCTCTGGTTTCTTTCTATATTTTACTCAGCTCAGAGTAGGTTACACAGCCTACAGACCATTTCACTGTAAAGATCTTTGTGCCTCCCTCGTGCCAAAGCTTAAACAACATTTGCACCAGAATTTGAAAATAAAATAAAAAAGCAGGCGACTCTTTGTATTTGATAGAAATTGCTAAAAACTGCAAGGAATTCCCAGCAAATTCCCCTCTGCCCCTGCACYCCCCCGAGCATACTTACAACATAAGAACATGTATGGGGGGGCACATCTGAATATAGTCCCTTAATGATTATAGAGATAATCAACACAGATTAAGATCCAGACCCAAAGGACGTGGTAGGAGTTCTACCATTTACTTCAATGGACCCATAATCTTTCATGTCAAGCGTCTATTCGCATGGACATAAAGATCGGAGGTATAGGAACTGTTTCCTCAGAAGAAAATATTACTACTAAATTTGCCTCGTTCTTTTTAATTGCATTCCTAGCAGATCTAATTGAAAGACTATTTTGAAATAAATTAACCCAGAAGAGAAACTTGCCTTCACAAATTTGGATATTTAAATTCCTTCCTCCAGCAGTTTCTCTGCTTGTTGATAGTTCCTGTCCACCCCTTAAATCTTAAGTCTCCAAATCCCTGCTAACATTTAATGAACAGTTCACTCATAATTTTCACCCTGTTTTTTTTTTTTTTTTTTTTAGACCACTTCATTTGGAATTAAAACATAAAATACAGGAACAGGGTTGACATTCCAGGCCAGCCTCTGCAAGAGCTAAATTTCAGCTGGAGTCAAAGTATAACAAATGCAGCCAAGAAGCCAAAGAGGTGCAGCAGCATTTTTGCTTCACGCTTATTGAAAAGCATTTGAACCTCTATCCAGTGTGGAGGGAAAATCCGTTCAGCCCTTTTCATCACTGATTGTCTTCCCCAAAATAGCTGCTGTTATCAACACTTTTGGGGTGGGGGAGGGACTTTCATATAGCATATGCACCGGCCCTGCTCAAAAGAAAACCAAAGGGAACAAAGCCTGTGATCACATTGCCAATATTCATTAAAGCCATAGGGACTTTAATAGTGGTTTCTCAAACGCGTCAATCACCAATCCCAAACTAGAGCAAAATTCCATCATCCACAGCTATATCCTGCTGCAGCATCTATAAACCTTGCAATAGATTTATGTAGTGGTGGGACAGCTACATGTGTGCGTTTGTGTGCATATGGCTCTGTGTGTGTGTGTGTGTGTGTGTGTGTGTGTGTGTGTGTGTGTTTCTTTTTTTCTCTCTTTATTTTTTTTGGCGTGTATGTGCTATGTCTTTTTGTCTGATGGCAGCTGTTTCTTCTGACCTCTCCCATCTAAGACTGCTGGGGTGTGCAGTTCCAGCAGACCTCATGGGGCTGCTGCAGAAACTGTCGTTTACTGTCTCGGAGAAGCCCAGGTTTTTGTCGATAGAGCACACGTAATAATGATAATGATCATGCGCCAAGCTCATACRGGCTGATCCTCACGCCACCGGCTCAAGAAGAATCCAAAGAAACATTTATTTTAAAAATAATTGTGGAATAATCTCATTTGTATTCACGCCTTTGCTACCTGTGTGGAGGTGTGCTTCCCAGGATGCTCACTCCTGCCTTCATTAATGTGGCCTTTCCAGTGGCAAACGAGTTTTCTTTTCWAACTGAAGTCCATTTATATTTATTATGACAGCTGAAGGGAATAGCTGCACTTCCCTTCTTAGAAAGGGAGCTTATAAAAGTCTTAAAGAAGATCCCTTCCCAGAAGAGTAAGTGGAATTTGTGCAGCCTGTCCAGATGAGGGATCTGGTAAGGCCACCGCTCTTCCCCCACTGGGAGCCTGAGCAAAAGCCCATTCCAGTCAATGGAAAGACTCATTTCGCCTTCAACGGACTGAAGATCAGGTCCTGAGCAATATACATTAGTACCCTGAAGAGATGGGACATTTTTTTTTTTTTTCTCAGCAACAGATAAACCAGCAAACCTGAGTCTTCTACAGTCRACTGTTGCCCTCTCAACCATTTTGACAGCTGTGCCCGAGAATGACCTACTGAGAAGCACACAGGCTTGGCGCTTTCCTATTTATTTATTTATATGGCGTGAGACTAGCTTTAACGTCTGCCTTTGGTGGAAAGACAAGAATAGGACCTAATCCTGTAAGGAGCTGAACATTTCTAGTTAAGTGTTGACCATCTTCCATTGCCACTAAATTACAAAGGCTATGGAGGGCTTCCCACCCCTTCCAGAACCGGTGGAAGAAGGAAGGTTTCCCGGACAGGCTTCATTCCTTATTTTCAGATCCATGCTATGAGCCAGATTCTCTGCTCCTGTAAATCAACATTGGTCCAGGGCAGAAGCAACTCCAAAATGCTGCTAGAGGGTCTAACCAAAGAAGACTGCACAGAATTGCCTGCAGGATGTTATGCTAAGCCAGTATAAATTCATAAAAAAGGGACAACAGTTTGATAGCCATGTTGAGTACATATTTTCCCCCTAATTTAAAATGTTCCAAAGTAATGGTTTTATTTCTCTCATTTTTTTATATTATCCTTTTATATCCAAAACTTTAAACACTCAACTGTTTGTTTTACGATGCCTTTTATAGTTCTGGTATTGAAACCACAGCTAGCTCCATGTAGAGAGCTACGYACAGAATTTTAAGAATTCTCATTCACTAACAATGCAATTTCAGACTCTTTCCAGATGAACTGAATTAAGAATATTAATTACTTTGCTAAACTGCATTTTTTTTGTTTTATTTTTTAAGTTGTTTGGACATAGTAAATTGTTCTGAATTGTAAGAATTTACATTCAGTAAATTCCGTACTAAACATATATAGCAATCTAGTAATAATAAAAAAAAAAAGTGAATCTTTCTTCCTTCAGAATGCATGCTGCTCAACTTTTTTTTTTTTTTTTTTTGGTTAGCTAGGAGATCTGTTCATTTACAAAAGAATGCATGCATGCAATCTAATTCCAAATAGCAGAAGTGTTATATGGCAGAAAAGGTATATTGTATGGTTTGTTTTGCCAGAGAAATATATTTAGTTTTAGCGGGACTCATAAGCTTATAAACCACCTACAGAAGAAAAAGTATCCAGCCATAAATCTTTGCTTCCTAGCTTTTAATTGTAAAACTCTATTCCTGTCCCGCAAAGGGTTAACGATTCTCTTGGCTGGAGGACAATTCATTCTACGGCTAAACGCAATGACAAATAACCATTATTCTTTCCAACTGCACTGATAATCGGGACAGCTTAAACATTTTCGCCGGTATAAGTGAAACCATTAATCCTCTTGGATTTCACGATAAGTGGTGACTGCGAAATAATGACTGTGTCATTGCAGGCAAGAAAAAATGTTAACAATTAAAACAAGTTAGCCATTATCTTGCAGAGTTCTGAATCGCTTTCACATTTCATTAGCAATATTGTAAGTGATATGTACCTTATTAAAAAGCTCTTATTATCCAAGAAACCTAATTAGTCAAAATCTCTCAGTCACTGGTTTAATTTTCTAATGATATAAATGCTGTGTTGGGTAATGCAGTGTGAGGAGACTTGGCTGTTTGTCCAAAAAGAAGTTTCAAAAGGAAATTCAAAAATATCCTTTCCGATGACAGGTAAAGCGTAAGGAAACGTAGCTTTCTCATTACTACGTCCGCTGAATTGGAGTTTCGCTTGTGACCCACTGCATGGACACACAAGTATAGAAAAATCATTCTCTCTTCTCTGTGCTTAAGCAAACTGTTAGGTGCTACGCGGAAGGAAAGGTGCAAGAAAAAGGCAGTGGAACTTTCTGTCGAGCTGCTGGGGGCATTTTCATTCTCCTCACACTCAGCCCCGAAGCTTCCCATAAATGAAACTGCTGAGCTAACACCTGAGACACATCTACACCTGGAAACGCAGGAGAGAGAGGCCTCTGCATTTCTTGAAAGCAATGTCAGAGATCACAGTTCCAAATCCTATAGGCTTTAGCCTCTAAATCCCTAAAAAAAAGACTAAAAGTAGTACCACGGCTGCTGCTACTGCTGCTTTTTAAAAAACATGCTATAAATACTAAAAACATCTCGCGCTGTTTTCCCAGACAGCATTTTTGCTTTTTCTCGGTCAGCGGAGCGAGCCGGCGCGGGGGGATTTCGGCGCGGCTCGGGACCGGCGCGCGAGCACGCTGCCCCCAGCCCGGCGGGAGCCTCGCRCTGCGCTTGGGGTTTGTACGTACGACGTAGTAGCCTGTGGGTAACCGATACAGCAGAGTTGCAAGCCAAAGCTACTATCTCAAACAAGTGAGTATGAGAAGCAGATAAAGTTGGGTAATTTTTAGGCCAGATAAAACATGTTTGGACTGAGCAAAACACTCACAAAATCCCACAGAATTTGTCATCTTCTTTCATCCAAAAAGAAAGAAAGAAAACAGGGGACTGTCACTCAACCAGATTTTTAATTTCACAGTGAGATTTCATTTCTATTCTACCTTCTTTCTTTATTTTTTTCTTTTTTGAGATAAAAAGAAGCCCTGAAAGTGAAAGGAAATGTTTAATTTCAAGTAACACATACAATTTTATAACAAATATGATTATTGCTGTACAGTTATAACTTTTTCTYCATTGGTCAAAGCTAAAAACGTTATGACAGAGTGACCTAATTCCTCTCCTCCTTCCCCCACACCTCCTCGCCTCTCTTCCTTGCATATAAAGCTTGGGTTTGTATAGTGAACTGAGAAAGCAATTATTTAGGATTAAAAAATCTTGCACTATATAATTCTCCATCCTCAAACAGACACTAAGACACCTCTCAATCTTTCCCTTATTTTTGCTTTCAGATGCCTTGCACAGTCCCAGATGCGATTCAGGAGGGTGAGCGATGCTATTTGACACACACACAGTGTGCTCGAGCACAAAGTTGACCCCGTATTTTCTGTTTTCTTTCAGACTTAAATACCAGCATCTCAAGTTCTGATGCCCCATAATTTAAATACTGTGCTCCTTTCCTGTCATTAGTGCTGTCCAAACTCCCGAACAGTTGCAGCTGCAACTGAACTGTAAAATTAAGGTTTGGTTTTCAGTGAACAAATGTTTGGACTTGGGATTCTGGCTCATATTTAGTAATTAAGAATGCGCATTTGAGTTGACAAGATAATACGACTTCCATATCTCTCACAGCAGGAGTTTTGATCCCATGTTAGTGTTCAACATATGTTTTTTTTATACATTACATTAATGTGACTCTAATGTGTAGTGAAAACATATTTCCAAACCTATCTTCTTTCTTTCTGAAGTTTTTTCTAGAACAAAAGAATAGCTGTATTATTTTAATAAAGCTCGGTACGACTGCAAGCAAGTGAAGTTTGCAGAGAGGAGCAAGAGAGTCGGCRGTTTCCTTTTGTTACTCCATGCTAACTACAACTCACCAAATGCACACTCAATATAAACACAGTTCTCTTCCAAAGGGAAACAGTCAAAGCCATGCTCTACAGGAAGTCTTCCACCTTCTTTACCTGACATGCTAAGGCACTCGGACACCGCAGAGATGAGGACGTGGCAGCTGGGCGGAAGAGAAGACCATGCAACGCTTCTCMGAGGAAGCAACTTGCTGCAAATGCAGCCTCATCCCACAGAGCTCCTCAGTTTTTGCAGAGCTTTATTTTTCCCCWGGGTCAGGGACACATTCCTGCTCTGTGAGGAACCCTCTTCTGTCGGGTATTGACTAATACCTGCAGCAGCAGAGTTGTCGGGATAGTTAGTAGGAGATATTTCAAAGTTAAAATTGGAGCCCTTCAAGGGGCTCCGTCAAGGCTAAGCCCTTCAAATCAACAAAATACAGGAAGGATTAAAATTTGCATTCATTCTGCTAAAATGTACTACTTTTCCTGAGATAAAAACAAGGTTAGATACTAACATGTAACTAGCATAGTCTTTCCAGCGACATTTGCAAAAGGTACTTACATAAAAATGTGTGTAGAGAGAAAAAAAAACATTTGAATTAATAAACTAATATTCAGAGGGAGCAAGGCACCAAAATTCAAATCTAGACCACAAGCTAGTTGCAACTGAATATTGCGATCCTGACTTCAACCCTTGTTGAAGTTGTCTCCTATGCCACAGGAAAGATTCCAGGATTATTTTCCCCTAAGCCTGAACCTTATTAAATTCAATTTAGTCTGGCCTTTCCTAGCCGTTAGGGAAGAATGATATATTTTGTTCTCTGCAGGCTGGACTGCACTTAAACACAACCAGGGATTCATGCAAAACCATTCAAGACTAAGGCAAGTGCTTCGGGGCGGGAGGAAAAAATAACTACAGCCGTTTCTGCAGTAAATTGTCAACTGATGTGTTGCTTCAGGATGGGTCAAATCAGCTGAAAGTCAGATCCTGGCTTTGCCAATGAGTCACAACTTTATCGGGTCCTGCCTCTGGTTATTACTGCCAATGTGACYATCTCGTAACTAAGGAAATGCTAGTGCAAAGCGCGGCCTGTCGTGTTCTATATAATCTGTGGGCCTCAGCCTGTGTCTGCAGGTGTTTCTCTGTATTGAATCTCCCTGGGGAATCTTCGGCTTCACAGCAAAAGCCGGCTGAAGTGAAAGTGATTTGATTTGGATCCTATTACAGGCACTTTACCTCTTCTATTTCCGTGATAATAGCAGATTGGAGTCGATTATTGTACCGGGAGGGAAGTTAATGTGTTGTCGAGAAACATTGGTAAAAGTGGCACAGGAAAAGGCACATAAATAAAAGTTTAGAGAGAAGGAAAAATCTGGGAAGCAAACCTGCCTAAGTAAGCGTCTTTCTCAGCTCCCACCGGAGATCCCTGGACAGCTTTGGTTCCTCTTCTGTCCTTATTCCTATTTTAAAAAACGAAGGCTTTCTTCCTGTTTTAATTCTGTCACTCATGGACAGTGTTAGGGGGCCTCTTCTCCTCCCCCACGCCAGCCCTCAGACCCCGCCGGGAAACTCAGCCACCCAAACAGAGCTGCCGCAAGGACTGAGTTTGCACTGATTATCTCGCTTTGTATTCCCCGGAGTCTAAAAGTTTGCCAGCCTCAACTAATGCACCTCAGAGAATCACAGAAGCAGGAATGAAACCCTAGCTGGGCTTGAAAGAGGCACTTTATGTCCGTTCACAAAAGAAAAGAAAAACATTGAAAAATTTCCAAGAACTCCTGCTAGGTGACAAAGTAGCATTTGTAAGATGCCCTTCAGTGCTCCTTCCACTTCAATACTGAAACCTTTGTGTTCTCTGCGGAGCGGCTTCAGATGGAAGTGATACTGGGTTAGAAAAACATGCTACATCAAACAAGACGCTGCTAATAAGATGGAACAATCAGGTTTTGCTCTGATTTCAAATGTCGCTGACAAATTTTGCGCATYTCACCCGTATGCTTGATCATATTTATACGGCAAGCTGGGAAAAAAAAAAAAAAAGTAGGAATAACGGAAATCCCGACTTGGTCATTCAAAGGTTTTTCCAAGCTGGAGACACAAAGCATTACTGAGGCAGGACGGCTGTTAACAAACAGGCACACAGCAGCGCAGCCGGAACGGGACGGAGCTCTGGGAAGGAGGGCGCGGGAAGTGGAGGCGGCAAATTTGGGGAACATGACAGCAAAAAATTCCTTTGACGGAGACTTTCCACCTCAGCCCTATCACCTTTTCCGTCCTTTCTACTAGGGTGAAATAGCTCTCTTACTGCTCTCGTTTCCATCTCCCCTTTCCATCTTCTTGCTCTGCTTGTGTTTAAAATTAACTCCCAGTACCACCAAAACTTTTTTCCTTATTCAAACACCTTTGCTGCTGCTTTGAGAAAGGGTGGAAAAAAYAGCACTTTTTACCCCAAATGTGGTTTCGAGTCAGACTTGCCTGAAAAACCCTGCCTGACAAGTAATAAGCAAAATAAAACACAATCACAACAGGGTTATTAAAAAATATTTTTTTAAATTTTTCTTTGGTCGCTCAGCCTTTAAGATGCACTTTACATTTTTAAATTTTATTATTTTTAGGCTGCTATTTTCACATGTCCAAATCACACTCACCAGCGAATTTGCTTCAGCACTTTTACCTACAGAGTGCAAGTTAGAGGAGAGCAGGACTTGGGGCCCAAACTATTATTGCAGGGAAATAATTTCCCGTCTTAATAGACGGCTGCTCTGTTGCGAGAGCGTGCTGAAAATGGAGTGGAGAACGGGGACAGACGCAGTCTTTCTGAGGGGGAGGCAACAAGGACAGGGCTATAATCTTACAGAACCTATGGACTTCGCAGGAAGATGGTGGGACATGCAGATCCAATCCTGCCCCTCTCGTGATCCAGCAGATACACATAAGTAGATTATATGCTGTCTGCACAACAAGGAGCTCTCGGATCCCTACGTTTATTCACCGTCACTTAGGATAAAACTAAGAAAGGACATAGTCATTCAATTAAAAATAAAGTTAATTAAAATTTCATTGTCATTTAATTTCCACTTGCTGAATTATTTTTGTATGGGGAAGCTCAAAAACATATGGAAATTTTGGATCTCCTCTTATTACCACCATATGAGATTAGCTGGATATTTTTAACATATAAATGTGACGGAAGTTTAGAAGTGAAATATAACTCTAGATCACTTCAATCACCCAAGGACTGCACCACCAACACAATCAACTCAACAAAACAGAGACTAATCTGCAAAATGTTTTGGCGTCACCACGTCTGGCAGATGCTTCAGCTTAAAGATACTGCTCAGCTGTTTACTCCGTGTTAAATAAAAGTGCATTAAATCAATGTAAGCTTCTTCACTGATTGTCACTGATCTTGAGGGGCTTGGCAACAGCCTCTGGGTTTCCATCGCTCCTCAGCTGTCTCTCTTTTTCTATTCTTCTTTTTTAACACTTTTTCTGGCATTTAAAGACCACTTTGCTCCCCATGCCCTCCATTTCCCCTTCTCCTTTCCTGCTCACGTTCATTACCCTCTATCACAGTGTATCAGAAACATTAAAAGGCTACTCACTCCCTATATAAGCCAATCTACTCCACTAAGGATTCACATCTGTGTGTCTGATTTATTATTGTAAAGGCAAGCTCCGGGTTGGAAACTGTGGACTGAAGTCATACAGTCATTTCCTTTCTACAGAGAGGCCCAGAATGGGATGCAGGAGAAACATAAAAGCGAAGTAGACATCTGCACAGAAGACGCGCTAAAGCGCACAGTGCCTGCATCTTCTTACTCTTCCTTCATCCAACACAGGGAACGAGGAGTCTGACCGACTCCTCGCCAGTCCTGCAGAGCCAGAGGATCGACAGCCCTATGATGCTGACTTATTAGCTGTAGTCATCTGCATAACGTACCACTGAAGTCAGTAGAAACAAACTCTTTCCAAAACCTAGTGAAAAGATCACACCAAAGTTGCAAGCAGGTCTCTGTCCGCGTAGTGAACCACACGGAGACTGGGCAGCAGTGCCTTCAGCCAGGGCCTTGGCTAGCTGGAACAGCCAGTGCTGAATACCTGTCCTTACGGTCATCATTAACCGTGCTAACCTCTCTCAAACTCCATCCTACCATCGTGTTTCCTGATACAGCCCTGACACAAAAATTTTCCCACAATACTAGGCTGCCCAAACTACGTTAATTGTAAGGAGAGTATAGGCCTGTGGCAACAGCAACTGCTGTAATTTTATACAGAGGTTACACCGGACAGCATCAATAACAGTTATCAGAATCACAGTCAGTCTTCCGCGTGAGAAAGGCAGAGAGGGATTTGTTTGATGAATCTCAAAATATCCAAATCCCCCACAAGAATGGTTTTTTTAAAGCCAGAGTTAATAAGAATAACATCTAGAAATTACGAACAAGGCCTGGAAGCCCTATAACAACACAGTAGGAGAAAAGGTAATGAGAAACTTTTATTCTAAGGTTACTACGAGGAGTATCTTTAGCAGTGAATAATTTCGGTTGTGACAAAGAATCTTGAACAGAAAAAGAGGAGGAGGACTAAATTCTCTTTATAATCCCTCTTCCGAAAATGGGTTTTTTCTCTTTCCAATTGTCTCCCAGACTAAACAATCTCCTTAAACACGTATGTGAGCCCTGAGGGTTGTTTTAGCTTTCTGGAGGACAGGGACAACACTGGGCTAGAAGGACTGAGATCAGTCCCTCTGCACAAGGCTGCGGGCCACGCGGCGCTGCCTCCAAGCGCAGCCACGCGCCGCCGTCTCGATGCGTTCCCGAGCGCTGTCCTAACCAAACAAAGCTCTGCACCTGACCCGTTGTTACAGGCAACTGATTTACATAATGACTTTGGATTTTTCCCCTCAACAACACATAGCATACGAATCGCCGTACTCTGTCTTAAAGTCGTTATTAGCCAATTAGAACCTCGGGATTTGCATAATCGCTCTCCAGTTATT
This sequence comes from Rhea americana, assembly GCF_003343005.1. NCBI lineage: Eukaryota > Metazoa > Chordata > Aves > Rheiformes > Rheidae > Rhea > Rhea americana. The sequence continues at coordinate 2,219,484 of NW_028186401.1, forward strand.
TCTTGGTAATCGCACTGTGATGTGCAACTCCCAGACTCTGATTGGTGACCGTACAGCAGATTATAAACTCGGAATCACTGAGGGGCTTTTCAGCAATAAAGGAACAACCTCAGCTGCTCAATCCTCTTTCAAGCTGCCATGAAAGAAAGCAAAAAAGCAAAAGATGAGTAAAATTAGGCTGCTAGAGTGATGGAAGAAAAACAACAGTTCTGATATTTATTAGCTCATGAGACCGAAGGACAGGTTTTCTGGATTCCAACTCTAATACCAATACAGGTACAAAACCCCCGTGTGCTACAGCCCTCACTTGTCTGCAAGTATAGCTCAGAAAACAGTAGAAAACATCACATAAAATGAAGAGTTAACATAAGACTCCAGTGAACGCTGCATCACGCCCCTTAGATGAAGCGTGGCCCTGGCTCAGAGCGTGCTGAAGGCTACCAAGACCATACCCAAGGACAGGCTCCATAATGGCACCAGTCTCCCATGGGTGTTTACACAAAGAGCAGATTTGGTGAGAGTCACGTACGTAGACAGACTTACAGAACAGGGCCTTTTTCCTGGCATATCGCCTTATAATACGCTCCAGATGCTGTCATGCCAATTTGATCAGGAGCAAAAAACTACCCGTGTGGATGATAGATCCTGTGACTAAGTAATAGCCCAAGTCAAGTGTGGATGTGACCATTCTTTGGAAGACGGCAATGTAATGAATCTGCTCCAGGGTTTAGGGGGTTAAGTGGCTTGCCGGAAGACAAGTTAATGATGTACTGCTGTATTCAATGAAGATTGATTGAGAATGGTATAAATGGGCAGTGAGCAAGGACAAAGACGCTTGTTTTGGGAATGAGGCAGAGTGGTGGGGAAGAGACAGATTACAGCTGAAGGTGGCTGGTGTGTGGAGTTGAAAGAATAGTCTCAGAAACCATAGGGAGAGACAATTGGAGGAAGATTTCCCTCATGTTTCATACTGTGAAACACAGAGAGCAGAACAGTCATGACACTGAGCTACCAACATCTGCATCGCCTAAGACGGCTAGGCTGCCGCATCTTTAAACACAGAGGTAACAGAACAAGGTTTTGTATCCTTTGAGATACATACAGATTAGTTTGCATTAAAAACATATTGTAAACACAGGAGACTAAAATATGCAAGAATGCAACCACAGGGGAGGAGGAGGGAAGCACAAAACTTCAGTTTTTGTGAGAGCATCCTGCAGCCTTGCAGCAAACCCGGCACATTAACTCATCAGAAAATAGGGAGAGGAGCTGTCCTCCTCTGCAGGCACGATGACCAGAGCAGAGTTTTATCACCAGGCTATTACCTGAGGCAAAGAACATCCTTAGGACAGAGAAGCCGAGCGGAGTTAACAACGATGACGATAATGATAACAAGACAACTAAAACTGTAAATGACACAGGAGGAACGCAATGGAAGGAAATCCCATGGCCTGGATAAAGTAGTACAAAATAGGCAACTCCAGTCTCTGGTCTTGTTAGCTTCATCTCTTGAGTAAGCCTGGTGGTACAACAGAGTTGTAAGTGCCCTCAATGAATCTCATTACAGCACTCACTCATTGTAATGGAAAGGGCACCTACGCACAATAACTTGCAGTGGCTCACTTGGATCCACCCTTCCTTCCTGTATCCCTCCTTCTCTATTATTATAAACAAAGGAATCCAAAACAGCCTTTTTAATCGAGAAGCCCCAGGTGTAATAGGTGTGTAGTTATTATCCAGTAGATTCCCCTCCTAATCTTCTTGGTTGATGGAAACCTCTACAGGTACTACAATTGCGATAATGAATTCTGCTAAGTCCCAAACTACATTGTTTGGGTCTATCTGCTGTGATTTAGCTAGTCTCTGAAGTTCCAAAACAGTATCACAGCAAAAGCGGAATTAAGTCATTGCTACTACAGGCCTATGTAGTTATGCTCAAGGGTCTCAGTACTTCAAATCATTTGATGACATGCAAATCTAAATTTTCAGTTAAAGACACCAAAATAGTAATTTTCTTACATCATGGCTGAAAGCGGAATGATATTTCAAGCCATGTACAATTTCCTAGTGTCACCTTCCCAACTATGCAGAAAGCCTGAAACGGTGTTTGTTGGAGTTAACAGCACTGTGCTTCCCAAGACAGTGCTACCTCCTCAGTCTGGGGGGGGTCTCCCTAGCTTCTGCTCAAACTGGTTTACTCCTGCAAAGCAGACGGTGGCAGTAGGCTGGGTACAACCCCAGAAAACAGACACACAGTCACTACTGGAATCGCATAACAGGAGGGCTGCCTCCCCCAGCACTGTTTTTCTGCATGGGAAATATTCTGCTGACATTTCATGTTACGGCCACGACTGTGAAGCATCAACAGGGCTTCTGCATGGGAATGAGACCAACAACAGACCTGGGAGAGGCAAACACCTGTGGTGCCCTAAGATGCAGGATTCCTCTAACAGAGTCTCCAGCATGGTGAGCAAGTTGGCTTCTTTTGTGAAAGCTGCAATGTAAAAGGCCTTAAGCCTCATTCTGCTCTGTGAGCTGAACTACCCAGCCAAAAAGCATCTCCACACAGCACGGCCAACGGAGAGAGAAGGTGATGCTTGATGGTGTCTGACCACGGCACTGCTCCAGGGAACGAAACAGGCGCTATGTGAACTATCACTTCTACAAGACACTGGTATAACTTCCAGATCAAAATACTTTCCGCTGAAATGTTTTCCTGTTAAAACATGCAGGCTTTTACAGTTTCTCACCCAGTGGAAAAAAAAAAAAAGTCTAAGGAACAGAAAGATATAAAACATCATTTAGTCAAAAATCCAATTTTCTGTTGAAAACCACTTTTGTCTGTCCCTAATGAGACTTTATGTCTACCTCAGCACACGACTGTTTATTTCTGGGTCCGTGCTTCCTCTACAGAACACACCTGGTCCCTGCCCAAAGCTGTCTAGAGGGACGTGTCACTGTACCTGCCTCTAATCTTCACAGGGATATTCAGGTACACTTTATAACTGAACCACAATTCTGCACTAAAACCTTTCACCTCTGGGTACATCTAATCGTATATTAGAAAAAAAAAAACAAATACAATAATAGGTTGTTCCTATTTTAAAAACATTTCAGCTGCACTAAAAGTGCTAATGCAGTTTGCTCAGTTCAAACCAGGCTAACAGCAATTGCTGCCTGCATCTACAAGGCTCTCTGCTGCATGTCCCTTATTAGCTAATTTTCTCACATCAAGCTCATTTAAATCTATTTGTCCCAGACCACCCTCTTTAAAGAGAGGAGGATGGGATCTTTTGCTACTCAGGCTCCCATCCTATTTATGACTGAAGGTTTAAGGATGCTTTACAAAACTTTCTCAGCCTCCTCTTGTAATTCAAATCAATTGTAGCCATAAAACAAAAATTCTGGAATTTATATTCCTCCCCCCTTGAAAAAAAAAGTAGAAGGTTTAATTTGATAATTGAAGAAATAAAAGGTTCTTTTCAAACCTGACATGAAAAATCTCTAATAAAAATGGGGAAAATGAAGGTCTAGGATGACAGTCTTTATCAAAGTGTATATAGAGACATTATATGTTCCAGTAATTGTTTAGGCCGGTGAATTAATGAATCCCTGGCTGTAAGTCTCCATTTGAAATGATTTCAGTGGTGTCTGCTGCTCTGCTGCTTTGGAAAAGCCTGTTGTCTGAAGCTCTGGAGAAGGGCCTTGAACCCTGCCATTCAATCCCTTTCAGCCCATCAGCTGAGTCTAATTGCCAGAAAGCACACGAGACCCCTAAGCCTGATTGTTCCCCGACCTCCTTTGAGGTTCTGAGGCATGAAAAGCAAAAGGGAAAAAAAAGCTCTCTTTTGATCTTCTGTTTCTTTCCCTCTCTCTCTCCCTCTCTCCCCCCCTTTTTTTTCCTGCCTACTCCTACTCGAAGAATGACACATTTCTTTATATGGCTTCTCCTTCTTATAAAGACAATAATTAATAAGGCCTTTATAAAATGAGGCTTGAATTGGTGTCACCTTCAAGGGTGGTCCGGGGCTCTGAAGTGAAACCCCCGGTGGGCTTAGGCATTGCATGGCCTTTGCACAGGTCAGGTTTAAATACCCTGACCTCAATTTTCACTCTCCTCCACTAATGAGCCGATTCACACATGGATACAAAATTATACGAGGGAAAAGACAAAAGGAGCAAGGTGTAGTTGACACCACATTGGCCAAATTTTATTATCATCTTTGTGCCCGTGACATCACGGCTGTGGACACTGTCAAAGCGGTGGAATCGCTTTCTTCTCCCCCCCCAAGCCCATTCCCCCCCCACCCCCGCCTCCACTTCTTTTAGTCCCCTGCCATCAGCTTTATATAATTACTTTCACAAACTCGCGCTCTCTGCCTGTTATTCGCTGCGATGTCACGAAGCCGCGACGTTAGGTGGGCCTGGTGACCAGTTGCTGGGTTCTCGTGTGGTTACACACGCGTAACTGGGTCGCTTTTCTGGAGGTTCTGCTTCAGCACCTCGCTGTCAATTGTTAGGATAAAGCGGCATTATGGGCAGCCACTCCATTTCACAGGCTTCTCAATCTGACATCGAAAGTTTAAAAAAATAAAATAAAATCACACCAGGGATGTTACGTGTCCATTAAAAGAAAATTGTTGATGGCTGACATTGAATGAGTTGTCAAAGACAGCAAGACATGCATTGCATAAGTTTCTCTATTAATGCAAAACGTTTAACAAGTTTATTAGAGAAGACGCTAAAGGGGGGGAAAAGAAAGATGGTATGACAGCCACACCCGTGGGTTGTAAACCTGTCAAACCCCATCAGATGAGCAAGGTCAGTGTTTGGAGGAAGACGGAATCAGTAGGAGGCACTCTTCCTCTGAGTCAGTGGATCCCACACCCCGGCACTTTTATAGCGGTATATAGGACAGTGCCTCAGGGCTAATTCACAAGCTTATGTTTCTGTGTGACACGGCTACAACATGTTGTTGATAAGCTAAGAAACAAGTACTAACTATTTCCAGTGATTAAAAAAAAATCCCATGCCACTTTTTCTTGCCATAGGAAAGTTGACTCCAATGTTTCTACCGTGCAATTACATTTTACCATCCTTAATCCCTAATACGGTTTCAAACGGCTGTTGTTTCCTTCGCTTCTTGTCCCGAAATGTTGTGTAGTGTTGTGGTTAAACACTAACTGAACTCCTAAGAGGTGGGCTGTATGTCACTCAAGTCTGGATTAACTCCCATGCATTAATCTAGCTTTTCGGGGTACTGAAAGGCTGGTGAATAAGTATATGCAGCATGCTGCAAATTCTTCGCGCTGAAAGACATAGGCTGTCACCGCTGAACCAGCTTTGGAAGTCTCAGCTCTCATGCAAAACTCACAATGAATTAACAGCATTCTTATTAAGAACAAATAGGACTTTTAAAACATTTGTTCATTAAACCTCATAATTGATAATCCCTTCATCCTTCCGTGAAATGCAGACATCTTTGGGCTGTAACACAACAGGTATTTAACAAGGTACAACAACTCTCCAAAACCAATTACCCTTAACAAGGAATTACTAAAAAAATTAAGATATAATTAATTATTACTATTTTGTCATGCAGTGGCTTTCAAGGAAAGCAAATTGGTAAAATGTTATGATTTACACTTTTTTTTTTTTTTTTTTTTTTTTTTTTTTGCAGTCTCTACCTCCTTTTTGCCTTTTCCTGACAGAGATGAGTTTTACAAGTGGAATGCTGAAGAGGAAACATCCTAGAGGATGCGCATCTTTCATGTATGCACATAGTATACCAAAAGACAAGCATTTCAATATGCAAAATCTCTCTCTCACTATTTTTTACAAGCCAAGAAATAAGAAGCAATTTTATGAGACCCTTTTCAACCAGAAGAATTAAAAAAAAAAACAAACAAACACCACAGAGACAAAGAAACACCAAAACTAGTATGTGAAAACAAATTTCCTGCCCGTATATGCAATAGCTGTGGATGCTGGTGCTGAAGGAGGAGAAGGCAACATGCAAATAGTGCAGTTGATTTTACAAGATGTAAAAGCTCCTGAGTGGCAATTGGAGGCGTTTTGCACTCTAGTGGTATAAGAAAAACAAATGGTTTTGATAGTTAGTGTTTTCCCTTCTAATCATCTATATTACGCACATTTGCAGGCAGACACTTCCCCTACAGTACAGGGCCTGTCAATGAACAATCAAAACGAGCTAACAACTCTCTTCGGGCACATGCTGCTGGGAGCATGCGCACCCGAATAACCTGATTTGGCCTCACCGATAGCCTTGATTAGCTGTCATACAAAAAGCTATAAGCAAAGTATGGATTAATTATTTCCTCCTTCTTTTCTCACTTTTTGTTGAACTTCCAAAGTGCCTGTGTATGAAAGAATACTTTCTAGGAAAGTAATAGCACATCTTCAACACTCGCGTTCTTATCAAAATAAGAAAAAATTAATATTGGCTTCATATTTTTTAAACTAAAGCAAAATAATGCAAAATGATATACTTATTACTTCTGTGACTAGAAAGTCTATGATCTTCAATTAATATAACCACGTACAAGTCCGTTGAATGATGCTCATTTTTACCTGCTGAGGATCTGCCCATCTAAATTCATAAATTCAATACATTATGCTGGTGTGAGACAGTAATACAATCCGCTTCCGAGTCGCTGGTGGGGCTGAGGGTATATCAACTTATCTGACTTCTCTAAAGTACTGTTGTGCAGTGTTATCCAGTACAGGGCAAAGCTAAACTAACAAAGAGAAAATTAACTGAACGTTTGTTAAGCAACAAAGTATATGTTCTTTCATTTGAAAAAAAATAAAGTCAAGAAATGCAGAAGTTACTACATCTCAAGAAATGAGATGAAGTAAAGCACATCTCCCCTACCCACAGCACAGAATGAATCAGAGTCTTCCTTTGTTCCTCTGCACCTCCAGTTCATATCTTCTCAGATATATCACATTGCTCAGCTATTCGTTGTAGTATATAGGAGAGCAAAATAAAGTCCTTTCTATACACAGGGGGAAAAACCGAAGGACAGTCTGAAAAGTCCATCTTTAACATGCTTGATTTAAATTGGACACTGTATCATTCTAGAGGAGAAGGAGTTTCCTAGTCACAGTTGTCCAAATACAAAGAATATATACTGTCACGGTTATGTTACATAGAATAAATTATCATCATATGAAGTCTGCTTCATTTCACATAGAACGCTATACACAGTGACAGGGTGAAATGCAAGTGTATATCATATTTTAAAAAAATATTTCATAAATTTACTCAAAAAAATCAAATACTCAGTTTATAATTCATTTACTATGTTTTATAGTACTGGAGTCAGATCGGCTTTTGGTGAGTAAAGTCCTGTTGTAATGGTATCAAAACTTGGCCGTATAAAAACATGAATATCAGTATAGTCAAAGAGTCTTAGTTATATTCAAATATATTATATATTAATATTTATCTGAACGTACTTATTTAAAAGCAAGCTATGATATGATAAAATTCATGAGACTTTTACTATCCTTGTAAATTCTATCCTTTTTGAGGAATAAAAGTATTTATTAAAATCACCTGAATGAATGCCTCTCTGAGAGCAACGTTTCATTTTTATAGTGTGCATTTCAGTTCCTCTTCTTCCCATAAAAATAAAATTATGGAGAAAAAATGCCTTCCTTTTGAGACCACCCACAAGTAGCAGAGTAAAGAGCACATGGGCTTCTCCCTGGATTCCGTATGAAGCTGCTAATACCAACAGCTAGCACACCCTCCAGGGAAGACACTTAGACATGAAACTAATAAAGACATCTGCACATGCCTTCCCGCAGATGCAGCTCCAAAAGGGATGCCTCGCTACCGCTATTCACTTTGACAATAACACATTCTAATAGGTGCCTTATGAATGCTGTAACATTAAAATTATAGAAGTGCTGTCTGTGGAAGTCTTTCTTTACGTTTGATTTTTTCCTCCTGTATTCAACACACAGCTATTGCAGCATTCTTAAGCCTATCAAAACATCATTAATTTTAAGAGTTCAAGAACATCAGAAACCTTAACTTTCTCATCAGCTATTACCTGTCACAATTTCAGTCTCTTGGTGGCATCACTCTGCTGAAAAAGGTTCCTCATCTCAGCAACGATACTACTGGTTTTTCTCACCAGAGATTCCTGATACTAAGTTGCACTTACCCTCTTTGCCCCAAGACTTGCTGAAAGTTCTCAAACTTGTAAAATTGCCTCCTCCTCAGCAGATACTCTGCACACCAGAGTTTAAGCCTAGCAAATTCCAGTATGAAATAAATTAGGTCTACGAGCACGGGAATTTTTATGTCACTGGCTCTAACAACATATGTTGACCAGCGGACTCTTGACGTTCTGCCCCAACTTAGGTACCGAAGACTAAAACTCCATTACGTGTCCTATCTGTAAGTACCGTTAGCACAAAACCACAAAGACCTCTTGATCTTCACCATATAGTAAAAGACTCATTTCTTTCCCCAAGATTTCTAATACAGGCACAGTTCAAACAAAAACCTAAACTTGGTCAAAATCTCTATCTGTGGTTGAATATTGCAAACGGCCTCATTTTGTAACAGACTAAACCAAATATTTCAGATATTTTTGGTATTAAAAGTTTGCTCCCAAGGAGAGTTTTGCTGGAAGTTGTTATGAATAGAAAAAAAAATTCCTTTTTTAATGAATTCAACAAAGGAGGAGCAAACGGAAACACTAAATGTCAAATACAATTTTTTTCAAACAATTACAGTATTATTTCATTTGAAATCTGTTCTGTAACAATGAGAGAAAATTAGTGAGTGTTCAATTCAAAAGATACTGCAGGATGGATTAACRTTTATGATCAGAGTTCAGTGACTTGGATGTTTTCATTTTCTTTTTTTTAATATTAATTGGATTTTCCAGTACACACTGAAGTGGTAAAATGCATTTAATCAATATGCTTTGGGACTAAATTAGCAAAGTACTAATTTTGTTGTGCAAGGTTATATTATGTATTGTACATTTTTAATCACAGTATTCTCAGTTTATTTCTCATTTGCAAATCTTATGATCCCACTGTGTATAATGCAAAGAGAATAGAGAGTCAGACAAAGGCTCATGAGTTTAAACGTATAGAGACAGAACGCTTTCAAAGGAGTGGGTTTATTAGCTTCTCATCCTAACCTGAGCAGAACGATACGAAATTGTTACACAGCCGTGTTGTCTGATAGATAGTAAGAACTGCACTTCATCCAGCACTCTTAAATTTTAATAAACATTAAAAAAGAGAGAGAGAGAGAGAGATACCTGCTGAAAGATATGGAAGATTGTAATTTTAGGGAGGCTGACCCTACGCGCTTCACCTGTCCTAGGCACAGCTCACATCCATCAAGGGTCACTTGGCAAAGGAGCAGGAGACTAGAAAACAGCCCTGATGGGCATTAGCAGGATGGTCTGGTGCTCATTCAGTGCAGAGAGGGAAAGGACACTGCTCCACAAAGGGAGAAAACTTCCATTAAATAGCAGAACAGTGAGAAAAGAGCCAAATAGGAGGCCCAGCTCAGATAACTCCTGTCCCTGGGAAGGAAAGTCAGCATGGAGCAGGCCTCGGGGCAGACAGTCTGAGTGCTCACAGCCCCATGGCTGGGGACAGCGCGTAAGGACCCCCAGCCTCCCTCTCCATCATGCCACCGCACGGGCTGAAGTGCAAGACAGGACCCCAGGAATGACAAAAGAGGAAGAACTGCATGGCAAGAGGCCAAGGTCCATAAGCATTAATATCAGACTTGTGCACTCCAGACTGGTACAAGTTGGATTCAAGTCAGGTGTGGCCAAAATACTTCATACTTCTGCTGAACCAGTCAGAGCATATAATACAGAGTTTGTTTTGACTCARTGTTTCTATGTGTCTGTATCTTCTATGCCTAAGACACAAAGCCTGCCACCACAAAGTTACTGTGTTGTACTTTTCACCAGCAGAGTGAATTTATGCCAGGTCAGTGTTTTGTGTTGCGGGGCTACAGCCTTTTTGACCCAATGCTAGGAGCCCAAAACCCAGATTAATTATCTGGTCTGAGTCATTCTCTAGCTTGCAGAGAAAGGCTGTGGTTTATAAGAGCAGCAGACAGGAAAAATAAATTCCCAGCTAAATGGCAAAGGTGCAAGTCCTGGAAATCACTGAACATTCATGAATGGGATTCTGCATCTGGCAGAGGAAACCAAGGTAGTTGGTGCGGTTTTGCAAACTGAGCTTACTTCAATGGGTGAAATTTAGTATCAAAACAACATCTTACCTACTTCTAGAATATATTTCATCTCCTCCTTTCTCTCCCGGAGCCTGCCATTTGTGCCTTTAGACCACACTTTTCTGTCACCTTCACTCAAAATAAAGGAAGTGACATTTACGGTGCAACACCACTAATGGAAAGGCTATTCTCAAGATTCACTTTTAATCTGAGTCTTTTCAAAGGGAAGCACAGGTTAAAAAAATAATACTAAAAAAAAATAAATGYTGCTTTGGCAACTGCCAGGGGCTGGCACTGCGGTCCCGTTCCCGTGCACGCCTGGAGGCACCGAGGTACAACGCTTGCAGCACTTTGCAGCGGGTGGCTCTCCTCAGCATCACCCTCTAACCACGGGCTGTACCTGAAAGGCACATGGAGGTCTCAACTTGAATGGGTCAGGAGGGAAAGTAATGATTTGCTCAGCAGTGGAGAACCAGTGTTAACTGCCTAAAATGGTGTGAATGGCTCAGATGTTCAAGGGCAGTCTATCAGGCACCAGCCAGTATTATCAGGATCACCTGTCTGTCAGCTGCATTACCTGGCTTCCCCTGATTCATTTGTTTTAAAGGAGTCATTGGGTTTACTTCAAACAAACCCAGCAATGAACACAAAGTAAAAACAGCTCCTCGTTAAKACCCTGAAAGAGGAAAGGGGAAGACTAACATATTTAAACATAAAGTTGAACAGAAAGGTTTAAAATTTGCAACTGATGCTGTGCACCAAGGAGATAAGAGCCTTCCAGACAAGTTAAAACGCACAGATACGCCAATCAACTCCAGCTAGATCCAAGGGGTGGCGAACACAGGTTACTCGCGTTACATCAGGCTATCTCAAGTTACTCAAATGACAATAATCACACACTTGTCTCATTGTGTCAACTTTTTAGCAGGGGAAGAGCCATTGTCCACTTCAAGAGGAAACAGCAAAGCAAAGCGGATCAGATTATTCTCAAGGGAATTGTCAGGTTGAGGGAGTATTCCACTTATCTGATGGCAGCGCAGACACCGAGAGCAAACAGCCCACCTGACTGCACACAAGGACCCATTCTCAGAGGCAAAGAGCGATCTGTCTCAATTATTAAAAAACAAATTAGACAATCAAACGGGAAATTTGCCTTCTTTCTTAAGAGAGAGCCAGAACAACGCAAGGGCGGTGGAGGGGGGAGTTGTCCTCCGGTGTAGCTCGCGCTCTGCAAGAGTCTTGCTGCCCGGCAAAAAGTTTGTGGAAAAATATCACACTAGCGTTGCCTGGGATACAACCCTGGCACCCTCACTCAGTCAAAATATCCACTTACAACTGGGTGAATGTTGAGGGGAGAGAGATGGGGGAGAAAAAAAAAAAAAAAGACACACCTGGGAAAAGCAATTTTTCTTATTCTTGCTTAGAGCTCTTTTGCATTCATTCCTTATAGCAAATGGACACTGAAACTGGCTGCAGGGCAATGTCAGTCCGCTCAGGGTAATGAAAACAGAAAGACACTCAAGGTTGATACTAAAACTGAAAAACTATTAGCTGTAAATGGGCAAGGATCGTGTTCTCTCTAAGCCCTCTAAGTTAGCAAAGACAAAGACTGCTCATTTGGGCTTTGCATTTAAGTGGCTTACACTCTAAGACATCTAAATCATCTCTTYCATGTGGATTTTAGCCTAGAATATATGCACAAGCTTCTGTAGGAGAATGATGTATGCAGTGTCAGCTCATATCAACTGGAAACTTTGAATTAGCTTCAGAGGGTATTGGATCTGCCCTTTTMTGTCTGTAAAAGGCACACGGTACCACTTTCTTTAACCAGAGCTCTCCAAGGATGCTGACACAGTCCAAAGGAGAGCTGACCTCCTGAGCCAGGAAGAGGGCCACTCAGGAACTAACCTTTCCTCTTAGAGGTCTCTCCTGGCTTTGCTGCAGCCCATGCCTTCCTACACAGCGGGCACCTATTTGACCACTGAGCACAGCAAGGGGAATTCTGGTTTCAGAGGCACTCAAAGAGCTTCACGCCACATCCTACACCGGGCCACCCTTATAGCGCCCATGCAGTGAAGACAAGGAATCAATTGTTTTTTTCCTTAAAGACGAGAAAAATTCCTTTGGGGGGATAAAACATGATAAAGCTAAGAGGCTTTTCTTGGTAAGAAGTGACAGTCAGCTACAGATAAAAGGACTAAAGTCTGTTTTCACTTACAATCCCCACCGACCAGTCTGTTAAAGAATCACACTTGACCAGATTACTGCATAAAATTTTCCCCATAAAGGTACATTAATTTTCGCTTCTGACAGAGAAATTCTTATCAGGATCCAAGCAAACCTTTACMACCACAAATTAATGCCAAGAGAAAATGAGAATTTCTAATGCTAAACTAACTTCATTCAACGTCCAAATATTTTGGTGCACTTAAGAAATGTTTCTTCTAAACCTGATATGCTTATTAAATTCTGTTTGCTTGTTCTTTTTCCTGAAAAAGCTCTTGTAGAGTTGTGGGAGCACGCTTCTCTGAATATGAGCAAACTATCTGCATTACAGTGTTAGCTACTGGAGTAGCAGCACTACACTTAAAAAGTTGTGAYGGGCCTTACGCCCTGTTCTTGCCTTCTGCTCCGTTTTCTTCCATAACCTCATTTTGTAAAARTACACCTACCTTCTTTGGTCTATTCTGCATGAATTTCTACAACCAGGGCTACTCTTGGTGCAACACTGTTGTGGCTGCGTGTGCCCTGCAGGCCTTAAGGCCGGATCTCTTGTACGTCCTGTGGAGTGGAGGTTGCACTACGGAAATTCATTGAATCTGGAGCTAAGCAACTTTCACCTGATCGCTGCTCCAACTCCAAATATTTAAGTGCATATTTCACTGAGAGTCTCAACCACARTAACAACAGTGCTTTTTTTCAAATCTTGTGGTGATTTACAACCACACATCTTAGATCAGAGCAGAGGCCCTAAATGCAAAGTCCAGCAATGTGAATATGAAGATAATTACTAATCGGAACTTCTGCTTGCTCTGAACTCTCATATTCCTGGAAAAACATTACCAAAGCATTAAAGCAGAGAAAATAATATGGCTTTTTTCTTGACACCACCAAACTGTCTACATCCTAGCCTGAATAGCCTTTGCATTCTTTGTTTTCTCCCTGTACCCCCTATAAAACAGGAAACAGCTTCTGTGGTTTTCGTACACACCATGTACAGAAGTTTTGTGAATCTACCCCTCAGGCTTCTGCATCTTCAAAGGTGCTGATCTCTTTTTAAACATCCCTTTTGACGACTAAAAACTCTGATCTGGAAGTTAAAATTGACTAAATGGAGATCTGATAATCGGCAGTTTTACTTCCAGCTGCATCCTGGGCGTGCAGTAATAAAAGCAGTGATTATCTTTGATATGGCTGATGATGTTACTAGGATAGCAGACATTCCAGCTGCTTAATTTAATTTCAAATCCCAGTGATAGCATCTAATGGCTGTTTTTTTAGCTAGTGCTACAGATTTCATTTTGCAGTGACCATAGATACTGTCAAGGTAGCTTGCTTTCCCACCTGACTGCAGAGTCCCAGCAGATCGCTCACCAGGTAATCACACTGTTTTAAAACACCACTCTATCACTCATATTAAAATCCTTAAAGTGATTAAGTTAAAAAAAAAAAAACAGACAAAAATAGAATCCCTTGATAGTACTAATAGCATTAGAATTAGAGATGAGAAAATTCCAACTATACATGGACAGAAACCTTACTGCACTGCAAAATATCAGACTATCAAGTCTGATATTGTCCAAGACTGGACATAGGCACAAGACTTAAGGCCATGCTATTTAGCACTTTATCTCTTTTCTGAGACACTGAGTAAAGAATACASTAGAAATACACTCCGGGTGAGTGCCCTGCATTTGCCAATGGATGTCATGGAAAACAAACCAAATCAAGTCACAGTCTACCAATTTCCACTATGCTATCATACTTGGTATGATGTTTTTCACATCCTAACATTCCTGCTTACCACTAGCAAAGGTTTTCCTTTTCCTTATCTATATACTGCATGTTGGCTTGCCTCATCATAACTGTTCTAAGGTCTCCTGGATCTGGGATATCAGAATATCACATTAGATAATAAGAAAAGAGTTAAAAATAACAGACAGAAAAAGTATCCCACTGTGTTGTGRGACTCTGTTTATGACTGATGTCATGAGATGACAAAGCAGTAGAATGCAATGTTTGAATATCTTCTCCCTTTTTTTCATTAAACTCAAAGTCTCTAATTTAAGCTAACAATGACACTACATTATCCAAACTAATTTGTCAGCATCGTACCTAGCCCAGTTTTCCATTCAGCCAGCTGGAAAGTTAAAAGATACAAATGGCAGACTTTGCTGCTGCAAGAAAAAACATGACCCTTCATTTTTGGATTTTGCTTTTACTCCATTTCCCTGTATGCTGCCGATATCAGCATCCCCCCTTCCCTCTCAATTTCCATATCTATTTCCTGTGACTCACTTTCAGTGCATTCCTGGCCTTTAAAGTGCTGAAACAACCATGAGAAATGAGCCACTAATTAAGACACACTGACTTTCAGAACCTTCCCGAAATGCAAGGAGTCTGTCAAAGTTTCTCTGTTTGGAGAGGCCTCGTTTAGCATTACTGTGATGAGGCACATTTCTGAGTCACTGGAAAATTGGATTAAAATCAAAGCCTAAGATCACAAACTAAAGTAACGTCAGAAGTATTTGCCTCATCATTTGAGGACACCTCTAGTACAAAATAATTCAATTGCCAGGTCAACAGTGAAACTGCTGAGCTTCCTCAGCAGATTAGTATGGGGGGGGGGGGAAGGGGGACACTCGCAGGATGTCCATCTTTTGTACGTATCATTAGTACCCAGGATTCACAAGCACAGGGGTATTTCTGAGAACACGTTTTTTTCTTCTTTGTTATGTGTCTGCTTTGTCTCTCTTATCGCTTATATTCTTAGGATTAATTACTACCCTCTAGTTCTAYGGATAGAAGTGAGCAGAACCTAGCAGACCAGAATAGAAAAAGTTAGATTTTCAAGGGCATCTGTTGTTGGGAGAGTCTTAAAAAGGATATAGGCACTAAGAAAAGCACAGAAATCCTAAAGACAGGTGAGTTCATCCTGTGGTTTTTGTCTGGCATGTGACAAGAGAGATGCAGGGCCCTGGAAAGATGGTGGCTGCTGTCATCCCAAAGTGATGCATCCGGCCTCTTCCCTGCGTGGTCTAGAACAGCCACCAGGAAAGCTGGACACTGGCAACAGGCTGAGAAAAGCAGATCTGTCATAAACAACTTGCCAGTCCTGGTTTCTTTATCTGGTAGAGTATCATCAAGAGATAAGTGGGTGCAATGTGTTTTTTGTGTTACTGCACTGTGCAGTGAGTGTCATCCTTCCTTGCACTGCACCCTGCAACACTGGATATAGCCTGCTGGGAGTCACAGCTTCTAGCAGATGATAAATAAAAAGGAAGACACAGGCAAAAGGGAAGGGAGCAGAAAAATGTGTCAATCTTGGGCCGGAAAACAAAGCAAACTTTTTGCAGACAAAGTCCTCCTGGGGCAGCCCAAGATCTCTTTCTGCTGCGCTATTCCACACCTCGTGAGCTGTGGGATGCAGCATATTTAATGAGATAGAAACAAAAAGCAAAAGAGATAGAGATCATTGCCCCTACAAGCTGTCAATCACCCAGACAGGAAAAAGAAGGGTTTCCATTCCCTGCAAAGGATTCTGGTTCAGTAAGCTCTGTCGAGGGAAACCTGCTTCTAATCCAGATGGGAAGTGGGAATTGCAGGGCTTCAGGAGAGATCAGAGAAGACCAGTCTGTTTTAGTCTTCTGAAGCGCTTCTGAAAAGGRGGGGCAGAGAGAATACAGAAATTGTATTATGGCAAAGAAAATTTTCCTTTTTTTCTTGACTTTTCTTTCTATCTTTTAAATACATTTAATTCTACTTGTTTTATTAAACTTTTCTGAACTGGACGCTGACAGTGTGTTGAAATGAAGATACTGCCGTACCCTGCTGCAGATAAGATACATGATGAAAGCTGGTAGTTCTCACATAAAATCCTGCTGAAATCATTAGTAGTCTCCCTGAGTAAGGGCTGTCAGCTCATGATGATTTCTTTTTAAAAGGAAGCTTGAAATTAAAATACCTTCATAAAAAGTATCCATATGTCCATGCATTAGGAGCAGAGAAAAAGGCTCTACTGGAAATCACTGGGGCTTTTGCCTGGATGAGGTGGAGGCTAAGATAGCAAATAGGTAAATAATAATGAGGAGGAGGAGGAATTGTGCTTACAAGAACAACAAAGTTGGTAAGGAAGAATACTTCAGTCCCCTTATTCTAGGTCTAAACATGTCTCACTCGCGTGCGTACCCAGGCCTTTGCAAGCCCCGCTCTGCTCTGCCCTCGTTGTCTGGAGCGCCGTGAAACGCCTGCTCCGCTCTCGCTGCGCTCGCTGCTCCAGCACGGGAGCTGCTGCTGCGGTGACCTTGGCAGCTGAAGGACCCAGATGCCCAGCTCCAGGACGAATCTCTGCAGCGGTGTCACGGGGTGTCAGCTCGTCTTCCCTAGTCTCCTCCTTGGCTTTGCTGACAGACCTGCCTGTGGGGTCTAGTGTGGGGTCAGCTGCTGCTGTGCTGCCCGGTCCTCCTTGAAGTCACTTTCCTTTGATTCCTGAGGATGAGGTGCATTCTCTTGACAAGATGCATCTGCAGTATTTGATTAGGGTAAAAGAAGTGTGTTGGGGGGGAAATATTCCCTATACTTTTATAYGTACGGTATGCTAGCTGCCTGTGGCCCAACTGGTTTGTAAATGACAGATGAAATTTGGAGCCTTCTAGGAAGGGAAGAGGCAAAATACTAGAGAATAACTGTATACAAATCCTTTCTTTTCACCAAGGGTAAAACAGCCAGCTTATGACAGCTCACTGTTTGATCTATTTACTGGAAATAACGTAATATAGATACTAAATAAAATCACATAGGCTAATAAAAGCCAAGCACTACAGAGGTATAACATGCATGTTTATTATTAAAAGCACTAATACGAAAATTGCCTTATATTTTTATACTTTTTTTGAACAGTGAATTTAATTAAAAAAAATACATGCTTCATGGAGCCTTTTTTGTATCTGAAAGGTCTATGAATATAAAACTGTATCAGGGCCAAATCCAGAAGMTCTTACTCAGGCAAAACTGATTTTAGTGGAAATAAAGCCTGATGGACTAAAGGATTTGGTAAGTAATTTATGGGACCCTTATCTCTGATCCACCTTCTAGGAATGCTAGCTCGTGGTACAGAGCAATGTAATATGCTTAAATATCTATGATTAATTCGGGTAATCTGGTTTATAGAGCCTGCTTATGTAAATGAAAAGGATTTACCTTTATGTCTGAGATGAAAAAAATATGCATCAGATACAGTGAACCACATATTACAGAAAATGGCCTGGCTGAATTGTATTAATGTCTCAAAAATGTTGAGAAATGCTGTATCTTCTCCTTAAGCCAGTAATCATAGTGCCTACAAATTGCATATCTTATCCTACTTTGCACATACACAGAAGTGGGCAGCGGTTGTTTTGAAGGCAGTATATCTCTAATTTGTACTCCCTACAACACGCTTTTCAAAGCATAACAGAGAACTGCAGCTAAAGACTTTTAAAATGAGGAGAAGGCTGTGAAGGATTAATGCTTTACCTGGTAAATGGAGCGGAAGTCAACTATCAAAGAAAAACAGCAACATTCCCGTGGTCCAGTCTTAAGCACTGAAGGTTTTCAAGTGATGAAGTGGTAATTCAGTTCAAAGTATCACAGAGACTTTGGACTGAGAATTCCCTTTGTATGTCTGTCCAACACGAGCTACAAATTTATAGATAATAAAGAGAGGAGGGACCAGTGTGACATTTTGTCTGATCTCCTCTATAGCACAGAGAGCAAGATTTCTCTGAGCTAGTTCTTGCTCAAGAGAAAGACTGTCTTTTAATTTTAAGAGCCCTCTTCCATCTCATTGGTATCTTAGAAAAATTTCCACCAACTTCAATGCAGCAAGTCCTAAGAAGCTTTGACACAGATCCTTGTCAAAGGATCCCATGCGACKGAGGACTGCCCAGGAACAACGGCGAGGGGTTCCCCTTTTCCCATCAACACGCATGTTCCTTGCTGGCAGAGCGGTCCCTAAGGAGCCTTCCAGGCATGTGCAACTTAGAGCAACCCCAGGACTGCTCTATCTTGTGCTTCAAACAACACTCCTGTTGCCTTGCCTCACCAGCAAGCGCCTTAATGCTACGCAATGAATACATACAACATGTTAGATTACAGATTGTAAGTAATTATTATATACATAAGGAAAGTCACTAAACATCAGCCATTTCCAAACACAATTCTGCCAGCACAGGCATTTCCCATCCCTAGAGGAAAAGCGGGACCAATGTTAGCAATGGCTAACATTGTCTTTCAAATTGAGTAACACTATGTAACATGCAATCATTTCTCAAAAAGAGAAAAACAGATGTGTTTTTGAAGGAAAACAATGGTTGTGCAGCTTCAGAGCATGGCAGACATCACRAAAAAGAAATGGGGGCAGGAGTTCTAGATTCAACTTGGATATAAACTTGGATATAATATAATATGATTTATTCCACCTAGCACTGGTCAAAAGGTAACTGTGTCCTGCGGTACTTCCGAGACAAACAAGATGATGTGGTTGAATGGGGTTAGTCAATAATAGGCTTCAACAGCACAAAATTTAAGCTAATATTCTCTGCTTAGTATAGGTTGTTATATTTACTGCACCTTGCAATACAATCCTAAACATAATCCCCACAGGTAAAAGAGGTTTGTAAAGTTGAGTAAAACAATGTAAATAAGCGAAGGCATACACAAAAGCTCTGATTTCATATTAAAGCAAGATCACAAAATCAACACCCTCAACCAACAGTGATGCTCATAAAGAGATAAAACACCTCAAAGCAAAGCATCTGTGTTTGTGCTGCTATTTCATGTCAAGGCAATTACAGTGATGCTATTAGGAAAGATCAGGGAGGGAGCAATGTTGTCATATAAGAAGAAGAGAAAACAAACCTTTAAGCAATCATGTAGAGCATGCAGAACATCTTAAAGCTGGTGAAGGAACAAAGCTTAGCACTGTCAGGGTATTGATCTGTTCCAGAAGGTGCAGAGTTCTGCACCACTGTGATTGCCTTCCCTGCTGGGTTTAGAGAGGTCTGAAAGAATACAGTATTGATCTGGCCCAGTTCGTGAGAAGTAACCTAGCGATAAACACGAACTCCAGTCCACCAGCTCTGTAAGAAAACTGTTGCAAAATAGCACAGCTCCCTTAGGCGCGCTCCTGTTACATAGACAACAATGTATACTCCACATCAATGTTCAGGCCATTTGGAGCCCCAAGGTAGTGCTGTCCAGGGCTAAGAATATCACACCTGAAGATGAAGCTTCTGTTCCCACTTTTTTTCATCCATCACAAGCTTTATGGGGAGCGTAGGGCATTTTATTATAATGGATTCAGGAAATAATTGAGTATATATAGGGAACTTGGAGTCCTGAGACACTAACAGAAAACAAATCCAGAGATCTGAATTTAACAAAACCATTTTCCCTTCGTTTCTTACAGTCCACTGTATTGCAGTGAGAAGACTGAAGAATGTTTCTAAATTTCTGTTAAAAATGGAATAACCACTCATTTATTCTCTAGCCGGTCAGTCAAGCCTGACAGTCTTGTGGATCTGTAACAACTGGGCATTCAAGAGAAAGCATTTCTGTTCCTAAATCCCAAGAACAATGCTGCCCTGCAGAAGCCAAATTCGTGTTTGTAAGTGCAGGTGGAAGGACAGGTCAGCACACACCTGCATTTCAAAAGTCTTTGTCTGGAATTGCTTTGTCTTTCTAGTGGTGTCATGGCTCAACCACAGCTATACTCAAATACTACAGACACAGGTGGGGGAAGAAGAAACAGATTTTAAGCCAGGTTGACAAATGAGACTACAAGCTTTAGGCAGCCAAACTACAATGATACGATGGGTTGTTAAATGCAGCTCTGTGAAGTATTACAAAACCTAAGTACGCAGGGAAAAAAGAAATCTAACCGTCACACAGAGTCCTTAGCTTTTGACTCCTGTACTCTCTCATGCTCACCTCAAAAAGCACATCAGCAAAGATGCACTGAACCAGCTTCTGTGAGATTCTGTTGTCTCCTTGTGACTTGTTTTTTTGTTGAGGTCTTGCTGAAGACTTCTGGGGATTCCTTGAACTTTTATTGCCTTAAGCCTGAATCTCTTCATGGCTGATTCTGATCATCAGCTTGACCCCCCGGCACAACACCAGCTGCCGGATTTCACGTAATGTCGGTGTTGGACCTTGCCCCAGGGAGCCCAAGCTTCCATCCTAGTGTTCTTATGCACAACTGAGAACCGCAGTCACTCGGTCAAATTTTCACAAATCAGGAATGCACTGAATTTCCAAAAGGATGACTGCCCTGCCGCACGGGCCCGGCCGCAAAGGCCCGCGGGACAACAATTGCCTGTTTTCTCTCCCCTTTGCCCAGGTGCATAACCTCACCTGTGTGCCTCATCTCTTCACACTGAAAGAATTCTCTCTCCCGGCTCTGTCAGGTCTGCTGAAAGATGCTCCATCTTCCTGCTAAGCAGACACAGATCTTTTATGGCATCGCTTTAGTAAACAGAGCACAAACATTTTTTTTTTTTTAATTTAGGGACTGTGTTTTTCTCTTTTTGCAACTCTCATCACTGAGAACAAAAGAAAACTGTTTACCAGACATTGGCACCTGGCTTGGGTTTTATTTTCCCCTTCTACTCCATGAATTCAACTCCATTTTAAAATAGAGAGACACAGAAGACCTCACGGGTCAGCCGGGTCAGCTTTCTCTATCRAGCAGGATTTTCCCATACACTCTGACCCCCTCAAGGATTTTATCTAGCCTGTTTTTTGAACACCTCTAATGATGGTGACTCAGCTACCTCACTAGGCAGCTTATTCAACTGTCTAGCCTAATTGCTCTTAGGTTCATTTTGTTTTTCTTTGTATGCATCATGAATTTTTTCTTTTTTATTTTTAGACCATCTCTCTGTCAGGGTTAGGGGGAGGAAATAAATAATTCCCTCCTCCAAAAACTTCCCATACCTTCCTATCTGGCCATATCTGTAAAGTATGGCAATATTATCATCATATCTTCTTAATTTGTTAGCTTGTGTGTAAGCTGCATGTGGTTTGCTCAGGAGAGCAATGAAAACAGAAGCTGCAGATATCCTGGCATTCCTGCTTTCCTGAAGGAGGAAGGATGGTATTCTCAGGATTAGCTTCACCTAGCTAAGGGAGTGGATTGTCTGATCGCCAGACCTCCACTTCCTGGAGAATAAGAGTGGGAAAGACAAGCATCTGGAGAAAGTAAATACTACTGTGGTAGCAATGGACCAAGTCTTCAGTCCATTCCCAAGAAAACACTCATTTTCTTTAGTTCTTGAATCCAGGGAGCAGCACCTGTAGAGTAATTGGTGAGGTAACAAGGTGTTCCCAAGACTATGGGACAGCTACACAGGTGAAGAAAACTGTGTCCCTTGTTCCAAGACTGGAGATGCCATTGACCGTCAGAAATCAACACCTCTGCAAGACTGGTAACCCGGCGCTGCTAGAACTTTGCATCAAAATTTGAGGAGCTCAGTCAAAGAGTTCCAAACTAAGAAGCCACAATAATAATGTGGATTGCTACCCACTGGGACTCTTTCAGCAAGAGTCAGCAGTCTGCAGCCTGGTGGAGGTATAAAACGGCATAAAGCAGCAGCAGCTCTGGCTGGCACCTGGAGCATTTCGAGACATGCATCTGCAAGACGTTCCCAGCTCCCACCCAGTTTTGTATTCAGGAAGAGCTAGACAACTTRCCAAAAACAGGGTTTTAGCCCAGATCCAGTGACATTATCACTGAACTTAACACCCAGTTTAGAAATAAAAACACAATTTGGCCCATGATCTTTGAAACAGGGCAATAGTCCTGGCTTACAACAATGATGAGCATCAAGGTAGAAGGCTGCAGAAAAGCCAACTGGTGAAAGTCATTATCAAGTGTTTTCATTTTGTTTATTATATCATTTTTCAGACTATTTCTGTTTAACCCTATTTGTTATGCCAGATGGTTAAAACTGGGATTGAGTAAGCTAATTCTGCAGAAAGAGAGAGAGAGAAAATTGACCAGAGCTTGAAAAATTGAACTCATGTGTAAATATTACTGGGTTCTGTTCCGCTCCAGAGAATCCACGAAGGATAAAAAGAGGAAGAAAGAATTGATCGAAAGGAAGGGGGGAGAGAGGAGAAAAGGTGAAAAATGAAGCCAAGTAGCAAAGAAAAATAGACAGTGGATGTGAACAGAGAAAAATGCTCAGGTAAAGAAATAACGTCCTACTGTGCAGAAGCGGTCAGGACAGCCACTTACACATCAGGTGTTTCTTGCAACTCAAATTTAAGTACCAGCTGAGCAACTTATTTAAGCACATGCCTAGTTTTAAGACATCGGCCCCACTAAAGTCAATTAGTTCAGCTCACACTTAAGTATCTTACAGAGTTGCAGAGCACAGCCTTACGTTCAGCAGAGAGACCTTTTGGAAAATCCCCTCAATACAGACACGCGTATAAACTGCTAGGTGTTAGAGCAGGAGGTGTAAGTGCTACGAAAGTGGAAGGCTGAGAGGGAGAAGCACGTTCTGCCATCCCCCGCACTTCCCCCCCCACAAAAAAAACCTGCAAACTTTGAGAGGATTGTGAGAGCTATAGAATAAGAACTAAAATACTCTTTTGCCTTTTTTTATGTTAAAGGGGTGGCAGATCAAGAGATTGCTTTATATAAACAAAAAGGATGCTCCACTGTCTCTGTCATCCACACAGGAATGCCTATACAAACAGTGTTTTATACAATAAAAGAACACTAACAAGGGTCTGATTATTTTTTCCCCTTGTTCTTTATAAAATGAAGCTTGTTTTCCTAGTCTTGGCATTCTAAGAAAAATTCAAGGACTGTATTTAAAGTCCCTATGGGAAAAAAGGCGGTGGGGGGAATAGGCTTCTCCACAGCCACTAAAGGAGAGGAGGGCAGAGTTGCAGCAGAGTTACTGAAGTGAACAACCTTGGTTTGACCAAAAGCAGTCATTTAATTTTAGGTACTCCCCAAAGGTTTTATTCCTCTTGGCTGTCGGTCCAGGAATGTCAGGCGTGTTGAGATGGGGCACCCTGGAAAGTGCCGAGCCTGAAAGGCAGCAAACAGGTTCCGCATGACTGCTGTTAGGTCTGGGAGCCTCCACGGAGAGCTGCACTCTTTGACCAGATAGGTGTGAACCAGAGAGGGGGCCGGGTCATTTCTTTTCAAAGTTTTCTTTGCTTTACAAAGGCTTAAAGATTTTTTTTTTCCCTCCTAGAAGCTCAAATGGCTCCAGATCTTCAGTTTGAAGAGAAGAAATTAAAACAAAAAATAGAAGCACTTTCTCTTTACAAATAAACCGCACAACAGGGAGAAACCCAGCAGGGGAATTGAAGCCCTTACTCTTACTGATCTAGCAGCATTTTTCTAGGCATTAACTAGACCTAAGGCAATGATGAAGTTTGTCGCTATGTATGTCATAGAGCAGTTATMTCTAAACCTCAAGGTTTAGAAACTGTAATATCTGCGAGGAAAGAATTGTCTTCTGCTATGGATATACACAGCACCACGTACAACAAGGTCTGGCTCTTGACAAAGGTCTCCAGCTGCTGTTGTAACACAAATAACTAACGGGAACGAGATGGAAATTGTGCTCAAATCTTCCCAGTGGCTATTGCATAAAGAAATGCATTGAGACTTTGGGAGAAAAAGAACAGAATTCCTATGCTCTAAACACATGGCCGCAGTTTCACCATCTGGGTAGCACTAATGTAGGTCCAGGCCCATGCCCATTGAAGAAAACGTGCAGATCTGAATTATCTTCACTGGCACRAGCAACTCATAACCAATTCCTTCTTGAAGCTCATGGATTATGAATCTGCATGAATGCAGTGACCACATGCATAGGACTCCTCCAAGTGACCTGTCAACCATCCCCTGGGCATTTGCTCACCTCCAGCATCTCCCAGGGCCAGGWGTTTTCAAGCCAGGACTTGCCCATAGGCTTGGGATTAGGGAAAATTTCACAAAAAGTGAGCATATTGACAAGATAAATAGTTAAGATTAGCTACTTCACAAACTATGTTGCTAAAATTAAACAGGAAAAAGAGATGAATATATCCTATAAAACATTGTTCCACTGTGGCTGAATTTAAAAATTGTTACAGCCAATTTATGGGTCAAGTAATCTAAAAATGATGTTTGTACATTCACTTTTATTTAAAATTTCACTAAAATCTGTAGAGTTTTCGCAGAAATATACAGACCTTTTATGCATGTTGTTTGCTTTACAAACATCTTACTTTTACATGAATGACCTGATGTAAAACCCAAGGAGAGAGCACTTTCCTGACCTGAGCCACACGCCACAATTTTCACATAGTAAAGTGCCATAAGTCACGTATCACGACTCTCAGAGCCAAGCTTTGGGAGTGTGTCAGAGGCAGGAGATGACAGCAGCTGGCAAGGGTAGGTACTACCATTCCTTGGTGGATGGGCTAAGTGGGGCATCGCAGCTGCTTATGAAGGCAAYGTGACACTGGCAGGGAATTTACAGTCTAAGAGCCATCTATTTGGATTAGGCAGCAGCATCTGCACCAACACTGCTTTGCTACCAAATTTTCCGTTTACTTTAAGGGCATTTGACAGACCAGTTTTGTAGAATTTGGCTGCATTTGCTGCAAATTTTCAAGGCCTTAAAATTTTTATTAGAATAGAATTGCTACTACATTTCTGAATACCTATATGAAACAAGATAAAGCTAGCAGAGCAGATATGTAAAGCAAAGTATATTGAGATTCCAGGTTCAATCTTCTGTGCAGTCAACAGATGCATCCATAGAAATTCTAGCCCAGTCATAAGTACTGTAGGAACCACTCCTATCAAATCAATAAATTTCTTCCTCTGAACTCTATTTTTTTAAATGACTTGATTGTGCAAGATGTTGAGTTTCAAAATGCCACTGATTTGTATGAAAATTAGAAGCATTTAACCTTTGTGGAAACACCAGTTTTTAGCAGACATGACCACTTGAGTGAGACAAGTAACTTTCAAGAATTCTCATTAGTCCCTTCTGATAACCAGATTGTAAAAAGTCAGTTTTGAAAGCAAACAGCAATTCGTCACGGGACTGAAAATGCACAGATCAAAGGTCAATTGCCAATTTTACCGAAGATGTCTTATATAACCTCATACAAGCCATATAACTTCCCTGCGCCTCAATGACTTACTTACGAAATAAAGCTAATTTCAATCTTATCTCCCCTACCCCTTGCTTATGCAAGCTGTAAGCTCTTTAACTTAAGGCAGACCTTGTCCGGGACTCCTGTGAACTACAACACAATCAAATAGCAGCCGCTGCTCTGAGAACCTAACGAATGCAGTATTTTAATAGTCCTGCAGGGGATGCCTACAGCTAAGTTCCTAGAGGGTGTTTAACTCCTGGGAAAAACATGCAAGAAAAAACTGGAGTGGGAGGGGTGGTAGGAAACAGATTCCAATTATCAGGGAGTGGGAGTAGAGTCAGTCAGGGAGGGCATTCTCTCCCCCTTCCCAAAACAACGTAGGTGGCAGCGCATCAGGTTTTCAAAATGCATCGTATGATGCAAAGCCACAGTTCAGCTCTCTACGTTACTAATAAAAGGTTAAGGTTTCAAGCTATTTTTTAATTTAGATCTGTTGTTTGGTAATTGGAATAAACATTCAAATTTGAGCATCAAATTTCTCATTAGTTTCACATCAATACCTGTGCTGAAACTATGGATCAGTGAACTGAGTTTCTCACTGCCCAAGTGAATTCATTAATCATTCTCTCCTAAGATGGGCACATAAGCAGACAGCTGTTCTAGGCAGCTGTCTTTAGATAAAACCCCATGCATACTGCTTAAAAAAGAAGAAAAAAAAAAGGAAGAAGAAGAAAAGAAGAAAAAAAGAAGAAGAAACAAACAAACAAAAAAATCCATACACCTTTTCAACAGTCTGCTGTTGTCTTAACTCCAAGATCTACCTCTGCTGACAGGTCTGGTAGGAGAAAGGAACTGGATCTCCACTCAACAATGCATTCCAATTTGTAAATGGTCACTTTATGGTTACAGACAGAAAGTTTTAAAACCATTAAGACTTAGTTACCACTTCTTATCTGGGGGATCATGAGGAAGAAGAAATACAAAACCAGTCCCTGATGAATGTATTCAATGAACAAGTATAATCTTAGACCAGATGCAGCCACACAATTTTTTTTGTCCATAATTACATAGATTTGGTTCCTTTCCCAGTGTCTCTATTCTTCTAATAATAGATATTTAGATTTATTTTCATATACCTTGATGGGCTGGGATGAGATAGACATTACAGTCCACATTAGTCTCCTGTTTTTCATTACAGCCGAAACAAGTGCTTAGGTAACTGGAGCTTATCCTATTTAAATATATGCAATCAGGAAATTTGAGATTGCTTTGATGGACCATATAATATTTCCTTTAGAAGCTCCCTGATATGCCATCGTCTACAAGTTCACCCATACAGCAAATGGTCTCACTGTGCACCCTTTCCCCTAGTTGCGTCACACACTTGAAAGTAAGATGAGACCACAGTAATCTTTCCTTGAAAAATATATAAACAACGACTTTTGAACTGACCTTGTCCAAAATAAGCAACAGACAGGAAAAGAAGGTATAAACATGCCTTGTAATGCCATGGAACATTACCAAATCTTCGCTGTGTGTTAAAACAGACATTTTACATATTTGAAAGACAGTGAAGATTAACCAAGATAGGTTTTATTTCATAAATTGCCAAAGTTCTACCTGACAAAACTGTAGATTTGTTGAAGATGGACATCTGTTACATTAGCAGAGGCACTCAAATATGTTCGGAGAAGGGAGGAATGTCTTTTTGTGGCGAAACGAGCTTTCTGTTTGTACAGAGTGCTGTTAGTTGTCACAAAAATAAATAAGCAAAACGAAAAATGAAACTGAAGAGTCAATGCATGCAGATGAGTCTGCTCTAATTTTGGTGGAAGCTTGGGGTAAATTTCAATTCAGTTAAGTCAGCTGGAGAACTCTATCTACAGTACTTAGTCGGGGAGATTTTGCATGTTCCTTACTGCGTGTGTCACCTGGAAGCTTCCGACAGCGGTAACAGCTAAAAGCCACATAATGGAGTAGCTGGGCTGATACATTAATCCAGTGTTGTCTCCAATACAGTTCACTATCAATCGCTTCTTGTTTCTGGGAATTTGAAAAAACGTATGCGTATAGTGATAAAGGACATTTCAGTGTCCTCTGCTGAAGCTACTACAACGAAGATGGTGAGAAGCAGCAATAGCTGTAATATCTCCCCTTGTAAACCTTGTCTTGATCCTATTCTCAGATGGGCCCAGCTATGATAAAGTTACAGTGAGACACCAGCTCACTGGAGAAGCCTTTGCCGTTCATCAACGGCAAACTTCAGGAGACCGTTGAGAAATTTGATTCTGGTTCTAAATTGTTTTATTCAAACAACCGGTTGAGTTGTTTTCAGTGAGAAGAGAGATGGATAATGACGAATTATTTCATTGAGGCAGTTTACCTGAGTAAAATCAGCAAGATTCGGACCACTTCTGATTTAAATAATAAAAATAAGCTCGGTAAGTGTCTTGCACGGAAATATTACTGATTCCCAGAAGATTTTTAAGAACTTTATCAAACAGGAATTACTTCATCTATTAAATATAAACATCTTTGCAGGAGATCAACACTTTACATCAATTTAGATTATTTCTAAGATTTTTTTCTTCTTTGTACATGCACTTTGCTCAAATTTCTGTGACTAAAAGAGAGTTCACATTTCATCATGACTGAGCCAATTCCCAACTCGGTTCTGAATGAGAGCTTTGCCTGAGTGCACACAGAAAGAGACTGAGAACACAATATTATATTTCATATCCCCTGACGTAATCAACCCTTAATCTCTCCTACATAGAGGAAATTTGGATCTTGTGACCTCCATAATCATATTTTCCCTCCCCCAAACTCATAATGGCTGTGTAAGAGTCATCACAATTTAAAACACATAAACAAAGCAGAACTGTTCAGAAATTAGTAATTTTCTTTCTCTGTACTAATGATTGCTTTTTTCAACTTACTGTAGATACTCTGCGTTAGAAAATTAATTGTAAAAGTAAACATTTAGTCAGTTTATAAAAGCCCAAGTAACACTGGTTTCTGCGGCAGAATGCAAGACTCAGTAGAAATGACTTTGTACATTATATGAAAAATTCTGTAGTGCCTGGCCTGAACCAAATGACAAAGTGCTATGTTTGGTTAAAGCCTACAAAGCCCACCTGTGGTTCTCAGAAGATGATCAAAGAATAATTTCTCATCTCCAATGAAGCCAATAGCAAAGCCCATATAAACTTCAAAAGGCCAAATTCTGACTGCTTTACTCACACTGAATCATTCTTTATCTCATGTGCAGTTCCACTGACATCTGTAGAAGTACAGATGAAGTAACAGCTACTGAACCAGAATAAAGATATCAGAATTTGACACAATGCAATTAAGTTTGGATATATGTATCATTCTATGACATAATTCCTAGGTACAGCTGGGGGGAGATAAAACTAATATTTTTCCATTTTCTAAGTTACAACATTATTTTAATTTAAGCATTTAACATTTTTGATTCCTACGAGGAAATCCAGACCTCCTTAAATGTTGATACTCAAACAATTATCTCTTGACAAATCACCTGGAGTTTTTTTTTTTTTTTTTTTTTGATTTATAGATACTTGTAATTTTTGCAGAGCTGGACTCACCTGCAGTGCTAACAGTAATTATCCTTTTCTTTTTTTTTTTTTTTTCTCCTTTTTAAGGAACAATAATTCACTTGTCATCTAATTCCCATTAAAGTAATAATTTGTAAAAATGAAAATGGCTTTGATAGCTTGACCAAAGCTTGTATCTACGGCTAAGTATGTACAGCAACTTCCTGAATGAGGTAATTGATCAAAATAGTTTTCAAGAGCTTTAGCTTTTTTTAAAAAAATTGTCAGTATCAAGAGATTTGGTGCAATCATGCACAGCAGCCACACACTACTCTGCCTCCTGTTGAGGATGTAAGACTGCTGCACTTGGACTATTTAGCCTCATTTCTTGTCTTCACAAGGAGCAGGCAGCAGATGCTCAGTGAGGAGTGCAAGTAAATCATATTTAAGAGCAGTTCTTCCCCTGGCATATCATCCTGTTTTCCGTAGTCTCTTCTCATACTTAAAACTACACTTTACAAGCTATGTTTAAATGCTGTTGCAGTTGCATTGTTGCACATTCATCAACATACTTTTATATTTTAACATATTTATAATTTTGGCCTCCATAGAATATTATGGCAGTGAGTTTTACCATATAACGCTGCATTTTTTAAGAAAGTACTTCCTTGTGCTTGTTTTAAACTTGCTGTCAGATCATTTGCTTAGATATCCCTTCACTGAGTATCCCACTAAGTGTGCAAGGACAAGGCACAAGGACGGACACTGAGCTAGCCTGACCTCTTGCTAGCCCACACAGCCTACCACATTCAATCATTTTATATGGTAATCAACTTCCACCTCYGTCTTCATCTCTGTCATTCCCTCTCATCTCTTTTACAAAATTTGTTACACTTATAAGTTATCCTGGCATTAACAAAATTGTCAAAAACTCCCAATTTGGATCTATACCCATCATGCTAGGTACAGCATGAATACACAGGAAGAGCATACTGTTTTCAATCTAAACAGTAAAACAGTAAAAGCTGTAATGAAAAGGAAAATTTACTGTCCCATTTCAGAGAGGTCATCTGAAGCCCAGGGAAACTGAACTGTCCAAGGACACACAAAAGATCAGTGACAGACAGAAGAACCAAGCTAAACCTTCCCCATAAGTCTACTTCTACTGCAAGTCTGCCTTCCCATCAAGGTTTTTCACTTGGCTCCACCAGGTGATTCTGCTCTAGTATACAAGAGTTGCTTCAGAAGATGACTCCATCCTTGGACAGGGCACATGCAATGGTCAAACAGGTCTGATGGTGCATGTCTGGGCTCCCAAATGTAAAGGATCCTGTGAATGTGGTAAAAGAGGGGCAGAAGAGAACAAATTCCCTATCGCTCATTTTTATTGCTCATATTAATGGAGCTTACAACTTAGAAAATAAAAATAAGCAGAACACATAAAAACTATATTTTGAAAAGGATAGAAAGTGTATCATAGCAATATACTAATCTTATAATTCCTTAGAGAAGCGAATAACCTTTTCTCTTGACATAGGCATCAGGCATTGATCTGTCACACTGTTTGTTCTAGCAGAGCTCCCAGAGGTGCATTCAGTTTGAAACGTTAAGGCTAGTTCATTAGCCGTCCCTAGCTCGTTTCTCCGAGAGAATCAAGATAATACTGTGGTTAGTTAATGGCTTTCTCTTGTTTCCCCTAGAGCCTGCCTGTCTAAAGCCTGCAGGCCCAAGAAGCTTTCTTTCTCTCTTCCCTTCACTATTAGTCACAGCTGGTAAGGCTTGCAGGAGCCTGAATTGTTTGAAAACAGCTAGATCACACAAATGTTTGAATCCCTCTGCTGCAAACAACTACCTTGGCCCCTGTTTCCAGAGAGGAGAGTTCCTGCTTGTACGCCAGCAGGGAGAGGAAGGGATGGAGGGAAAGGGAACTCCTGATGATCACACTGCAAATAGCTCTCATTCAAAAAAAARRWWAAAARRAAAAAAAGAAAAAGAAAAAGAAACTCATCTCAGAGGGAGCTGCAGAGACACAGTATTTCCTGGAAGGTGGGAGGAACAGCAGCCTGGCTGTTTCACGTGGAGCTGCTATCTCCAGAATCAGGCATGCAATGTCACCTGCCTCGCTCTCAAGTTCTCTTGTTTATCGCCGCAGTTTAGAGTTGGATAGTCACAGACAAGAATCTCTCTAAGAGCCAGCCCACTATCAGCTCCTAATGGATGCTCAGCATCCCTGTACTTTTGCTTTCTGCTTAACACATTTTGTCCCTAGTCATTCTCATGTAATAACTGAAGCAAACAATATGACCGCAGAGGTTCCAGCTAAGCGCTGCCGATAGCGTCACAAGGCCAAATACAATAGATTGGGCTTAAAATACACTTATCTCTCTTGTTTTTAGCTTGCATTTAAGCTTTTTAAAATTAATATCTGATTCCCATGAAATGGGAATGGCAATGACAATGTTGACTAGTATCAGATTTCTCTAGGCAGATGCGGGCCAAGTTCCCTTTACAGGGAGTAATTCTATCAATGTACTTCAATGCTGATCTGCAATATCCCCTGCTGTTCTGGTGCCTTACTCTTTTATCTGGACATTCAGCACTCATCGCTGTGTTACTAGACACTGCCACTCATGAAAGACTGTATGATGATTTTATCTGTCTCCTAGTATATTACCCATCACCCACTGGAGAACAAACTTAGACTTGTAAATGTTTTCTCTTGCCACTACTTTGATACAGACATGTAGACGCTTTTACTTTTGGTGGTAAGCAAATACCACCAAGCCACTTAAAGAAATCTTGCTGAGGTCAGCAATGCACAGAGTAGTGACCATCAGATAAAACCTAGTCTGAGAAACCATTGCTTCATATCGATGTCAAAAAACTTTTTTTGAGGGGGTGATAAGTATTCTCCCTCCCTGACAAAATAAAACTCATAAAGCAGTTGCTCTTTGGGATGCAGGTTTAGGAGCGCTTACTGAGAGACGGAGCTTGGCAGAAGATTATTTACTCTTTCTGCTGGATAACTTGTTTGGCCATGTAGCTCCCTGAACCAGCATCGAGTACATGCGTTGGCCCAAGGGAAGCAGCAGCTAGCTGCTGGATTGGCTCAACCACATCCCTCACATAGTTACACAGTGCCTCTCCCCTAAAATCTAATGCAATACATGCCATAGCTGTGAAAAGAAATAGATTAAAAAGCAACATCCGAACCCAATCTATAAATCATGGCCTCTACTTAGGCATTCACACACCAAAATCTATGCTAAAGCTGAACACTAAAGAAAAGAAAGACCTGAGAGGGTTCTTAAAGGATTCTTCAAGGACTACAAAATTAGTGGAAGGTTTCTGCACATGAGTTACAGGCTGTGGAGACTGAGTCTGAAAAAGAAAAGCTTTCAGATAGCAGCTGTTGGGTACTGGATCAGAACAAAATAAAGTTTGAAACCTTACTGAGGTCCTATTTTCCTTTCATTTGTTCCAAATCTGGCCCTCTTCCCACTGGGTCCACAGTACCATACTGGAGTACTTTCATCTTCTCCATCTGTCGCCACCAAAAGGTGCTGCACAGGGAGGGCATAAAAAAGCAAAACAAGAGCCTCCCTGCCTGCCACAAAGAATCCTACAGGCAACCACAACAATCAGCAAGAGGAGGACAATGAAAAAGGGAAGCCTTCTCCTGTCTGCAGATAACAAACATGGTCTTCAGAAATACACACTAAAAAGTTCATGATGCTATGATATTATTCTACAGCAAAACAACCGTTTTGTTTTCGGGTATTTCTTTGCTACTATAAAATATCCAAATCAAGTCGGGCAAGTTTATAAATCACTAACTTGTCCCTTACCTCTGCAGACTCCATTTCACAACCGCTTCAAATCACAAATGTTAGGTTTCATATCAGCCTCTGTGACCTTCTTACTAAACTTCCCGAGGAAACGGCATCCCAATCAAGGGAACTCATCCACAAGTCCCACATTTTGGCAGCAGTTAAATTCTCCCTGACCATGTCAACATGCCTGCAAAGATCCTACCCAACCTACAAGTTCTTACTGTATTCAGAGTACTCTCCAGGAATCCAACAGGCCTTAGACCTATGCTTGCCTTGCATGTCTCTGTAAATCTCGAGTTAACCTCAGCTTCTGTTTTATACTGCAACTAGTCATTGACCTGACAGTGCGTTTTTGCATCCATTTTCCTTCTTATCATATAAAGGATTAATGTTTCCTCATTGTCAAGTTTTATTTAAATTATATAGTGTAGTCATCAAAACGGACGTTTTTGGAAGGTAGTACAGAAAGTTTGGTGCAAYGGGACAATTATTTTCACGATGAGCTAAAGCTAGCATATATTTTATGAAATCATTATTAAGGAGAGGAGATGTACAAGGAAATGGATAATGTTGTTTAGTCATCTTTGTGAGGAGCTCCATTTTCTGTAGATGAAATACGCTATTTAATGATTAAGTATTACTATTTGCACATCCTGCTTTATGACAGCATGTCTAGTTTTTAAGGTGACGATTCACTACTCTGAGCCCTCAGCTAAAAAATCATTCCTTGTTGTCTTTTGGCCAAAGAAATTAAAGAGATTTAAAATCCTGATGAGTATCCTTTTAACAAAAGTGATTTATGATCAGCACGAGCAGTGGCTCTCTTAATTTCTTATGATGTTGCAGAATTCTGTGATACAAAATAGATAAATAATTATCCAAGAGATACATTAATCAATAACTGAAATCCTTTGGAAAGCACTATTCGACAAAGAAATATGTAACTCTAGTATCCTCTCACCTAAATCACTGAAGATATTTGACTTATTACTCGTTTGTAATCTTTTTTTGGGGGGTGCAAAAGAAAAGTACTCAAGCCCCTGAGTACTGGGACTGATGCAAATAAAAGAAAATGCTGTCAGGAAATCTGTGCACCTTTTAGAATAAAAACAGAACACCCTTTCATTTGCTGCCGGGGGGGGGGAGGAAGAACGACACAACCTAAAGCGGAATTTTCTGTGATCAAGATGTTTTTAGAAGATTTGAATTCATAACAAAATTAAGAGAGAGAAAAGTTCAGAACATTCAAGTCACCCAGCAATTTATTTTCAGATTTGATCTCCTTCTGTGTTTTAATGAATGTCGAAATTTTGCTCGAGTCACTAGAAAGGAAATGAGCTGATGCTTCTTGCAAGAAGGCCTTCTAGCAGAATACTAGTTTATGACTTCTTCTCATGAAGTCTTAATTGGTTAGGACAGAGAATTTTTTTTCCCAAAGCAAAAATACGTTTCCTGAGTGCTCCAAGAACAGTCACTAAAAAAGAAATGAACATGTAAAACTAACATTTCTAACACTCCTACATGACCAAAAGGATGCAATTTTAGAACTGTGATTTGGAACCTACAAACATTTTAAACATTTGTCTTGTGGTTTATTTGTAAACTAATGAGTCTTGATGCTGCTCCCTATGCTCATACTGCAATCTGTTGTTGGCCTTTTTGCAGCTTTAAGATCTACACTTTGGAGACTCGCAGGGGGTGTTGGAAAAATAAGCCAACAGAAGCAGCATGATCAAATTTCACTTTTAACTTTTGAGGAACTAAGATTAAGTAGCATGTGTTTGTACTACAAGAAAACATCCCCAAGACTGTGGCACTGAAAGATTAATTGAGATCAGCATCTTCTTTTTCTCAGGACCTGTCTAGATAACATAGCCTGGGCTTTTTCTTTCCTTTCTCTTCCCCTCTTTTTTCCTTTGTTTTAAATGGCAGATTGCCAGTAGCTATTTTAATAGAACAATGGAAATAATCATTCTCACAATTTTAAGAATTCATAAGACTGTATGTATGGCAAATATATCTAACTGCATTGCTAATTGTTTTCACTTACTGAAGGCAAGAACCACAGCACCTCTGCAYATGTGCAACCCAATAGGCTTAAGCACACGCTGCGGTACTGGAGACTGGACACACTAGCGTATTACAAAGAACACAAACCCCAAAGGGTCACACGAGGGAGGCTAATTGAAGAGCGCTTATACGTAATCTTGCACAGTATTTACTTCTGCTTTTTGGGATGTAGATGCTGCAGCACTGTATGCAAACTTGTAAAATAAAACTTACGGTGTCTGTAAGAACTTCATTTCACATATGACCTTTTACAGTAATTGGATCTGAATTATAATCAGTCACCTGAGTCCTGAAATAGATAAAATAGTTTTTTAATGTTAAAAAGTTTTAGCCCTTCGTTGATTATCTATCAGTGCTTACAGTCCTGTGAAAATAAGATAAATGAGAAATTTGGTCTCTAATTAGACTTCACTAGATTTACAGCTTTTAATTTATACGCCAATGCAACTCAGGCCGGCACTAACACAGATAGAGATGGAGCCACAGTTTTCAATTGATTTAACAATTTAATTGCAGCATTAACATCCATTAACATTTAACTAACCTTTTAAACTAACCTCAGGCACAACCTTAAAGACTAAATGAAGTAAAATTGCATATAAAAAGGTACTAACATACAGTTGTAAGAAGCCAGAGTGAATCTTTAGGGAGAGTTAGCATTGCTTCCCAACATCAGCAGGAGGGAGTCTGTTTTCCTTCTTGCAAAATTCAGTAGGAGAGCATGCTCTAATTTATA
This sequence comes from Rhea americana, assembly GCF_003343005.1. NCBI lineage: Eukaryota > Metazoa > Chordata > Aves > Rheiformes > Rheidae > Rhea > Rhea americana. The sequence continues at coordinate 2,255,313 of NW_028186401.1, forward strand.
AGAAAAGGAAATAGACACATCTGATGTTTAGTAGCTCTCATTTATATCTTCTTGTTTATACATGATGTCGGTAAGATGCAATATCCCTTTACTCTGGTCACGCACTAAAGTGTAATTATATTACTCAGAAAAACAATATTCCTGGATTATCCATGATAAAATGTGATATAAGGGAATATAAAATAAGCCTTTGAAGTTTGATTTGAAAAAGAAACATCACATTTTGGAAACAATGGCAAATATGGCTCTTGTTTATGTGGGTATAAATCTGAAGCAACTGCACTGAAGCTGTAGGAATTACTTCAAGTTTACCCCTCTGGTACCAAGAGAAAGAGTTGCAGAAAATAAGCACAGTAACTGCCTGATTTATATCTATGTCAAGCACCCCAAAACTCTACGTCAAAGCAACAGTAGCTGCAGGCTCATGGCTTCAGTAGTCAAATCCTTAGAGCTAGATCTGCTGTTGCAAGTCTTTGCTTCTCCAGCCCTAGGGCCGCTAAAGCGGGTGGGGGGCTAACCCCCCCCTCCCCCCGCACTGGGAGAGTGCCATCCACAAAGGCCACAAACCTGCCCTCCAACAGTTAGCACTGCATGTAGCCTCAGACTACAGCAGAGAATAGCTGCTCACACAATCTCAGCGCATTCAGTAGGTGACTTGCGTGAACACTTATCACTGAGACTGAGTTTCATAATCAAGCTTTCAGCTAACTATGCATGTGCCATCACCATTTTTTGGTGTCTAAATCATGTTTGACATCTAAACCTAAATCATTCCAGAATGAAAATCTGGAAAGTATCACTACAGCCTTATCTCTTTTGATTCTGATGATGAGCACCATATACAGCTCATGGTATGTCTTGACATGAAACACTGTTACATGCAGAGTATTAATGGTCCAAAGATTAAGAGTGTCCTACCAGTATGAGCTGATGCTCTACACTGTAATGACTCCTCTGGAATTATTAGTCATGCCCACCAGTGTTCTACACTATCCTGTGACTGTATACATCATAAATGTATTAGATTACTGGTCTGGATATTAAAAGCATTACAGTTGTTTGCATCAATAGAATATGGTGTGCTGCTCAGGCAAGTTTTTTAAGATTCTAGGCACCTGCTTTCAATTCATGTTGCCACACTTGAAGAATATCTCATCTGCATGCAAAGCCCCTAAGGCATTTGCCTCCAGCTCCTCCTCAGACTCTGGGTGGGTAGACTGTGGGTGGGTAATAAAGAACTGATATTTCTGGTGATACTTGATTTTTCATTTTGTATCAACACACAATTATGGCTATGGATGTATTTCACAGTAATGCCATGAAGCCAACAAATTTATTTAAGCACTTCTAATGAACACTATGGATTATGACTCCTAATTAGTTATGTAATTATGATGACACAAATGTATGCGTGGGTATTGTCCTTTCTTGCTCTCCAAAGATAAATGACAAGCACAAAGAAGCACAGCAAAGGTCAGCAAACAAATTTTTAAAGATAAATATCCACAATGGAATGAATAATTTAGAGAACTCTCAAATCAACACAGGGAGAACAGCTCTATTATCTACAAAGCATTTTGTTACTAACACTTAATGGTTAATTGGAGGTATAACTCTGTGAATACATGTTAAACTTTACCAAATACGCTTTATCTGGATTTTTATTTTACTGAAAAAGGCAACTTTTCAACTCTAATACATGGACCCATTGATCAGTGTTCACAGACAAAATAATCCCCCAAAGCAGCAATACAACTTTTTTTAGTTGTCACTTTTTTCCTCCAGAACTCCATACGCCGACAAGAGGTCAAACTCGAGGATATGCATATAATTCAAAGTAGTAAGACATTGATCTTTTAATTAATAGTCTTTCCTTTTGAACTCAGAATTGCACTCATTCTGCTTATAGTGTGATACCAAAATCAGAAGTTCATAGCTGATGAACTAATGGGCTTGAACTTTGGTATACCTCTAACCAAGGATATAAGCACTCAGCTGGCCTGACAGTCAACAGTGCTATCTCCTACGTGATAATGAATACCAGTGAACTAGTACTTTTTTTGTGTTTATTACAAAATATGAACATCTGACTTTCCCTGGCCTCCTATCATCTGCTCTGCCCATCTGCCTCTAGTTTCTCACACTCACAACTTCAACACTGCAGCTTCTGCCATCAAAAATAGGACTTCCATCTCTTTCTGCCTCTCACTCTCTACATTTCAATTTTGGATGAACATTCCACTCTTGTATATCCTTTCCTCCTGTTTTGTAGTATTATTTAACAATGGAATTATATTATTTTAAATATAGGGTATTTGAGGCCATCATTTGCACAATGCTGTTCTATATAACGAAGAAAGTTGTGTTTTAGAGTTTCAGAAATATCAACCAATATTCAGAAGATCATCTAAAATATATATGAAAAAATTAGTGATATTAAAAAGCAGATCACCATTCAAAAAAAAAGAGTATCAATCACACAAAAATGTAGATTTGCAAGGCAATAATCATCATGCATCTGCTCACAGGAAGATCAATGAGAATTTACAGCTTTCAAAAATGAAAATCACCTACAGAAACAAGTGATTTTTTCAGATTTCCTTCTTTAAAAAAAATCATTATATATTATTTACTTCAAACCCTGCCCTGTATTAGAACCATTTTAATATACTTTCAATACCCTGCTATGCAGGGTTTCTTTGATGGAAAGCTGCTGTACGCCTCCCCTTCCCTCTGTAGCTAGTTCAAGGGATGTTATCAAAGGATGCAATCAAGGGATGAGGTCAGAACTAGCAAACTGGAAATTATCGGCTAATATAATAACATTCATCCTAAATACAACCCTCAGGCTCCCTAGCAGCTCCTAGGAGATCAGACTAGATGTAGGAAATTGCAGAGATGGACCAGTTTTCTTTTCAACCATTTGGCGATATCGGTGACAGCTTGATTCAGTTCCCCCACCCGTAACTGTCTAATGACATTTTAGATACTCTTGGGTGTCATGCCTGGTCTTGACCTGCCACTGTAGAAGAATGCGAAATCCTCATAGGTCCCACACYGTATTCTGCAGCCCCATGCAGGTCGTAAGTACCCAAACTTATTTCAGATGACACAATGTCTCCATTTTTGGGCAACTTAGACATCCTTAATAGCAAATTGAAGTTCTTACAGAATCAGAATGGCTTACGATAAAAGAAATGAGGATATATGGCAAGCAATGCCTTTGAAATCCTCCTTATTTTAAGAGAGCTCCAGTGCTTGGAAGTGGGATCCCACTGGAAGTGGGATGTGTGATGTTAGGATAAAACTCAGCATAAGCATAACAAAACGTGTGTCCCCCACATATGCACGTGCGTACATGTATTTATGTATAATGCAAACTGGCGGCCAACTAACAAAACACCAGGAAATGACTCACTGAATCAGACAGTGACATCAGAGATAGAAAGGCCTGTTATCTCATATATCTRCTCTTCTGAACTTTGCATTGCTTTATTCAATCCTTTGTTCTTTTTGCCATTAAATATCTGTTAATTAGGTTTCCACAATCTATTGCTACCAGATTTACCTCACTTTCTTAGTCAATTCAATGCTCAATCTAGGTTTATACAAATGAATTCTGGCCACACAGCAATTGCTTTTGGAATTAACTAAATAAAATTATACTGCAATTTTGAAACTGTAATTACAGCGTAGTTGCATGTAATCATTGTACAAAGTTACCTGCTAATTTGAGTAACTGCATAAAATCTGTGCTCCATTCAATTAATGTGTTAATGCTATTTTATGTTTGAATCAAATTGTGTGGATTGTATTTGAGAATTAGTTAGAAACCTCCTACACTTCAAAAATAATATTTAAAATTCAATTCCTACATTACCAGGAATACAGGAGACCCCATGGCTAGATCACTCTAAAATTCTCTATCAGTTTCTGCGGTGTCACACTATCGCTTCCAACCAGAATCTGCGGAATCCAGTTTTCTTCAGATTTGGCAGCAGTGCATAATGGAGAAACCAGAAGTATGTTTAAGGGATATACAAACATAATTCAAGGTGGATGGCATAATTCAGGCTTGATTCAGGGCTGTGGTCAAAATAAGCCTCAGTCCACCTATAAGGAAGGTGGAGTAAGGCAAGGTGGCTGCGCAGAAACTTTCCACTGTCTGCATGCCGCAAGTGGTAAGAGCTGCAAACAGTTTCTGGCAGAACTAAAGCAGCTGTAGTCCACTAGCTTACTCAGTTACTGAGTAAAGCTCCCTAAAGGAACACCTCCTCCGTCTGTTCCTCTTTCCAAACTAAACTCTTCCTCTTCTCTCACCCACTACCTAGTCGCATCTCCAGACCATCCCAAAACTAGGTCTTAGAAAGCGTTGTAGTCTCATTATATCATTCCTTTGCCATCAAGTGCTTTCTGATAGGGATTAGAGTTGCCTCACAGTTTGCGTACTGTGATTTAAGATTCACTGTAGAAGTGAATTTTCATCTCTTTCTCTTCTAGTTTGCAGAAAAACTAAAAATATTTTAATTCCTGCATGTAGATCTGTCTTCAAAAAAATCAGACTTATTTTCCCATCAGCCCTTGCCAATTTCTCAGAATGTGAACTCTCTGCACAGGCAGTAAGATATCAGAGTGGCTACAGTGAAACCCCACAACAGTTCCTGGTTTATTCCCTGATTGCCCATCTTGCTCCTCAGAGTGGTCTTCGCTTTTAGAATCTTTGATTTATTTTCATTCTCCAAGAAGCCTTCTTAAAAATCTAATACAGCTTTGAATTATACTGGGAATAAGAGTCACAGTACCAACAGTCTTCCGGTTACAGAACAAACTTCCTCTAGTGACCTCTAATCAAATAAGTATACCTACATTTGTAATATGCATACCACAACTTACCGTTTGAGCTAAAAGCCTGATCAGCTTCCTGAGAGCTCAGCTCATGCTGAGAGCTTCATAAAACGGACAGAAAGGACTACTACGCTCATCCCGAAACCCTGAAGAATTTGACAGACCTCCAACAACATCCATCAGTTTCTATCAGACCACACAGCCGTTCCTAATAAGCCACAAGGTGAGGAACTCCCACTGACTGCTGAATTCCTGAACTTCTGCCCTGGACTCACTAAAGAGAAGACAACTACTTCAAAAATACCCCCTTTTCAGCTGGTCACATCACAGTTCATGCATTACACATTGCACAGCTGGACCCGTTTTATGGAAACCACAACAACCAGGATAGTGAAAATAAAACACAAGATTTTGGCATCTTTTGTAAACAACAGTAATGGGTAGGAAATGGGAAAATACGTCAATATAGGTCAGATGATTAAGACATAATTCTGCAGCTGAGGCAATGGATCAGGATTTAGAAAAGTAAGATTCATTTCTAGACTGCCCAAAAGTCTTACAGGATGAGTTTAGGTAAGTCAATTTATCTCTCCGTGCCTCAGTAAAGAAAGAATAATAATACTTTCTTTTTTAAAAAAAAAAAAAAAACTCTCTTTTTTGTGCACATGATGAACTCTTTTCTGAAAGAGACTCTGATTCTGTGTTTGTGCTTAATATAGCAGGACTCAGACCTTAACTGGAGACTCAAGGTANAAAAAAAAAAAAAAAAAAAAAAAAAAAAAAAAAAAAAAAAGTAAGAATAGTTATCAAAAACTACTGAACTTTAGATTGAAGATGTATGCTGTAACATCTTTTAGTTTATAAGCAGTGAATATTAAAACTACAACATCATTTCCCACATTTTAGAGTTTTCCAGACAAAAAAATAAAGAAAAAAGAAAGAATGAATTTGACAGGAAACATGAAGTTAATTAGCTGTACGTCCTCAAACTGGTGTTTTAAAAAGTTCCCAGAAAGAATTCCATTTTTCCTAGAAAAGATGTGCAAATATGACTTGTCTGCAAATCCAATTAAAGTTGATAAATAATTCAGTTCAGGTAGCTCAATATTCAAATTGAAAGCCAGCATCCAATTTGAGGAGGGAAATAAGCATTAAAAAAACATCTTGAACACATTGTATTACATTGATACTTTGCAGCACAAGCTGGACTTTAAATGAAATGCACTATTTTTATTCAGATGACAAATCGCTCTAAACTCTAGTATTTAATAAATAATATTATAAAACATTAATAGGAAAAAAAACATATTTAAATATTTATAACTCTGAGACCACAGATTCAGGAAACAGATCTAAGAATTAAAGGCAGATACAGTTCAAGCTAGTTTTATCTTCCAAACCAGCCCCAATCTTTCAATGAGCTCTGGGCTGTCACCCCTATCTGCACTGCAAGAGAGGCCCTATCTGTCACCTGAGGTGCCTCATGTGATTGCTTCAAAATCTCCTTTCTTTTAAGAACACGCATGTCCTACACCAGGCATGTGGTAAGAGTGAAAGAAATGCCTTTTGGGATTAAATGAGGCAGGAATTAAAAGACAGGTTGTACAAATCATTGGAGGGATCCTACAAGAGCTATGAACTCTCCTTCCCCAAAAACCTGAGGGGACCGAGTTGCAACTCTTGTTGTGAAGGTCTAGAGAAGAAGTCCAAGCAGGTAGAAATAAAGGATAAAGTACATCCTGGTAGGAGGTTAGGGAAGCTTGTACAGACACTGCAGATGTGGGGAAGCACTTCCTGAGGATTAACTTACTTACTTACATAGGCCAGACCCCAGAAGGGTAGTTCTGTTTTCATGGAATACTGGTAATGTGACTACTGGCAGCGCATGGGATGAAGATGACAAAGACRTAATTTTAAACTCAGTTATAAAATAGATCTAAGATATGACAGGATGTAAAGGAACTAGCTTGATTCCCTGCATGACAATGTACATCTCCGGATTGACTAAAGGTAAGCTAGTGCACCTAATTATACGTGTGCGCAATTGCAGCCGTTATGCACACAGACAAAGCATTCTCCTGCACCCATCTTCTGCCAAAATTTAGAACTAAACGCATCACAACTCTTCAATTACTGCAAAAGCTTTAATGTGTGTTTTTGATCCAGATGAACCTGCCTAACAAGGAACTATTTTTCATCTCTAAAAGAAGGCGCAAGTACAATCATATTATATAATTGAGCAAATTCCTTGGGGTTAAGCAAATTCCTTGGGTTTAGGTTTTTTGTTTTGTTTTGTTTTGTTTTTTAAATACATGCAGATCTGTATGCCTCGACCTCAAGAGAGAGGAGAATCCTAGTAGAGGAATTCAATGACATCAGGGATAAAAGGGATTCAATTCAAAAATTCCAAGGGCAAGGCTTTGTTTCCAGGAACTACTAAGAATTTCTGCTATAATAAGGCATCTCATCAGCTGAAACTGAGTAAGGAGAAAGAACTTAGTAAGTATTCTTGCTATAAAGCGTACATACCGTACAGCCAGATACTCAGCCAAGCAATTTTTCCCTACTCATCAGGTTAGCTTTTTCTAGTGAAGATTAGGATATGCTAATGCCACGATACCAGTTTGTAGTGAGATCTTATCCAAAATACAGTGTGTAAATTTGAAAGCTGATGTTCAAGAAAGAACATGTCAGTTTGGAGAACAGGGCCAACTAATAAGACGATCTGGAGGAAGAAACAGCCTATCTTGTAAGAGATGACTAAACAGCTTGGTCAATTTAGCCTAGAAAAACGAAAGAGGTATCAACACTGGGGGACAAACATGTAGGGGCAAATAAAGAACAACTTAAACCAGTGGACAGTGCTGGCGTAAGAAAAATTGGTAGAAATGGGCAACATATCTATTTAGGCCAGGAATGAGAGGGAGGTTTCTAACAGTCTGAACAATGCAAAAAGTAGCAGCCTTCTTTTAAGATGGAGCTTGATCATTTGATGAAAGGAATTATATGATGTGGTAGCCTGCAATGACAGAGGACTGGACTCAGTGACCCAGGCAATTCCTTCCAGTATGATGCTCCTATATTAGCTGCAGCTCTCCAACTCCTGGCAAGCTGCTAATGAGGCCCCAAGTGCTTCAAAACTGCTACAGATAGTAAGAATTCATGACAATGTGACTGTGGTGGAAGCTGAATGAATGCACACACTATGTGTGAGCTGGCACTTAGCATGGTTCACTACCTACTCTCCATTAGAGCTGAGCCASTATGCGTTTTCCGATGGAATGTCTAATGGCAAGCAGTCCAAAATCAAGGGAGGTAAATAAAATAAATAAGATGCAATGCATTCAAAGTGGGATCTGTTTCATTCCATTACTGCTCTTACATTCTAAATGATACTTTTTAAAGTTTGCTTTAGTAACTGTTTAAGAAAACATGTAAATCTTACAGTAGAACAAAGAAAGAACAATGCAATTACAACCATGCATTTTATAATTCTACTTGCTTATTCAATTTTCTCTACAGAAATAAAATATGAAAATTTCACTAGACAAATCCTGAAATCATCCAGGATATGAATCAGAATTGCTTATATTTTGTATGTAGAAATATACTCAATTATACTGGTATCCCCGAGCTGTTGAGATCCATATAGGATTTTTTTTCTGGGTGGTGATTTATATTATCCTATCAATGCATTAGGGGGGATTTAAATTCTTAACATCCACCATCACACCAAAGGCAGAATAGACTACTTAATATGAATAACAAGCACCAGAAGAAAAACACTCCACCCCATGTTTCTTCTGCAACTTTAAATTGGACACAAAGAGGAGGAGAGGGGAAAAAAAAGAGAGCAGAATAACAGTGAATTAATAATGGAGAAACCTGATTAGAATATAATTTGTCCTCATTAGTACAGCATTCCTGACATAAGGCTGCTCCTTGAATCCTGTTTACTTTGAAACTCCAAAGAAAGAAAACCTATATAGTTGTTAACACTCGGCTTTTCAAGGATAGCTCCGTAATGAGGGTGGAGTGTATATGAGCCGGTTGGTTCTTTACCATCAGAGAACACTGAAAACACATCTGTGCAGTGAAGCATTATTAGGCCTTTCAAACAACCTCTGCGGCCGCTGCCTATAAATCTCTTCCCCTGTCATGTTTAACTAAAACCCAATACCCATTCAACATGAAATCCATCAATGTTATACAGAAAACAATGACAAAGCACTCTCCTTTGTGTCAGGAAAAACAAATAATTCTGCAGGAAAAMGAGGGAAACCTTTTTTGGCAAGCTTTTGCAAGGGTACAGAGATAGCAAGTGGCAGCTTTCTTTTAAAGCAACACATCCCCAGCTATTAAAAAAAAAAAAAATCAAGGCCAAATTATCTATACCAGGCATTAGGATGCCTGTTCAAGATAATACATAATGCATCAGGAGAATCTATGCACTGAGGCATTTTATCTGAAGTATGTTCGTCACGAGGACAAAGTCAGCTTACACCATCCAGCTGCGTGATTCTATCAATGCTAAATTGGCTTTGCAATTTGAAGCAAAATATGTATCAATTACAAATTCTTTTCCTCTGCTGCTCCCAAGTCCATGGGAGTGCAGATATGTGCATATATACACACACATACAGAATGAGCTTGGTAGATGGATTTAGACTCTTCCCATTCTCCTTCCTTAAATTCAAGAAGTATGATTCAGGGGGGAAAAAAAAGGGAAGGGGGCAGCAGAAATGAGGACCAAAGACAACTGTCAGAAGGCAAAGACACYTTGTGGGAGGATTCACTCAAAAGTGTCATGAAAGGGAGAGATTTGGAGAAAGTAGAGGTGACTAGAGAAGATTTAGTTATCCCCAGGCATATGGGTTAACAGCTGGACCTGAGTAAAGGAAAGTAAAACAAAGACATCYGGGAAGACAAGAGTCTGTCCCAAATCCTCAGAGCTAATGAGAAAATAGGACTAGCAGAAATGTAACGAATCTTTCTAAAGTAATGTGTTCGATGCTTTGTAAACAAAAAGGTTTACTTGATAATTGTTTACCAGACAATTCTCAACTAAAACTTGGGAGCCCAGGAAACCTCAAGTGACTCCCTGACAGCCTGTCTTGCACATGGAGATAGACACCTACATTGCATTGAACCTCGTCAACTCAACTGTAGGTGCAACACTTAACACTGGCTGTCTCTTAAGCATCCCATTACTGTAAAGACATTAGCCACCGAACTTAATTAACAAAATCAATCATAATTAATTCTTTCAATGTTCACAGAGTTATCACAGACATTTCCTTTAGAGTTTTACTGTAATTTGCCATTAATGGAGAGCCCAAATAGTCAAGTGATTTAGAATATATATAGAATAATGTACATCCATTGTACATAATAAAATGGCATTTTTCATTGAGGAGGTGACAGAAGCATCATAAAGCAAAAGGGACAGAGCTTGGATAGTTAATCACTGTCATAAGAACAGTTCGAGTGCTTCACATGCTCAGTTTCAGGGTATTTTATTCTCATCAATTTTAGACTCAAAATCACATGGTTTAAAATCACATGGTTTGTATGAACAAGGAACTTCCATAGAGAGCATCAAGAACAGCAGTCCGTATCCATATACGTATCCCCAAACATGACTACAGCCTTCATTTTAAATGTCACCTGTAAAGCATGTGTTGGAGAAATTTTGTTTACTTTAATCAAAGTAGAGAATTTTCCAAAGACCTTCCTTTTGTGGACAGACACAAAGCCTGCTTTAAAAATCAGTGTTCCTGAGGTCATCTTTCGTTGGCCGTTCACTACATCTGAATGTTTAGTCTCAGATTTTCCCTTCCCCTCACCCCCAAAAATCAAACTGATTGATGGCACACTTTATGGCCAAAATTAACTAAAACAAACCAAACCTGTGACCAGCRATCAGCCACAATTCTCATCAGTATTTGCTTACACCTAGATGATTGGCCTGAAACCTTATCTTCAGAAGAGTGACTTCTGGCTGTGAATGCAAGTTTTCTCCTCTGGAAGGACTTGCAAGGCCAGGCACAAGGTAGCTGAGCTTCTAGCCTTTCATCTAATCTGTCCCTTGTTATGATGGCAGGATTAATTTCATTCTCTACAGCCATCCCCCAGCAAAGGGCCTTGAATTGTGCCTTAGCAAGTCTTCTGAAGAAAATTCCACAGACTCTCTCTGCTGTTTGTCACGTTTCATAATTCTCCTTACGATTACTGGGAGATAGGATGATCTCAGTTATATTTTCATCAATCTAGAAAAGCTCTTCTGACTGGGACATACTTCAGCTACAGTTACTGAAATCAGGTCGTATACTGTGAGTGTTACAAAATGCTACTTAGGAAAGTGTATGAAATAGTGCAATTTGAGTGCAATATTATTTTCTTGAAAATACTGATATACTACATATTTAAGCATATATGTACATGGCTACACCTATTCACATCCTATTAATTAAAATGGTTTACTTAGGAGTTAAGCTAACTTGCTTAAGGTAGATTTCATCCTTTTCATCTGAAGAGTAATCATTGCTATTACACATTCTTCCAAATGAGTGAGAACACTGATTAGACTTTTTGAAGCTGAACTTCAAGTAAGCCACATTACGGCACTATAGGTTTCAATATTTTTTTTAAAAAAGGGCCTATTTACCCATGTGTCAGATAACCCATCAGGATAATAATTCTTACCTACTCTTCTGAACGCAAGAAACATCATGTGATAGCTATCTCTGGTCTTCCTCCATCAATCAATATAATCCTATAAGAGTTCAAACTTAACACTAGTTACATAAGAAGAGCTACTGAATAAGATAAACTTGATCATCACTGGCGATGAAATGATTATTTAATTACTGTCAACTGTGCTTCCAATATCACAAGGAGGAAATCCAAGAACATAGACAGTCAATGGTAATTTATTAATCAATTAAACAGTACTGCTTGGGTAAGCATAATTTGCACAATAAAAATTGAATTAAACACTTAAGTAAAGGGAGTGGATTTTGTAACATTACAGGTTGTGACACGATACAACAACAGACTGAATATTCAAAAGTTAGAGCTCTACAATTCAGTCTTAAAGAAAAATAAAACGTTGATGGAACTGAAGAGGATGGATCTGATGCTGCTTACACAGCAGTAACTGTGRTACCGTGGGAACTCCAGCATCTTCTGCGGTGTGTTTTTTCAGCTTGCAAATCTAGGAAAGTTCAGTATCAGACTTAGGATATTTGTTCCATGTATTGATATTTTTACCCCATCTGTGATACGTAGCCTGGGGTGATTTTAACAGAAAATTCCTACTTCTTAGGAGAAAAGATTCTTCAGAACGTAATTATCCAAATTTACTGTAAACAGGCAAAATCCCTAACACCATAAATTGAATGGTGTTCCTTAGACTGTTTCAGAGTTTGCCTTCTTTCCTATAATGTAACATCACTCTTATAAACTTATTTCTCAGTGGGCTGCTTGTGCAATTACCCTTGCAGGGTCTCCTGTACCAATCTTTGGATTTCATTTGGCTCAAAGAGACCATCAATCTATTACTTTCATGTCCTACAGGCATGGAGTGCTGAATGACATCTGCATCTCTGCTAATTTGATTTTTTAATTACAGAACAATGCATATTACTGCATATGAAATCAGGAGCCCCTTCAGCTCGGCACTACAAAAACAGCAAACAGCCAAAGAACAGGAGAGGCCTACCTTTCCATTTAGCGCTCTCGCCCTTGGATCGCCTTGCATCTCATCTAACGCTTTGCTCCTTGTTACAAAACACAAGCTTTCATATCGCTAAAGAGGTAAAACGAGAAGATACTCCAAGAGTCTACAACAGTCTGAAGACTCCACAGTAATGAATGCATTCTTTTCCATCGCTGCCRTTCATCTCTCATGAGAAATGCTCATTTCCCACATATGTCCATGATATCGTTATCAGTATCTACCAGAAAATTAGTAAGTGTACATGCAACTGAAATAAATCTGCCTACCGTATAAACTTTTACATTTAGTAGCTGTAAAACATTTAAGGCAACGGATTTTTTATATATTGTCAAATTACAACTACATTTTAAAAACAGCATTTGTGAGAGGGCATTTAGCAGGCCCAGAACAACTCTGGGACTCAGTAAACTCCGGCTCTGCTCTCAAATCCTTTACCAAGTTTTCTGTGGCCCTGAGCAGTTGCTACCTTTCTTTGCCTTGCATTACCTTTCGACTGGAATTGCAAAGCTCTAACAGCCAAGAGATACTGGTAAGGTAAAACTGCATCTGAAAAACACAGAGATTCTCAGAGATTCTCTGCAGTCCTTTTCCAGCATTCATCCTCACTGGCTACTGTTGATCTTTCACTTTGTCTTGTTTATCTAAAACCAATACCTATTCAAACTCCAATCAATCAATGCTACACAGGGAATGATGAAAAAAGACATCCAATTCTCTTGTTTAACAACTTGTTCAACACCTATTGCCTTCAGAGRCCTCTCAGCATCTACACTTCCTTACTTTGTGGCTACCAGTCTTTTGAAATTAAAAGAAATGAATGAGAATTTACTAGAAAGGGGCAGCAGTATCCACCCAGTTCCATGTTCCTGAGAGCAATGGTCATGACAAATACCTTCAGCAGCATGAGAACCTTATCAGTCATTTGACTATCAAGCTCAAAGCACCAGGCTTTCTTTTGATAGTAGGCTAGTGCAAAGTCTGCAACTCCATAAATGGTACTGTAATTGTTGCCCTAATTTTATTTTGCACAATAACTTAACTAATAGAAATTTTAGGGAGCACAGAACTTTGTGTTACAAGATAGCTGTAAAGCATCCGAGTCTGTAACATCTGATCTTTTTTCGTGATCAGATCCAGGTCTCAAGATCTTACAAACAGTATTCCAATTAACAGAATAGTCAACATAGCTTGAAAACCTGGTTATTAAAAAACAAAAACAATCCAGTTCCCAAGTGCTGACAGTTTTAAAGTGGCTGCCATGAGCAAAGGAGCTGGATATGGATATAAAATAAAAGCACCTGTATTTTCTTTCCTGCTTTTGACAGATGCATTAAAACTGTGCTGGAGGCTGATATAGCTAACAAATTCTGAGCTTAGGAACTGGGGATTTTAATGTCGTGGGGTTTTTTTATTATTATTCATTGCATCTGATCCTACTTATATCCAAGACTGTTTTTTATTGAATAARCTACTCACCAAATGAAATGGGCTGTGACTGCAAATGGGGGGAGGCAAGTTGTGTTTTAAAATAAAAAGTGAACACATTTTGTGACCAGCTATCACTTAATTTGCAAATGTGTACTCTAGAACCATATGTTGTCTGATACAGTCGACATTTCTTGCCAAGTAGCATTCATATAGTTGATCAAACACTCCTGTCCAATACTAAAAAAGACAGAAAATTCTGAACTGTTACACTACTGCATATGCATAAGATGCTTCTCTCTCTCTTGTTAAGGTGCCTAAATCAATATAACTATTTTCAGGATTTTCATTTTGTGAAAAAAACATTGCAGAAGGATTGAGTGCAAGGTCGGACTTGATCCTCCACTCGCTCACTAGCTGCCAGTGCGTGTGAAATGCAGYGGCAACCTTGCCCTGTATCTTTCCTGTGCTGGCCAAATTTATCAAATGGAGAATTTACCCATTTTGATCCTTGTAACCATGATAATCACGTGGCTATTCATGCAGTGCATAAACCCCAACCAAAATGAAGCGGGTTTACATGGAGCAGGAAGCGAGGTTTGGGATCTTTGAACCACGGCTCACAAAGACTCACAAACAGGTAGGGGAGAGAGGAAACAACAAATGACAAAAATGAAATAAAGGATATTGAGCTGTGCCATTAAAAAAAAATGGTGGCTCTGATTTTGTGCTGTGCGATCTGCAGCATAAGAACAAATTTTAACATGACTTTTTAGGTCTGACTTCATAAAGGTTTACATCTAGTAAGGTTTAAATTTGAGCTCTGCTGAACTGCTGCAACTACCAGAAAAATCAGGAGAGTAGAGTGCTCCGTGATGTACAGAATGAAGCTCATGAATGCTGTTTATTTATCACTGCTTCCTAAAATGGTATTTTCACTCACAGAAATTTTCATAATTAAGCTTGTGACAGCTCCTGCTATGCAGTTCATCAGCAAAGAGGACATAAAGAACACCAAGGACTCATTACAGACAGAACAAACTTAACTCATTAACAGTACTTGGAGTGAGCAATTTCAGACCGATACTTTTAATGGGATTAGCCTTCCTTGTGTACAAAAGGCAGCACAGCTCAGTCTACTTAAAATCATTTCCTTATTCTAACGAGATGRGCTACATTCATGCTAACAGGGAAGTGTTCGTTCTGGCTTTGCTCCTCATTGTCAGGGTGCCACTGAGCAACTTTACCAGGAACAGGGACAATAACTGAGTTATTCTTAGTTTATTTTGCCTCTCTGGTCTGCGCATTTTTCTTTTCTCATTCCGCAAGGCCTTACCTTTGATCATCAGTGAGGAACAGGATTAGCTTACTAATTCTGTATTACTGTCAGCAAGATGGCATAGGCTCAATCCTTCACATTAAAGTGAAAAGAGAATCCTTAGAGGATATAAGGTTGAAGACTTCCCAAGAGCTCCTAAAATCCTGCTAGCTTTATACGTCAACATCAGCATGGTATCACTAAATAAGGGCCTCTGCAGCCATGCATCATGTTCCCAACCTGAGTAATTAACCATCACTGACACTTGTTAGAGTTGTTTAAGCAGCCAGGAAAGTATTGGTGTTAATAAATTGAAAGAATTGCAAGTTATGCTAATGGTTCTCTTAAGGTCAGACAGGATGCAAATAACTGTTCTGTAAACGTAGGAGGAAGTCTCCTCCTAAGAGCTGCAACATACTGGTTTAGGCAAGCTGAGAACAGCCTGAGTATTTTTTTCATGGCGTTTTAACTTCAATGTCTGGAGGGGCAATATTGATAATGGTAATGCTGATATTACAGGATTATTTAGAGACACAGAAAAATTTTAGAGAAAATATTGATATTAGAGCAATATTTAGAGTTATGTCCAAACTCAAAATTTTACAGGAATACAGATCTAAAATTCAATAAAATGTTTTACTTCTCACAAACTTCCAAGGTTCAGTATTTTTGATGCAGCGTAACTTTGATAACTCTACTGCCAAGCAGTTTTATGAAGTAATCCTCTTAAGACAAGGTTACGAAGCACGGTTACCAACGGTACATATAAATAATTCTGCCCAATATAGGTATATCAGACTAGATATTGTGAGAAGCACCTTTGTAACTTCTAAGTAGCAGAAACATCAGGACTCCAGGGCGATGTTTTTCTCCTATAAATAGCTCTTGAATAAGCTGTCAGCCTGTTAATAAATAAGTAGCACTTGAAAATAAAAATCATATGCCATTTTAAGGAGTGTCTAAAGGGTACCCGAGGGGTCAGATGGGGTGAAGACAAGGCATCCAAATCTAGCCAAGCATGCGCTTACTTAGGAGAGAGTAGCAAAGGCATCGACAGGCTCCCTGCACCATTCAGGTGCTTTCCAACTCCCACATGTTACAACTCAGGCTGATCGTTTACAGGAAGAGACTTTCAAACAATATTTGACATTAATAAATATCATTAGTATTACACAGGCACACTCCATTGCAGGAGAGGCCTACCCACCCTCTAGTCTATTTTATTTGGCTCTGTTTTTTTCCTACTCACAGTACACATAGGCAGATACATTTTTAGAAACCCATCCTGAATATAAATTGCAGAGATGAAAGAACAAGTTGCAAGGTAAAGGAACAAATTTTCACCTGCAGCAGGGATTAAAACTCCAGCCTAGGTACACACAGACTGTAGCTGATTCAATGTACTGTGTAGCCACTCGCACTCGCTTGGCCAAACAAGCTCTCTTTGARGACAGACTCCTCCCCGTGTGTGTGCTAAAAGGAAAATTTGGTTGTATTTGGGACCTGGACAGCAGCTGCTGGTTCTGGATTTGGGTTCCCCTCAACATACTCAGAATTGCATTTCTAGTATTACCAACTCACGACGTGAAGAACACCGTTAACTCCTGGCTGAAAGAAGCATGCTCTGAACCTCACAGAGGTTCAGATTTTATTATCAGATCAGAAAACATCCATTTAACAACTAAAATAAAAAGCAAATCATAGATTCATCTTTGGGTGAAGTTGGTAAAATAAAGTTTCCTGTTGTCTTTCCATAGCTAGCCTGAGAGCTTTCTCTGCCTCTAATGAGACTAGATTGCAGTACCCCATACAGAGTCCGAGATGGAAACGGTTTTAGAAAGGATTTCCACTCACAAAATGAAAGCCTTAGGAGTTCACTTCAGAGACAAGATACCAATAGAGACATTATTAACATCACTGACATGCACACAAAGGAAGCCTGAGGCTCAGAGCTCTGCCTCTGTGTGGTTAAAAATGTAGGCACTTAGCAGGGAATGAAAATTACACTGGTCCAAGGTCCAGGACTTGCCATATTTAGTCATGGACTGGTGCCAAAATAAGCACTGCTAGACTGCACGATCAGTGAGAGAACAAGATTTAAAGTCTGATAGCATCAAGACTGAAAACTAAATCTTGCAGGATACCAGAGCTGCAAACAGAACAGAGAATTTCAAAATAATGCAGCATTTCCTCCTAGAGCTGATACAGTAGACATTCAGTTCATACCATTCTGATACTGGTTTGCTGTTTCTTGATAGTCACCGAAATTATTTATTTAGGGAAAGCAATGTGATCGAATTCCTGTTGTGGTTTTTGTTGCCGCTTTTTTAATCTGGGCTGTAAAATTGTCCCAAGCTTTTTCCTACTGGCCTGTTTCCAGTATTCCCACACATCCTTTTGAACATGGAGCTGGTATATTTTGCAGCTGTTTTATACAGAACCAGCAATAAACATTCTGAAGTTGGTTGTGTTCATCTCTGAGCAGGAAGGGACTTTGTTTTGATGATTTGGACAAAGATGCTCGTGGATTATCTTGTAATCACTTATGGTAAAATAAATTAATAGTCCTTTGAGAACATGGGTCTCTTCCCTGACATGGCACAGCCCTAAATACTAGACTAGTCAAGGTCACTTTCTCCCCCTCTTCCTRGCCCATGTCCTTTTCCACAAAATGAAACCAATTCAGCAAAAGAGATTGGGACTACTTCTCTCCCACAGACAGGGGAGCCTACGGATGAGCCTGCTTTCAATCAGAAAGAGAAGCTAAATCTGAGTTTACTGCATCCTGAAAGTATATACGAACCACTAGCCCTCAGTCAATCCGACAGTGAGTGGCATTTCCTATAATTTCCTCGTCCTCACTAAAAGCAGTTGAAATCCCTATATTTTGGGTAGAGACTGACCTGAAGAATATACCTTAGGAATGCCCTGAGCCTTCCTCCCAAATAGTACCCTGTAGGGGACACAGACGGAGAAATGTCTCTTTTTTTAATCCTAATAGGATTCTGGTATAACGCCAAGTTATCTTTTACAGAAAATCTCCAGATTTTCTAGCTTGTCACTTAACATAGTGATTTTTGAAAATCTAGATCATATATTACAAATAAACAGCATACTCTACATCTTTTATGGCTCTGGTTTAATGGCCCAGAGAGTATTTAAAACAGACAGGGTTATTTTATCCAGATGTTAAAAGATGCAGGGAATATACRAAGGGTTAAAACAGTTAAATAGAAAGATATGTGTTTTAATGGAGTTGTGCTTTAAAATTACTTCTAATTTATCCACTTACCAGATATGTATGAAGGTAGAATGATCAGTGGTAATGTGCAACAGAAAGATATATACTTTTTTAATTGTAGCCAAGAGGAAAAAAACCAGCATGGAATAACTTAATTGTTGCTAATTATAATATCACTGAGGTAATTACAATAGATTTTGATTGTCTCATTTTCACACCAGAGGAGGGCACAATACTGGCTTTTCTCTTAATACATATTTGTTTTTAGGGAAGAGCTGACAATTACACTAATTGTAGTCACAGCATGAAACTTTGTTTTTAAAGAAAAATTTGTCTACATGTCACACAGAATAAACGCATCCTTTTTGTTTCGTTAGGTGCAAATTAAAGACATATTAATTGCTTTGTTCACTGTAACAATACAGAAATCTTCTCACGCAAGCAAGACTAATTCTGCCAGAGTCGCATTAGCTGGAAAGTATGCAACATCCAAAACGAACATGGCAGAATGAACAACCACTTCTTGGTGGTTATTAGAGATATATTTGATTAGAGTACATTCACCTGGAGGACAACAACAAGCAGCTGTTCTGACAGCATGGGCTCCACTCAAAAAAAGCAGCAGGAAACAAGGAAATGGGGCCAGACCCACAACAAGCCTAACTTGCTATAAGTTTCTCTGACACCCCTTGGATTCTTCCCAGACCCCTTGGATTCTTCCCAGCAGCTCCCAAACCACATCAGATGTAAGGTTCAGCATCCTTTATCTGGCAATAGCCAAATTTTAAATGCTCCAGAGGCAGACAGAAAATCAAGCACAGTCCTGACCTGAATGTAGGGAGGAGATACCCATCTCTGCACATGCTGTCATAGCACATGCACCATGAGAAACTACCAAAGGAAAACAGCCCTTCTAACTCACCCTATCAAAAGTCTGTACTTGGTACGTAGCATGGGTCATTTGTCTTCAGTGATATTCTCATCCTCCTAAGAAAGATTAAAGTATAAACTGTGGTTTACCCTTACAAAGTTTAGCTCTTCATACTCTCTTGTTTGTAGCAGCAAGGCATCGCGTCTTTCCATCGTAGGCTGCRAACTGGCTGGCAGAGCTCTGAGAACTAGACTTTCATCTGTTCCATCTCACTTGTTCAATCAAAGCCGTGATACCTACCCTTCTATCCTGAGAAGTCTGCAAAGTAGCAGTGAAGATAACCRAGAGTAGAAATGCAATGCACACAAACAAATGCACTTTGCTAGKTCTAAATAACCACAGGGCAGCAGGGTGACCACCTGCCCATTCGCCTGGCTCACGGAGGTGCTAAAGCAAGCTAGATGGGTAAATTCGCCTAGCTCTAACACACAGAAAGAGTAAGTCCAAGTGGACAAGAGAGTCCTATCCTATTAAGACAAAATCCTGAAAATCAGTACTGTGAACTGAGAATTGTTTGGCTGGTAACACATTCTTCACTTTCTACTGTTTAAAATTTTCAATAATAGAAGCAGGTGATTTTCATACTGTAACAGCCTAATGGAGTCTTCCCAACTTACTGCTCATCTAGTGCAAGAACAGCAGACACACTTCAAGGAAGTGGTATTGCCTGCTTTCTGAGGGGAAACTCACTATCAGACTGGGCCAGTATTTCAGATATTTGCACCCCTTCTGTTCATGATCTTTCTCCTACTGGCCCTAGATTGAAAGTAGGTTTGAATTAATGAACATACTTCATAAATCCTTATGGACACAGAAGTCAGTCCTTCCCTGACTAAATGTYGTGTACAAGCTGTGTCTGCATACTACTGTAATCCATAGAACAACCTCACTATACTTTCTTCAATGAACTGTTAAAACAATATGCTTTTCTGTGTTTCGTTGTAGCCACTAAGAGAGCTGAAACTGTTCTGCTTCTTGCAATTGAGTAATATATCACAGGTATATTATTATTTTCCCAACATACCACCCAGATTGGTAACTACAGACTACGGGACAATCAGGYCCCCAAGAACCTAGTACTTCATGGGGCATTGCATTTTCAGTTTTCACCCAAAACAAACAGGGAAAGGGCTGACCACCCAAAAGAAGCCCTAAGTTTTAATATAACAGCATACACGTACTGGTAAGGCAATACTAACTCATTTCTCTTTTCAAAAACAAAGAGAAATAAAACCCTTTTATCTTTAATCGATGTATTTAAAATATATATGACTAGAGCCCATGACAAAGGTATCCTGTTACACTGCTCCAAATGTGTTCTGCAACAGCCATATTCATCATACACAAAACTCTCACACTGAGGGAATATGAGTAATAGTGTAGATTTGAACTACTTGCTTCTTTAGAAAACCTCTACTTATAACACAGGCGTTAATGTTTGACTTTTATATCCATGTTACACATGCATATTTGCCACCAAAGACAAGCTAAAAGCAGAGTAGCTACAGGTTTTACATACCAGGTTAATTAGCAATTCTTACCAAACAGAGTGTATCTTTTCTTCTCAGAGTTCAGCTTGGTCTCTATTAGACATATTTACGGGAAAAGTCAATGGATAAGACATTAGAGGCCAACCTCAAAGTCAGAATAAAGCAACCATAGACCTTAGAGAAGTGCTTTATTAGCCAAGAATTGGTTGGTTATTGATCTTGGTCTATGTCTCTGGTCACAACAGCACTTACCCTAATTTTTCTAGTGTAAATATAAGTAAATTTGAATGGGTGTTGCTGAAAACAATCTGTAAATCTACATTTTGTGGTTTATGTTGTAATTGTAGTTACGGGAAGGTTCAATATCTGGAGCATGGTAAGGAGACAAGGCTGTGGCATGGCAACCTCAGCTCTGCAAATATGTCCTGAAGCACTTTCTCAGAGGTTATTAAAATGACTACAGCTATCACTCTGCTTAGAAGCAGAGAAACCACATGGGCACTCATAAGAAAGGAACTGAGAAAAAAACATTGTAAAGAGAAATGTTATGCATTTAACTTCAGCTTTTCTTTTCACTGAGGTCAACCAGACAATTAAGCAAAAGAGATATGCAGAATTTCTTTACTTTTCTGCAGACAAACATTAATTAATTACTGCTTGCCTCAGCACTACCATGCCTTCTTTCCTATATTGCATTTTTTTATTTAGTTTCATCTTTAAGATTTATTTTGAGATCATCTTCAATTTACTTCATAGCCTACTGCTTATTTGTTCTATTGGGAACACCTGTCTTTATCGTGCTTCTATAGGGTTAATGAGGGTTAATGGCTATTGTATTTCAGATTGATATTACCAAGCAAATTTCAAGTGGAAATACCAAAAACATAATAGCTGTACCTACTGCAGCACTTGTCTTCATTTATATTAATGCTGAATGAACTCTAATGTTGTATTGCCTAAAAAATGAGTATGTACTGCAGCATATGGCTAGAATTTTCACTATTACTAACCTGTTATTTGCTTCCAAACTTCTATTCATTAGTCAACATCAGTAAGATTTTTATTCACTTTACACATCTTGGGAGAGAAGCAAAAGTCTACTTCCCTGCCCACAGTTTGGCTGTGTCAAACAGAGCAGACTAAGAAAGGGCACAGAGCTTTAAATTAATTAGTCCACCTCCTAGCCAGCAGAAAAGGCAAAGTTCTCTGACTTTTACAGACAGGCCTGGAATATCCCTTCTCCCTGGAGAAAGAGGTTTGCAGACCCAAAATCAGAAGCGTAAGTATACTTCTTCAGTATAAGGCATGTACTGAAGCCATGAATTACTACTTCCACTGCCTTGCAAAAAAACACCACCACTCTACCTAGTCCGGACAAAATTAAATCCTGTCTGAAAGAGAAATGATTCAAAAAACAGGACTATCTGTTTGATTGACATATGATCTGCTCAAATCAGCTCAGAGGTCTGTTTTCTATTCTTGCACTCCCCTTTCTCTATTGACTTGATAATTTCCATCCTACCTGTTACTGTTATGTTCCACTAAAACTTTTATTTAACTGGAGGTTGACAGTGCAGGAGACAGGGTTTTCCCAGCGCATATTAAGTGGGACTTGAAAATCAGAATTTACCTCTGGGAAAACAAAACACTTCTCAGAATTAAATTCAAAACTCACTACCTCTGCTTGATTTTTCTCCCGCTAAGCTCCTTTATCTCAAATGGAGCTGTACACTAAAAGATGTCTCCTGCAGCTGATCTGAGATGGTATTGATGAGCAACAGGAAGACCACCCTGACAATGCCACACTAGAGCCAGAGAAGAACCAGAACAAGTCTGGTTAATGTACTGAATTACACAGCAATTTTTGATTCATTTCCACTTGCTCCTGCATAAATCACTACTARAATCCACCAGCAGTAGCTAAAATGGCTCAGATTTGCACACCTATCAATCTATTATTAGAGATACTGGCTTAATTTTACAAGATCTTACAGCAAGATTTGAATTTCCTTTGGTCTGTGCTGTGGCACGATGTTTCAGACAACCTCAGCAGACTATAGGTCAGTCCCAATGAAAACTTTTCATAATCCATGACACCTGAGCACAATTCTCACCTTCTGGGTTTTTTTTCCCCCCAAAAAATCTTGATGAAAAAAGAAAATCATTACAACTTTAGAYGGGGACTATGCATTAAACAGCCCTCAAGGCCTCTCTAATTAAACACTTTCTCCTGCGCTTCCCTGCTATGAATGCTTCAATAGAAGAGCTGGTTAAGGGATTCCCATCCCATTCTCCTCCCTTCTCTGCTGTTTTTGCATGCTTCCTTACTACTCCCTTACTCATGCTGAGAGAATCCTTACAATGTCATCTTTTGTACAAACACAGGCACCCCAATCATTTCACAGATCTGGACTAAGCATTGGTCCAAAACAGACTAAACTTGCACAGATAAGAGCGATAGTCTCTTAAATTGGCTTTGCCATCAAAAGATTTGTAATGTGGAACCACACCTTAAACAAGTTTAGCGCTTAGGTAATTAGCAACTGTTGCAAAGCRGAGCTAAAACACTTTGCAACTTCATTGATCATCATTATTATTGTTCCTCTGATTCTTCAAGTATAGTGAAAAACCATCTGGTCTTGAGCATTGTTAACGCCATTGAAACCAACAGGAATGAAGGGGGCTTAATATCTCACAAATGGGGCTGTTAGTATCCAGAATACGCTACTACCCTGCGTCACTAGTGGATACTGTTGACAAGACACAAAATGGTATTTATATTTATTCATGCAATGCAAAGGCAGAACCATTCTCTGTCTGCATCTCTAATGACTGTGAGGAGACTATGGATGAGAATAATCACAAAACCTGAATGGAGATAATAAAACCAATAGTGTTCAAGTGCTGAAACAAAGAGAATCCCCAGTGGGGCAGTGATCTTCTGAATGACTCGAGTAGTTCTGCACAAGCCTTTGAATTTCACTTTGACGTTTAAATGAAGAAAGGGAGAGAAAAGCACAGGCCAATTTCATTGATTGGTGTAACTCAGGAATCTCACATAAAAGCGCTGGGATGACTCACAATACATACAACATCTGAAACCAAACTCTATTCTCTTCTATTCCCATTTCATTAAAATAACCTCCTATTTTCTTCTGTTATAGTATCGTATAAATCATACGTACTCCGGTTTGAAAAACCCCATGCAGGGCGTTCAAAGAGAGCTTTCTTTATTGGATTTCATTTGGAAGGGGAGCTATAGTAGTTTTAACACACTTAAAAATAAAAATAAAAAATAAAGTGCGTTCAGCTGAAATTTTACCAAGCCTGGATTTTAAAAGCTTACAAAATCACAACTTCTTCCTTCAAGAAACAAAAACTCACCCAAGGCATATCATCAGAAATGTGGCACACTGCCCCGTTTACAGGCCACAAAAGTTGGCTGTGAACATCTGATCCACTGGCCATGGTGGTGAACCTTTCCTTGCACCTCTGTCCAGTTCCCAGCACTGTGTTCCAGTAAGCCAGTCCCCCAAACATCATGGGAAGAAAACACCTATGCAATACCAAGTCTTTACACAAGCTCTGTCACTCCAGAGTCTGGTAAAAGAGAGTCTTTTGCTACCATGAGCATACATCTCCTCTTGTGGTACTGCCATGTTTTGTTGATGTTTGTTCAGTCACAAAGTGAACACAGATATCATTTCAGAGAGATCAACAATCACCTATAAAACATCCCCTCAGCCTGATGTTGAGGGCTCCTGTGAGCCCTCTTGATGGTTTAAGTCATTACCAAGCATACAAGGAGGACAACATGTATTACTGGATGTTCTAGTTCCCTATTACTGCAAAAACTCATGTCTATTTGTAAGCTGTAGTGTTACTCTGACTGTATCACACTACAGAAGAATCATGGTTGGAGTGTGGGAGAGACAACCCAAACAACCCTCTCCATCAAGGACAAGTTCTGTCACAGTTTCTTTTCCAAACCATACAGACAAGGAATGGGTAGAGTCTTTGCAGTATTTTCAAGAATTGAGGTCAGTAAAACTGTACCTACTTTTCAGAGGAAGTAATCTGTGTCACAGACAGTCAGTGCAACTTACTCCTTCCCTCCACCCACACAAACAAGCTTCTCAAGGCACACAAACACCCACATCAATGTACATGAGCCAGGCATGGTTCAGAAGCCATACAGTCATGCTCTCATAGTGTCACATCTGAACTATGGGACTGAGTTTGGGGAGTCTTCTGCAACATGGCACCATGGATTGCAGGCCAAGGGCAGACTATTCTTGAGTCATCGTCCCTGCATTGACTTCTGATCTAACAGCAATCCACATGGAGAAGTTTCTGCCCTTTGCTTCTCCACATGGTATAGACATAGCCACCACATTATAACCTGGTTATTTGACACTACTAATAATTATTACAAGTCAATGTGATTAATCGCATTTCATGAAATAAACAATTTGGATTAAATCTTGATCAATTTTGGCCCGATATCTTTTTTAGGATCATATGGATTTCCTCTTTAGTATACTGTTGTAAAGTGATCAGTTACCCCACCAAAGTAGCGTCCTGTTTTCTTTTTAAAATGCTCTAAATAAATTCAGTGAAGAACTTCCTATAAAGGGCACATCCATTGTTTTAATATACCGTGCATACACAGTTATTCAAAATGCAAGRGGGTTAAGATCCTCCTGCATTAAGTCTGATAATTCCATATGCCCAACTTTTTGCAAGAAAATTTTGTCTGGCCCTCCCAACACAAACATGCATGGTTTTGAGAGCCCTTGTTTCTCCTGATTTACCTGGAGACAATAGCAGTTTAAACGGAAACAGCAGCTTCATCTATTCAGAGGCCCGACTGGGCTATAGAGGCTGGTGCCTTGGAAATGGTTGTTTAAAAAGTGACACAGAGGATCTGATACAAGCTGCTAAACTGTTTCAAAGCAGAAGATTCACTTAAAAGTAAGTGCATTGCATTAACTTATGGAAGGCACAGACGATGAAATCATTATGGTAAACATCTTTGCTTTACTTTTTGACTGATAACCTTCATCATTAAAATTAATGCCAGCGTAAAGTCAAAATGGTACCTATTAATACAACTCTAATTGATACTGTAAGTAGACAAAAATCTCACTATGGATACAATCAATTCTGCACAGATCCTGTTCTTTATTGACTATTTGATTCACTGGGGATAGTACTTTTTAGCGTCATTATTATTATTTTTCAGCACTGATGCCACCATATAGGTCTAAGGCCCAAGGGTATTAGGCCATTTCATTTAGACTTCCTGCAACTTTCCCAACATACAGCGGCAATGTAGGAGGATGCTGTTAGTACACAGTCCCCTTGGGTAACTAGCTATGAAACTTGAATTGCTGCACTTAAGCAAGACTGTTAGAATGCTTGGTCTCCTAGACACCATGGCTCCGGCTCCATCTACAAAACTAAGTGCCACTTGCTAAAAGTATGGAAAAAAAACATATCCTGTCTTTGTGTATATAGAACATCACTATTAATGGCATTCTGTAAGAGCATATGTAGGCTAGGCCAGGAAAACTAGAGGTATTTTTCAGACAAGAGCTGATTTCTTACAAAAAGCAGAGTCAATTTTACAGGGGGGCCAACTTAATTAAAAAAATTGACGTAAAGAATAGTCTCAAACTTAGCTCACCTCTGCACATGAAATTACTCCAGTATTTTTGGTGTCACTGAAAACCTGCATCAGCTTCTTCATAAAACAATACCTGGACGGGGAGTTTCCAATAGTCCTTTGAATTTTACCCTTAGAACAGGATAAATACTTTGCTTGTGTGGCCTGTTCAAAATGCACCAGTAGGAAATAACTTACTTTCATTTCCAGTTCTTATCTCCTCAAAAGAAACATCAAAATGTCAGGAACTGTTTTGAGCCCTCTTCAAGAATGAAGCAAATTTTCAGTTAGTGACAGGCCCCTAACAGATGTGTATGTTTATCTGATAACTCCAGTGAGTTTATCCCAAAAACATTTGTTTGCAAAACCCACAAGAACAGGTTCACTCTGGAAATTTTCCAGTTCTTGTTACTACCAGAATTTCAGAAGCTATAAAACAATTGTTGTTGCGTGATGATGGCTAAATAGAGGGCACTCGTCACCACGGCATCTAACTCGCTCTCTTGAAACCCGAGCTGTCCTAATGAGATTGAAAACACCCCAGTTCTCCTGATACTGGCTGCAGGGCAAACCGGTTCTTAGAGCTCAGCTGATGATTAGATTCACACTTAGGTATATATACTTAGAGAGCCAATTGCAAAGGTGTGGGCCTGCTAATGAGATTGCCCCGTTTCCAACATCTGCAAACTTGTACCCTCAGGAAGCGAGCGGCAGCTTTCCACGTGAGCACAGGTTACCTGGTTGTATGGAGATGGTGCTAAGGCTTGTACAGAAAGTGTCACGGAATCACTAATAATCCCAAGCTCTCAAGGACATCATCTAAATGACGGGGCCTCCAGGAGAAAACAGTTTTATTGTGTTTTAGGCTAACGCTGAGGCAGAGAAAAGGGCTACCAAGCGACTCGGCCAAGCTACTAGTTTCTCTTCTGTGTTTTTGGAGAGATATCCTATTGAAAAATGGACTTTATCAGTGTGGCTTAGACTGTGAGATCTGATATGCCTGGTTGCAGCTTGACGCAATATGGCTACAAATTAAGGAGATATTTGGAGTTCAGTATCTGGATATTTTTAACCATTTTTTAAAATCACGACTGCTGTACGCATTACTTAGTGGACATTACTGTTTGCCCTGAACCTCCGTTAACTAAAAAAGCATTTAGGCATATTTATCTCTTGCTTGCTACTCAATAGCCAGTGACAATCASAGCTTTTCAGCAAACAGAACGCGGCTGGTTTGGTCTTTTCTCTCCTGTCACGTATCYCTCCTCTAGTCCCCTCTTTGTGGCTTTTCATGATCCAGTTACAGACTTGCTAATATCTTCATAATTTACACTTGCTTAATCAACAGCTCTATTAACATCTCTGGACCTGAGGGTTTTAACACTGTTTTCAGTATTACTACTCAYATTAATAAATTTGACAAAATATGTCCATGAAACATTTTGGAAGTTGACAGTGTCTTTTAGGATCTACTGCCCCCAAACAATAAGCTGCTAATAGGGAAGAACGAGTCTTTTTTTGAGAGCCTGCACACAGGCGCGCACACACACTTTAGGAGCTAGACAAATCTGAAAATTTAAGGACATGTAAAGTCAGATCCTCAGCTGGTACAAATCAACACAGTCCCCTAATTTATAATGGCTACGGATTTGACCCCTAAAATCTTTTCCTGACATTTTTGATAAAGAAAGAACATTACATTTCACTTCATAATTGGGCCCTATAATTAAAAATAGCAAGATTCTTTCCTGATTAAAGAGAGAGAAAGATATAAACCAGATTTATTGTCTATTAGATTTTATGTTCTATTTTCTCTTGTCACGAGAGAAGTAATTTTGTGTATACAGCCTGTCCAGCACAAAGTCATTTATTCCCCCAAATACACTAATTCAAGCATAAATATGTAGATCTGTATTAATAAGCAACGCCTCCCACATTCATATTTTTAGGGATCCTACCTAAACCTTTTCACATCCCCTAAATTTGCCCTTTTTAATGTTGACGTTCTCTTTCCAAAGCAATCTCTGCTCTTTCCCAATGAAGCGAAAACTCAACTATAAAACATTTGTGAAAAAGTGTTTTATATCACTAGATACACAATGTTAAAGTATTTTTTTAACATGCAGTTGTTTCCACTGAAGTYCAAAGATGCATTTTCTTTTCCTTTTTACGATGAAACTCCATTTTTTGTGCACATGTGCATGTGTGTGGGGAGGAAGAATCCCATCCAGCTTTATGAATAATGACAGTTAGACTGAATTGCAAGTTGTCTTAACAAACATGTTCCCAAATACATTACCCCACTGCTCACTCAGCCCTCTGTGTAAGTGCTAAGTGGTGGCAGGCAGCAACAGCAGCCTCACAAGCTCTGTAATTAAACATTCAAACACAGGCATGTATTTCTGCAAATGGGCCCCCCAACTTCCCTTTTCTGAACACTTTCTTCAGAAGGAAATCTCACACAGCTGGTGTAAGAACACTGCATGACATCTGCAAAACGTCTATTGTATGGACCAGGGTGAGAAAACAGCCTAAAACACCAACAAGCTGGATCTGACCACTAATTGAAGCCATTGTTTAGGAAAATTACTCGCGTGTGGTCTAACAACTCATCCGAAATTAGTGACTGCTGCAAATGAAAAAGCAGAATTACATACCATCTCCCATCCCCCGTCTCTCCCAAAGGGAATTGTGCTAGAAACAAACATTTACCATCACATACAAATACAATACTCGTTTATGTTGTGTATTTTATGTGTTTTTAACTGCATCAGATGCCAGAAACTGAATTCCAGTGCGTATTACTGTCAACAAATATTAAATAGATTTTTTTTCTTTTAGTTTGTGAGATAATCAGAAATATGCCCCTCATTTCTTTTTTTCTACCCAGTAGGTTTAAACAGAACAAGCCATTTGTAGCTTTAGTGTCTATCTTACACCTTATTTACACTGAATTTTTATCTTCCAGTGCATCTTATTTTTTGTTGGCATTCCCCACCATGCAGTTTACATGGTGATGAAGAAATAGCCTTGCAGGCATTGAAAGAGAGATACAACATGTTAAGACATAATTCCCTGCAGGGCATTCGAGGCTGAATTTGCTGTCACAATGAGTCCAAGGTTCCATAACTATCCGTGTTTTATGTGGATTTGAAACATAAAATTAGATTCATCTTAATCTTCTGAAACAGCAATCTTCCCATGAAAGCTGAGACACAACAGCACATGAAAATGGTAAAAGAGAGAGAGAGAGGAAAGAAAGAAGACAAGAACTGAATAAAATGAGATGCTGCACTCTTCTAGCAAAGGAAGTGAAGTTCCCATATGGATAATAATGTATCATGAAAACTTCGCTGAAAGGGATTGAGTTCCTGCCAAATTCCTTGTTTACATACAAGTGATCTCTACCAAGGCTTCTTAACACACCAAATACGCAGGAGCACTGCGGAAGCCAGCGCTAGAATAGAAATCACTGCTGTTGAGAGGAAGGTTTGTGACACATGGCATTTCATAGAAAAGATCTGATTTATGATACAGCCTCCATTCACCTACGCAGGGACACAGAGCACCAACCCAGGAGTGCTAAAGTTCAAAACAATAAATCTCAAGTTTCCCTGGTCAGTCCAAGAGGGGAGCTTAAGGTATATACTGCCCTAGTTTTCTGGGCTCAAGCTTTGCAGCTGGAGTAAATTCAAATTTTTCTTTTTCTTCTTCTTCTTTTTTTTTTTTTTTTCCCCTTGAGGGGCTTCAGATTTGCCAGCTTTGTCATAGCGCTCTGTTGCCCCTTGGGCCATGTGGAAAGCCAACTGGTTTAAAATAAAAGAACAAAAAATTCCAGAGTTTTCACTCCCCACCTCCCCTACCATCAAAACCTTCAAATACTCYGCACACTCTCAAAGCAATGAGTTACTGACCCGCACTTCTCAAGTAGCACTTCTCCAATTTTAGAGARAAACATCACAACATAATAATATAGATATTAGGACACAGTAATAAGAATTTCCACAGATATCATATCAATTATATTACATATTACTTATAGTAATGCAGTCTTAAAACTTTCAGTTTTCAGTGATTGATACGTATCATTATTCTGACATCACGTATTTCTCTGCAATTAAGAATACTTTTGTCAAATGTAATACCATATTCAGCCTAACATACTTTCCTTCAAGCGATGCAGATGAACTTATTTTCTTTCTAAGGCTTTTTATAAAGATGCAGTAACTAAATAAACCCAGAAAAGCACTTAAGCACATTCTTAACTTTTAATATGAGTAGTCCACGTGGTCTTGAAATAATCAAGTACAAGACATCAAGCATTTTGCTGACTTTTTTTTTCGAAGGGTGACCTTGATTGCACCCTTCACTTGCTCCCCAGATTAGGTTGCAGTGCTAGAGACAAGATGCAAACATACTGTGGGCATATCTGGGCTTCACAGGTATGGCAAGAAAAGCTCCTATTGATTTGAAAAAAAATCAAGAATCCAAATTCCACTCTTTCTAGCAAAGTATTTCAAACGGGGTATTCATGCTTGCTGCTATATGCAGTCCTACATCCTTCTTCTCAGGTAAAATTCAAGTAATAGGATCCTTGCAGAGAAACTCTGAGATGACACCCTTTTCTCTCTCCGGCAAATACATTCTTTGGTTGTAACTACAGTCCTTGTACTGAAATAACCCTTTAAACTTCAATCAGAAGTTATTTGGAGCATCAGTAACTGCTTTCCCGAATCTATCTTGCCTTCCTACACTACTATCAATCATGTCCTTACAGAGCACTGCGTTGCAGGTCAGGGAGTCCTCTCCCATGTTACACTTGCACATACACCCCCCCCACACACACACACACAAAACAACTGCTAATGCTCTGTTTCCAGAAGGGGGGGGGGGCGGGGGGAAGAAAGAAAGAAAGAAAATTAACTCAGCTCATCAAGTAAATTAGTAATAATTGGTCAAATGATTATGCATAAAACACACAGAGGCACTGCTCTAGGTAGCAAGTTCTGCTGACTATTTCTCCTGGCTATTCCACTTGATATTCTCCATATCTAGGTTCTGCAGCCTCAGACCCAAAATTTTAATGAAACGCCATGCTTTATTATTACTGCAGCTATACTAAGATCCCAAAGGAAGTAAAGACTTCATTTAATTGTGTTTATGTTAGCCCACAACACATGCAGAGAAAGAGAGGCTGGCACAGGTATGTTGCAAGAGCCTTTATGCACAACATTCAATGTATTTTTTTCTTATATCATATTTCAGAAAATAAAATCAGCTAACAATTATTTTCCTATGAGATTCCAGCTTAGCTGTAGGGAAAATACAGTACTACATTTCATTAAAGTTACAGGTTCAATGAATGCTGACTACAATATATTATGATCTTTATTGGGGACTGGATTACAAAAATAATTAAACTGATCAAAAATGGGGGATTAGGATGAAAAGAGGTGTAGAATTTTCCAGTTTCATAAACATTTTCCCTTCTCAGTAAAATTAGTTAGCCACCACATGTAAGTACTAAAACAGTAATGTGGAAAATAGGCTYGAGAAGTATTTAATTCAAGAAAAACAACCAGATATGAAAGCAATTTCTTGTTACTGTGCTGTTAAGTTACCTTAATTGAACTCAGAATTATTGGTCCTCAGTTTGTGTTCCAGGAAAAAGGAGTACTACTGGACAGTATAACATGGTCCAAATTTTTGGTGGAGGAAATCCAAATTCATTGATGTGAACTGGCTTTTTCATAGTGATTTCAGTACAGATCAACAGAGCTCAGTGATTCTGTACTCCTACAGGATCTGCCCCAAATTATTCAGGCGTATCTCAGCAAGGCTTCCACAATGAGAGGCACATGAAAGAGCTGGATCTTGCTGTATTTACATGCACTTGTCATATGGAAATTGAAATTCAGGTATGAACATTCAGTACTGTTCTGGAAATTCTGAAATCCTAGTATAGACCTATTCAATCTGATTTCCTTTCCATGAGAAATACCAAGATATCTCACCAAAATGCATACTTTGCATAAAACATTTGCTTTCAAGCACAAAATGATAAATATATCTTGTTTTTTGTTTCCTTTATACTGGAGTGAATCTGATGTAGCTAACAAAAAGTACAAATTCAGGTTTCCTCTGGAAAACCTGAAGCAACTTTGAACTTCAGTAAGTATCTTCAGACACCACAAATTTTCACAACAATTTTTCAATTTTTCTATTAATTCTCACTCCTATTGTTTTCCATAGAGAATAAAAATTGGTTTCCAGAGCAAAAAACAGGGTAAAGCTCATCTTGGAAGATGAATCTGGGCAGTTTAAAGTTTCATATATGTAGACCATGTAAAGTAGAAGGTTTCATAAGCTTCTGTAAAAAAACTCCCTGGATTTAACTACAACTCGCTTTGCATTTTGAGTGTCGTCCAGACAAGAATGTCAAAGTGAGGGTAACTTTTACACAATGGAATTGATGCATTCGATGCAGCTCTTGCAGGTTGTTTTGTTAGTCAGGCTGATTGCTCTTTTTTTTCAGAGATATACATAGAAATAACTAGAGCAAGTGACCTCAGAAAAGAAACATTTAACCTTATCCTTGATGTAAACATCTTACTCCGATATTGCTATGTAGGTAAAGGAAAACACGGCAATTTACCAGAACAAGGTCAATACCACAATAAGATAGATGTTTCCCTTTTAAGGTTAACTTCTAAGGGGATTAAAGCTTTCCTCTCTAACATAAATAACAAAACTGCACATACTACAGGTTTGCCTTTTCAAATCAAACATAGGCGATCATTACARCTGGTCAGCTCTGAAAGCGAAATGTGTGCACAGTTGTAACTATTCTATAAAGCACAAAGTTTATATTTCGAATGAATTAAGGAACAAACCACAGTTTTGTAAAYACCATTTCTTTGTCAATTACAGTTTAACCTATACTTACACATAGGGTGTATATACACACACGTCTGCACATACGCTTGCACGCACACCTAAGAGGGTAAGAATAGAGACAACAGCTTTGACAAAATGGCATTCTAGATACTCCTCTGTTAAGACATTAGCAACCTTTATAATCATTAAAGAAAAGAAGAATCAGCATCACCCTTGGAAAACAAGTGTCATATGAATTGTTAATAGTTAGCATCCCAGGCGCATGTAAGTTATTATAATCTAGCACATATTGAGGAAGCCTACTGCACACAGAAATTACCAGTTAACACTTAATTTTTGCATTCCACATTTATGCAATTAATTAGAGAACACTTAACATTCTCCCTAACTTCAAGCTCTGCATGATCATGTTTGATCATGAGGGAATTTAAAATCATTTATGTAGCCAAGATTTAAATACAAGAGGAAACAGAGATGGTAACGGCTAGAAAGAAAAGCATGAATATATTAAGTGACAGACCAAGYTGTATAGACATGAAAAAGCCCATACAGACACAATAGGCAAACTTATCCACGGCAAGGTTATGTGTGTGTGTATGTATATAAGGTCAGGCAACTTTTATTTAGATAGGAAATATGCAGAGATACAGCTATGTTTTAGGGGACTGTGTTGGTCCATTAACTGCTTCTCTCTTCTGCATCTTCATCTCTGATGCAGGCCTAAGAGATGTGGTAGGTATTTAAGATAATAAATGGCAGACTACAGCAGCACTAAATCCAGGGAAAAATTTGTGGGTTTGGACAAAGTTTTTACATATATCCCTACTCTGGAATTCTGGAAGATTTCCTCATACTCTTGACTGCCGAGTATATATCAGGGAATGGTTAGAGGGTGTCACAGTAGCTGTAGTGTGTCAGATTTTGTTTGCCAGCCCTTATGAATTCCTGA
The DNA here is from genome assembly GCF_003343005.1 of Rhea americana. Lineage (NCBI taxonomy): Eukaryota > Metazoa > Chordata > Aves > Rheiformes > Rheidae > Rhea > Rhea americana. The sequence goes on from NW_028186401.1 coordinate 2,289,818, forward strand.
TATCACTCTGACTTTCCTCCAGCATTTGTGGCGTCAGCCATTACCTGCTTTCCCTCAGGATTATTTCCTCARGACCTTACAGAGGTCTTACTGCAGAGTGTGCGCCTTAGGCGGACATAGCTGAATCTCCATTGCCCCAGACCACAATACCTCCTAGTAAATCAATCGATCTAGGTGAGTCACCTTGCAGTGATAGCCCTAAGCTTAGCAGAATACATAGTAGGCTTAGTTACAGGATAAAGAAAGTCTTTAATATGCAAGTTCACTGTCCAGGGGGAATTCAGAGAGACATTTAAGGCTACAGTTTAAAGACTGATTCTGAAGAGACTAATGAGAACTCTTTTTAAAAGATGCTTAGAGCCCCCAACAGTTCCAAACCACTTCAAACAATCCTGTTTCTAACTGAGGTACAATGGACGCTTCAAGAYGGATATTTCTAAATTTGCTGCTGTATTGTACTCCTCACTTTTTACATGGCCCTGGATGCCACCTCTCCCTCTAATGCTGAGGGTACTGTTACAGAATAAACCCCAGTGTTGCCACCACAATCACTCACTCCAGTGCTGAACAGTCACAGTGCTCAGAAAGGGATTTGGCAGAGACCTTCAAACAATGGTAGCAGCTACATTTAGAAACATTACTGTAATGAATCTTTCTTTGCATCCTCAAACTGAGGGTCAGAATCGAACCCTCAACCAGGCTACACTGAGGAAGTGATATCAATTTCCACCGGCCCACAGTGTTTGGAATCAAATACATCCATTTATTATCTGTGACAAGGTTGGAGATGTTCGGCAAATTACTTTATTATTCTGCAAAAATACCAGCTTGTCATTAATATTAGCCTATGTCTTTAAAATCAGAGATGTAAGCAGCTTCTTCATCTTACTAACTACATCATGCTATAATCCGATGTGCCCTATAAGGAGCTGTAATATTTAAGATCTTTTAGCTGGTACCTCTACATCCTGATTATCCTTTAGAAATTAAATGCTTTCAATATACATTTGTAAGAGAGACTAACAATCTCCTGCCACTTGAAGGATGAAGATGGTAAATGATGGTTGGGGGATCTTTTTTGTTGTTGTTCTGATGCTGCCAAGCACGCTGATGACTTTATATTCTGTGTCCATGGCTCAATGACCCACAAATCTCCTTTGATATGCCAGGCTGCAGAGAGAACCAAGCTGAACGGATCAGGAGAAAAGTGAAAACGCTTCAGCAAGGGGCCCCCGATGAAGCCATCATGTGACAGGAATCCTAAGACTCTGTTACGGAGGGGAGAGGCAAGAGAGAGAGAAAGAGAGAGAGAAACAGAGGGGGGGGGGAAAAGAAGTAGGGCATTGTGGTGGCACAAGCTGATAGAGACGTYAGAGACGCTTCAGTAATCTCGTGACGCTTTGGCCCAGTGTGGGGGCAAATGAGGCCCATATTCAGCATGGCGTGACGGGTAGGACCACCCCGAAAAACCTGTGAAGGGGCAGGCAGTTGGACAAATCAAAGCAGAAGAAAGTAATTTTCGATAAATTAAAGAAATCTCCATGGAAATTAGCATGAAACATTTTCTAATCTCCCGCTTTTCACTGCCGACAAGGGTCACTGGTTTAACTTCTCTCTCTTATTTTATTATTCCCCAGMCACATTCCTCTGCTTTTTTATATCCTTCAATTTTTACTACCTCTTTTTCTTCCAGTCTATCATTTTTAGCCTTTCTTAGAGCAGCTTCTTAACTCTTTTAGGACTTCTCCTAGTAAATATTCTGGAGAATTAACGGATCCGTTAGAGTTTAAAGGACATACTCCAAAGCAGTTGTCTTTTCTAACTATCTGCAATATTTTGTCTACTGAGTGTGCTGTCATTTTAACTGTGATCAAAGTCAGACATTCCCTTTACAGTAAAATCTGAAAAACATGGTTTTCCACAATCTCCTTTAGAGATAGAGTGCTGACACAGCTAAATACCGATTGCTAATGCACTGGTAGAGTTAACATTGCTAAGCCACAGCACGATGACTTTTTGATTTTTAACTTTTTGAATATAAAAATCTTTATCTTCTACTTGCTCCTATTCTGTTTTTGCTAACAAAAGAAGGTCAGATTAGCTCCTCTTCTTTCTCACCTTTGTTGTAGGAGGTCACACTTGGAAGCTGTCTTTAAATTAAGCTGGACTGGGAATATTAAGTGCTGAGTTTCTAAAAATAAACGTGAAATAGCATGAGGTTGTCTGGCAAATAGTTATTACTACTGCACAGTAGGACACTGTGAGAAAGATATCTACCTTCTAACAAGGGTAACTTTGCACTCATAGGCATATCATCAGTGAAACTACAGTGATCCATGACTTAAGGAGACAGAAAATGTGAATGAAACCATCATTAGAATGAGGATTTTCATCAAGAGTATTAGTCRACATTCATTTCTGATATAAACAAGTGCCATTCTTCCTCCATCACTAGAGAAAAGTCAGGGTCAAATTTATAAGTTATTACCTATAGTAGAGATATTTTACACCATATAATAAATCCAGCTTTGGTTTCCAGAGACTGGAACTTCTAAGACCTCCCTCGTTCATCAAAATAAATTTCTAAATATATCAAAATATATCAATGCAGGAAGAGTGTGATCTTTATAACAAAGATGTTAAATAGAAATGGAAGAGTTAATCAAGTCTTGTGCTCTTTTTCCTGCCACTTGTAGATGCTATTGGATCTGAGCAAGGATCCCCACAAGTTTCCTAGTARGTCACAGAAGTATGTTCCCTGAAATGGTTTCTATAAAAAGTGGTCCAAATATGTCATTTGCTATCACTGAGGAAAGGAGCTCTATGTAGAATGATAACTGGTACAGTTTCTATCAGTTTTACTACTTGCACAAGCAGTGTGCTACATGTCTCTCATTTTCTTGAACAAGACAGATGCCTCTGGTGTGAAAATTACAGATGTTGGAGTATGCAGCAGACAACTGTGGTTTATCAAAAATACACTACTGGCACTGACTGATGTCAGACTTAATCATTCAGCATCCTAGTGGGAGCGAGTGAATTATTGGTCTTAGTCATGTGTGGTTTATGTTTAAAAAGTAATACGTCATCTTGTTTCTTCTTTACAGGGGGTTGGAAACTATTAAGCAGACAGCAATGCCTCAGGCTGTAGGTAAGAAGCTGAACAGAACTCAGAAATGAAGGTGCATGACAAGAGGTATAGACASGGACAAGTATCCATGCTTTCCCAGAAAGAAATGTCAATGAAGGGCAAAAAAAATTTCAGCATTAGAAAGATTGCATGAAAATGGGAGGGGGAGACTTGAAGAGTCTATGCTTATTTGATAAAAAAAACATTTCCATATTTAATCTCAACAAAATATACACAACTTAATTTTGTGTTTAAATATATGCATAGTTTAACAAACAGATTCTTAATTTATTCACTGCTTATCATATTTTAGATTATGTTTAAACAACACTACACATACACGTGCACACAAGCAACGCTGTTTTACTAGTCAAGAAGAATTCTCCTGTATAAAGAAATTATTTCTAATCAATCATTTATTTTGAGCACTACTGTGTCAGGTGCTGTGTACTCCCATTTGGGTTTGTCTAAAAGGAGTCCTTATTTATTTTTCAGTCCATTGAAAGTTCCCCTTAGCCATGGCATTAGAAGTTGCCAGACAGATAAAAAATTAAGGAGTAGTGTATCAAAATAAACTGAGACTATTCCTTACKGTCTAACATGAGACATCAGTCAGCAATTGCTTTCATTGGCCCAATGTTAAGCTGCTCTAGAAAACTATTATAACAATGTATTATTTCCGACAGAGAAATAAGGAATTGAATTCTCCTTTAAATAAGTAATAATAATTTTAAAAATGGTAAGCACAGGCTTAGACACCAAGGAAACAATGCGTCTTGCAAACACCAAGTCAGTCTCTGAAACCATTATTTGTAAGAGCACAGAAAGTTAAGCTTGACAAGTTATTAGAGCCCTTTCCACAAGCTAAGGTTTGCAGGATCAGGCCCTATCAGAGTACTGCATAAGAGGACTATGAACTGCTCACACCTCTARCACAAAGCCAGAAATCAGACCTGTGTGAGTCGTTAGCAGTCGCAGACGCCGTCCGTTGCCCCACGCTGGCACACACCCTTACTGCCAAGTGTCTGCAACTGCCCCTCGAGGATCTTGAGAAAGGTGTCAGTTAGACCTTAATAAGCCATGACTTTATCGTGCATATTTATCTCTTTTTTTTTTTTTTAAAAAAAAGGTTTTTCCCATCAAGAAATATAATTTAAGAGTTAATGTTAAGTTAGCCAGTGATGGGAAGTCAGGCTTTCATCCAAAATTCATGTGATACATTTTCTTCTGAATTATCTTTCTTCATGAACTAGTGATTAGGTAAACAGCATAATGCACAGAGGAAAAAGTATATTAATCTGACTATTGCTTCTTCACTTCCATTAATGGTGGATTTAAGTTGCCAGAATCCATAAATGCTACAACTTCCTTTAAAAGCAGTAAAACAATTTTCCTGTATAAATGGAGACTTTCAGAGGATCATTATTGGGAAACTGACATTATAATCTGCACAGAAACAGGTCTCCTCCAGACTTCCACACATATCTGCTACAAAACACAAAGTCAAGTCATTTAGTATTTATTTCAGCAGAAATAGCTCACCTCCTAATTGAGGAACTTTAGTTCAAAAAAAATAAAAAATAAGAAAACCAACCACCTAATCATCTTCTAGCACTTTCATTGAACTGGTGTTATTAGATGCTTTGCTCAGACCACAAGCCACGGCTCAGAGCCTCACTATGCAGTGCAGCTTGGAGGTAACAAAAGAGGATCTTTGCTCTACACAATTTACTATCTAATCATACAAAGTCTTGACTTCCAAGGGCACTGATATACCAGCACTCGAGCCAAAACTCTTTGCCTCTCTCTGGATCAGGCTCAAATGAGAAACAAACAACCCAGAATAGGGCCAGTGTAGGAAACATCTGCAAATTTAGGACCAGTTTTGGCAAACTTTGCACCAAGAAAAAGCAGCATTACAAATGTAAATACATGCCACGAGCTGTTCTTGCCCTCTGCTTGGGTGCTGAATCCTAGCCTACGAGGAAAGATTAATAGAAACAAAAAAGTACAACTTTCAACCCATGAAAACAGTCTGCAAATAGATGATCCATATGCACATCAAGGAAAAAGGTTAAGTTTTTTTACAGTCAGAAAAGAGAACAGAGACCTTAGGTGTTTATGGTGTTTCCTACAGATCACTTCTTCTCACTGGACATTTAGCTAAACTTCTCAATGATGTTAACAAAGTTACCTTTAAAAATTAACACAATTAAACAAAGTTTATGGAGGACTGTRAGGAAAAGCTGATTTGAGAATAAGGCAATACAGCTCTTTCAGGTTAGTTTCACCATACTAGTATTAGATTGACTGAGGCTTAGGTAAGAATTTATACAGCAGGTAAAATAAAATTCACTAACAACTGCGATACACTCAATCTCACAAAGATCATCCACAAATCACACACCAATGCGAAACTGAATCCAAAACTGAAAATCTACACTTGAATTGGACAACTCTACAAAAGACCAAAGAAACCCCAAAAGCTTGGAATATATCCTTGCTGGTGGCTAGAATTGCTCATGAATCGAAAAACTAGAAAAAGATCCAAGCTAGCGTAAAGCAAACTCATTTTTCCCCTAATTCAATACAACAGAGTATCATAAATATATCCCACAGTTCAATAGTGTCTCAGCACCTAAGATTTGATAAAGAAAGAGGAACTTGAATAATTATTCCTGTATTATAACGTCCATTTACATAAATGTCTTCTCTTAATTAGTCCAGACTTTGAGAAGCCACTTCAAGTCGAGTGGCATTCTCTTCACTAGACAGATGGACAGTTTTACAGCAGAAAAACAATGGTCAAGATCAAGTGATCACCTTTACTAGTGCAAAACTTTTTCCCCTTGAGACTCGTTATTTAAGGACTGAAAAGTATGCCTTGACATCAAATGGGTTTAAGAGAGTTTCATGTATTATCATCTCCTAGGGCATGAATTTATATTACAGACCAAACACAAATATCAACAGTAAAATGAAGAAAACTGTAATTCATATTTTAGGATATGTCCATGTAGTCACATACATTTACCATTTTCCTGGGTGCTGGCAATAGAATATTAGCAGAAAAGTCCTTTCCACTTCTGCAAACAGGCAATATTTAAGGACGTCGATTTAAATTCTGGGTCTAGTTCATGCTGCCCATGCTGGCTAGAGGCCTTTCAGTCTACCTGACCTCTTCTCATTCTATCACTCTAAAAGCATTACTCGTCCTTCAATACCGCACGCTGACTAGGATGTATCTAGATTCAGCTGGTAAGCTTTTCTGGTTTACAGGGAATACCATGGGCATGTAAGAGGAAGGGCACAAAATGTAAGTGTGAAAGGGACTGAATTTGTATATTTTCCTTGGCACACAGACCACTTGCATCTGTAACTCAGATTAATGATTAGGTAAAGATGTTGAAAAATAAATAAATAAATAAAAAGCGGAGCTGATACCCTTCTGTTTGAACAGCAGGTTTCTCCACAACAACAAAACTCAAATTTCTGTTTGGGAAGGAAAAAAGAAAAAAGAAAGAAAGAAAAAGAAAGTAAAGTTACTAAAGTTACCCGAGGAGCTGCAAAGTTAGGGGCTGAAATTCAGAACTTTGGGGAATCATCCTGCTGTGAATGTAATACAGTCTCTTACCACAGAAGAGCAAYGCACACATCACAGATCTTAACAGATCTGTGAACGGCTGGAATATTAGCCTCAAGACTGWCCTCATTCTATTCCCATCCCTTCTGTAGCAATAGGACTTTCTCAGGAATAAATTTCCATGAACTGCTATCTCACTACAAGTGCTGAGTGGAACTAGTGCAGCAAAATCCTTGTAGGTCTGAGACAGGAGGAGGAAGAAGAGGAAGAAAATACAGAGGAACCCTCCTGGGGGAAAGGACTCTGACTTAGAACAGGTAGGGGACAACTAAGAGTTTAGCTTCAATCACCTAACTCATCTTAATCAACTTAATCATCTAAATAAAAACAGATTCAACTACTCGAATTTCACAGTCTCCTCTAAATAAACAAAATATAAATGCCTGACCCAGTCTATGTTCTGTTGAATGCTGCAGAAGATAAACACACCTGTGTGTTTCTGATACCATCATACCACAGCATGGTCATGAGTACTAGCTTACAAGAAAGTGGAGAAAAAGCAAGGGAGACAGAGATGAGGAAGAGATGCACAGATTCCACAGCAGATTTCAGTTAAGAACAATGAGAATTACTAGTTTTCTCCATGTAAACATTTATTTGAAAGTATTTTCAAAATTCAGTGGGTTTTTTTTCTGAAGTCTATTATGGAAGTATGATTCTATTCATCTACTTCATGTAAATCAGCACTAACTCCATTAAGTGGTGGTTTAAAACCAGTCTGTAACTAGCAGGAGCTAAGAATTAGACCCTATGCATAAATACAGTGCAGCACTGAATGAGTGTGTGGGTAATTAATTGAAACTATAATTATATTACTCATTACACTAGCAGAGAATTTTATTACTGTGGTGAAAGGTTACTTTGACTTTTCTTTCCTGTTTTGATATATTAAGAAGAAATTTAATATTCAAGCTCAAAATACAAATATCACTACCCAAAAAACACAAACTCTTTCATTACCAGGGACACAAAGGTACCATCAATTGAAAAACAGGGTCCACAGAATGCTGTCATACAGGAGGAAAGATTATTCATACAAAATCAGTCTTTGACCTGTAAGTGTTCATTTATGTCTTTAGAGATCATTCTTGTATGCAAGTTACTGTTCCACAGTATTCGTTTTGAACAGATGATGGGATCAATGCTACAAGTATTTATGGAAAAATGTCTAAATAGAGGGCTATTCTCACTTCTTGGCCTCGCACTGTCTAGAGACCCCAGAGTTACTCAAGATACTCACATAGATGGTTTACAGGGGCTGTCCAAAGCTGTGTAAAGGTTACTCTGCCCAATAGTGCAAAAAATCTTGTTAAAAAATGATCTATTCTAGCGTTGTATTGCCCAGTCTTTGGAAAGCTGAGCCCTCTTGGGGAAAATAAAACAAGCGTTATCCCTTCCTATCGTACRATGGTGTGAGAACACTTTAGGTCTGTTTTAGTTTTCAGTGCTCCCAGACAAGACAYGTTCCACATTTCTGGGTAGCCTTGTGATAGAGAAACCAGCTTGCAGTCTCCTGATTTGGTGCTTTCCCCTTTTTTGTGCACTAGGTAAAATTTTCAGGCCACTCTTAACACATCCTTCCTCTGCATTTCTCCCCAGCCCTGGTATCCTTTCTCTTAGGTACACATTTCAGCAGCAGCAATCTATTTGCCATTGACTTCACTGAAGCACAGTTTCAATACAAGATCTATTCATCWGAGGCTGAAGGGTCCAGTTTTTATTTCCAGAAGCAGCATGAGGAGGAACAGTAGTGACAGACCACTGGCTTGGGCCTCAGGCTACCTTGCTACATTCAAATCTCCARTTGCTTCCAGACTTCTCCATTTGTTATACCAGAGCCTCCAGCCCTCCAAAGTCTCAGAGCTGGCAGAAACGCGATGTCTCTGGGCTTCCCTGTTAGCAGCAGACAACAACGCTCTCTAGGGCAAAACTAATGGGGGAGCTCAGAGCAAGCGTGAATTTCAAGATGAGCAGCAGCTGGGCTTTGCTGACAACTTGCCACCTGATCTCCTAATGCAGGAGAAGCTGTAGGGCATGAGAAAGAAGAGGCTGGGGGCATGTTTGGAGGGGAGATTGATGTGATCTGATCTGAACCTGAAAAACAGCCAGTTTGGTTCAGACAAGGAGAGTGAAGGGAGGTTTTAATGTACACTAGCCCCAAAATGGTCTGTTTAGAAAACATACACTACAAGTTAAGAAGCAACTCAGCCAGGCTAATAGCTTCAGGGATGAATCTGAAGATCCAGAATACATCACAGAAGGCAGCTTTCTTTTCAGAAAGAGATATACAGATTCRATATGGAGAGTCACAGTCCATTTTTTCCTTTCCGTCACGTGGTGGTGTATTGTGTGTTTTATCTGATTCTCAATCTTAAGATTAAAAGCAGGAACAAAATGGTGAGGACCAGGGGGAAAAAGGAAAAAAGATGAAGGGGAAAAAAGGAAAAAAGACAAATAAATACTTCCTTGACCAGAAGTACACATCCATGATGGAAAACAAGCCTGTAAACTAATGGATCAGCACATTTTGACAATAACAGGAGTTTAGCTGGACCGAAACAGTTACGCCCCAGCACAGGACAAGAATTTCACATTTTCCCATGATCATCTTACAAATGGTACAGGACAATGTCCTTACTGCAGCRAGGTTTCTAAAGGACCCAGTGTACAAAAGGGCTCTAGGAGGTAAGGGTTAGATACTGTCTAACAGAAGGTGCATAAGCCAGCCTTCACATCTTAAGAAAATTAGATTAGAAAGATCCAGGTCTACAAGGGTCATTTGATTACTTCAAAACTTGTCAGTGACTTTTCTCTCTTTCATTTTTACTAGGTTTTCATGACTTTTGACATTTTTACCATGACAAAATTACTGCCATGACATGCACATCTAGCAGGCATGCAGGTCAGGATACATCTTTGTGGATCTACTGCATCTGTTTGACACTCATATGCCTCTGTTCTGCAAACAATCAGGGATGATTTTCTGCCACAAAGAACAGCTGCTAAATCTCCTTTTTGCCTTCACCTCTGCTCGATGGAAACAACAGAACATACCTTTGCTTTTGCCTCTTGCCCTTACCCCGGTTTAATGATTTCTTTTGCTCAACATACAGCTTTTCTCTCTAGATATAATAACATGACATTTTGAGTTTTATCTGTTTTATGATCTTATATGCATAGAAAAATGTAGGAATAGCAAATAGYCACTGAAGTTAGAAGAAAACAGCCTACAACTTCAGCATAGTCTACACGTCTGATGCACTTTCGCCTGCCTGTTCAACATTTCAGAGAGGCCTATCTGAATTCAATGGGCGAATACTCACTTTGAAGTACAGGATTTATTTTTATCACTGATTATGGACATGTGGTTTTACGATCTGTAGTGGCTGGGGTGGAGGGACAGGAAGGAACAGGAGTATGGTGTGTGTCAGCAAACATTGCTCACTGATCTCACTCTCCTCTAGGCAACAGGCAGAAAAGTAGAAGGTCACTCACAAGGAAAATTTCCCTTTTAGGTATGAATTCCTGAGAACAGAGGTTGTACAGGGTAGAAAATAAATTCACCATCAGAGCTTGGGGTTGGGCAGCCCTCAGTCCAGAATGCAAATCTTACTTTTCAAGGAAACATGAGCTGGGAAAGTAGGAAAGTAGGAATATCACAACGAAGTCTGTGGTTTTCTCACATCTGCCCCATGCAYGGTTTTAGCATGTATTTTTTCCTCTCCATCAATTTGCTGCTAAAGTAAGAAGTTTCGCATGTACTAACACCTGTGGATTATTTGTTCTTTCACATGTTCATTACCTTTTGCTTTAAATAACGTATCCTAGCCACACGGTGCCAACAAATCAATGAAGGTAACTAAAAATATTTAATTTTGTTTCACAAAACAAGAATAATAAAAGCAGCTACCAGAATGAGTGGGATTCATTGTTCTTACTAACTCGCAGTGCACTTAACTCCTCAAACGGAACTGACAGAGCACTGCAAGTGATAGAGAGGTGACTTTCATCTTGACAAGAAATATCTCCATACCCAGACTATCAAAAGCTAATAGGAAGACTAAAATAAAAGAAGTGGAATGAAACCAATCTTTGATATTTTTTTTCTGCCATCTTCACTTGAAAGAAATATTCCCTAMCTTGACTTACCGTATTTTGCCCAACTTCTCACCAGGGCAGAAATCGCTGAAGAAGCAAGATACTTTTCATCATCAAATACCTACCCACTGTGAGAGGTACTGCACTGTGGGCCCAGCCACCACAGTGCTGTGAAGCACCCTTTACTGCTATCGAACCCAGTTCAGCAGGCGACAAGCATCACTGTATCTTTACAGACCAAGCCACAGGCCCAAACCAACTTCAGCTTGACTACACGAACGCACCAGCTGATGCCTGTCAGAACCACCGTTCTGCTGAACACCACTTGAATTAAATAAGATGCTTTTTCTTCACTCAAACTATTCCAAGCAATGCAGCTCAAGCAAACCCTAATTTTCACTTGTTGGAAACCCACAAGACAGGAAGGTTAAATATCTTGTCGCACAGGAAGCTGATGGCAYACCTCAATTTTGAACTTAGATACTTTCTTTTTTTTTTTCCAGTGACCAAAATCCCCCCTTCTTGACCCATAATTCACTAATAAATAATAAAAGCCTGAAAGAAAGGTATTAAGTAATCTGGAAGGTACTGAGGAAGTRACAAAATCCATCCATCAACAGAGAAACTGTAACTAGTATAATTAAATCCATGCTAATTTAGATCTTTTTGCTACTTATTCTAAGAAAAATCAAAAAAAAAAAGACTTATTTTACATGGAGATAGGACATTTTTGGTCTAACAACAGGATTTCATTGAAAGAAGCAGAAGTATGATTTGCACCTAAATTTACTTATTTTGATTTTTACTGTCTAGAAAGCTCAATAATGAATGCAGCATCCTAGGAAGACGTAAAGCAAAGACAGCCAGTGTGCCACTTTTATTGTCAGAGCAGCTTTGTTAACATTCACATATGATACCTTCAGATGATGCCAAACTAATTCTAAATCTATTGGACTGCTGCAGGATCTGAAACAGCTGATCCTGTAGGATTTGAAAGTTAGTCTTTGAACTGAGATCTCAAGAGATAAATGGCAAACACATTAACTTTGCCACCTCATTTTCTTTAGCTTAGAACCTAGCTGTATTTTTCTTAGACCTCTGCAATCATGTTTTAATTAGGTGCCTTCGTCTGATCCGACATCTTTCTTTACCTTAGCCCACTGAGGGGCTCCTCCATAGAGCTAGCCAGGTAACATTTTGATCCAGTACTTATTTCTAACATTTACTTTAGTTGAATAAGGTACTGTAGGAACGTTGTCTCCCCTAAAAGTAAAGAAAAATTTGCAAAAGTTACATCTGCATATAGGCAGCTGATAGTAAATTAACCCCCTACCTATGCTAGCTATGTAAGATACAAATGTGACAGGGATTTTAGTTCAAGATAACTGGTTAGCCAACCCAGTCTTAAAGATAGTCCCTGTTTCTCCTAAGCGATCCCGCATAGGAGGCCTGCAGGTGCCACATTGCAAATCACAAGAAATTACAAGTTTGCAAGCAGTCTCTCCCCACGGGCTCAAACACTACTTCTTAAAGGCTCAAAATAGGACATAGGCTAGAGGGGAATTTTATACCCTCTGAAAGAGAATTTCTTTTGTTCACTTAGCCTGACATCTGTGATCTTTTCTCCCCTCAAAATGTCCCCAGAACCTTTTTATAATTGAGGACACATCTATAAAATCTGCAGCCCCCCTTTTTTGTGATGCTGTATGCAGTATATATTTCATACAGCTCTAAAAAAGAATCAAGAACTCAATGAAACAGTCTATTTTACTGAGAACGTACTGATCCTAAATAGCTTAATATTTTAATCTCTCACACACTCACAGTAAAAGTTACAATGAAGTTCTATTCACTAGAAGTCTATGGATTGTTTCTGAAACCTGTTTAATTTAAAATAGTTTTAAAATCTCAAAACTAGCCTTTTCATGCCATAATGTTGATAATCCTCTGAATTTACATTATCATCTATTTACTTTATGATTTGAATTTAATTTCAAGCAACATTTTACAATTTTTACATCAAGTTCTGTTTTCTTACACTACCTGTTCTTTAATACTCCTTTGTCTCTGATAAACCCCATTCTAGAACGGTCCTGCAAAGCTATAGCAATATTTTAGATTTCACATAATAGAACTCAATTTTTGTTTCAGACAAAGTATAATTTTGTTTCAATCAGCAGCCAGTAGCCGCATTGCCAATTAGATTGAAGTACACTTACCAACAAAATGTGCAAAATTATTGAGGGGTGGGGAATATACAACTGAGAGAGTCTCCACTGTGAGTAAAAAAATACATATATATAATTGATGCATCCTTCAGTCTGCAGCATTGATTATTATTTATTACAAACTCTTAAAAACGGGATGATTTGATGTCAACATGTTATTTTAGGAAGTGCACAATTGAAGAAAGCATTACTTGCATGGATTGATTCATAAAATATGTTTACTGAGAAAAGATGTGCACTTTTACTCAAAATGATTTTGAATAATAAAGAGAA
>NW_028186401.1:2303294-2351411 GCF_003343005.1 Rhea americana
TGGCTGAACTTAAGAAAATAGTCATTGCAAACACATGGTCACTTTTACTCTGTGTTATCAACAGAATTTGAAAATTCCTCTTGCATGGCAAGGATCAGTCCGATCTGCTTGCATTGATCTCCTTTCCAAACAGAGTACCATCATGCCTTGATGGTGACATATGGAATGAGAAGAAAGTAATAATGAAAATCAATGAGTCTAAATATTCTCCACTTTTAACTCATCTGTCAGTCCCTATGGCTATGTGTGTGTGTGCAAGAAGGAGGGAATAGATACGTCTGCACTTTTTTTATTTCATGTTATTTGTAGCCCTCTCCTACAGCTTTAAACAGAAAACAAGTGTCACCTGAACTCATTTGAGAATTTCAAACATTTAAAGTGTGTAGACATACATATACATACACACTCACATATATATAAAACATGATCCAAACACTACACCTTACTCTCATTACTACTGCTAACTCAATTTTTGCATAAAGGATTTTATCAGAATGCTTTTAAATTAATTCAGAAACTTAATTACTATTAACATCTACCCTACAAACTGTCATTGCAAAGCAGGTGAAGGGGATGCTAAATCCATGTTGGAAGGACAGCAAAGTCCATCAGGTAAAGTTGCTACCGGCTATCCCACCAAGCTGATCAGCACAATTAGCACCAACTTACACGAACGCCTGCCACCGGGGCCTTCAACTCTCTCATTTGCCATTTTAAAACTTTGCTTTTCTTTCCAGTGATCACATTTCAAGATTATCTTGGCTTTTCTTCTGTTGCCTTGATGTTTTGTTTCAAGCAATTGGATACTTATTTTTCCAGGCAGTGTTTTTGGGGCTTGGTATTTAAATAAAATTATTCCATGCAACAAACCTTACTTCTTCCAGTAAAACACACTGCAAACAAAATTCAGCCCAAATTAGTTGAGTAAAGCTGTTCAGATGCAGTAGTGAGCAGGAGGACTGAAAGACAACTTGAATCCAGCCTTTAATCTTTTAAAGTTTGCTATATAAACCAGTCACGCCTTCCTAATTCATCTGTTGTGTCACAAGTAAAGATGGGAAGACTTTTATTTTAAAATTTTCTTCCTATAAGAGCCCAGCTTTTCATTGTTTTTATTGTCTTTTTAATATTTTGTTTGGTTGTTTTCTGCGCATAAGAAATACTCTTTTTTCTCTTAGCAGAAGAAAGAGTTTGGGTTTTTTAAAAGTAAACATCAATGTTAATTTTGTCTCTGAACAGTGCAGCCTGTTTTATGCAACTAAAAATTTTGTGCTGATCATATAGCATCGGCAAACGATAGGGTCTTGCTGAATAGTTTTTGCATATTATCAGGACGTTATTTTCTCTGATTGTTTGGGGGGGGGGGGAGGTTCCTGACCCAGGGCTGCAGTGAGCCACGGCAGAGCCAGCACCTTTGTTACTATGCAGATCCACCAGCGCGTTACCCTGTGACGGACAGGCAAAGCCACAGAGGGTGCCTGTAGCTTGCAGACTATAGCAGCCACTGCCAAGCTGGTCCGCAGCCTGGAAGGTTTATTCCTTCCCCTGCTTCCTGCAGAGTTCCCCCACACTCAAGCCTCTATATTCAGGCGAGGCGTGGAGGAAAGGATTTGCCCCTGAATGCCTTCACAACTTCATTTAGAGCATTACGAATTACTACTGTTCACCAGAGACAAGCTGCAGTGATTTACATTCTGTGCAAGCCCACCAGCATCCACTCCTCTCCACTGGGGATCCAGGAACAACAGGGATGGTAAATCCAAATCTGCAAGCTGCGTTAGGTACTCCTGAATTCAGCAACGGTTTAGTATAAAACAAAATCAGCTGACATTCATGTGCTAATGTTTTCACCTACTGTAATCTTGTGCTGCAGAATGAAAGCCCAAGATTCATCCTCTCACCAGGTATTCCAGAACCCACATTCCCAAAAGTTTGGCATGCAGTAAGTGTAACACACACTTGCTTACAAAGGATAACGAACGATAGGAGACATAAGCACATACTATTTCATGGTTTTGAGAACCAGTTCTCAGCCACGCTGTGCTGGAGGCACAGGGTTAACTGATGTACATTCGGCAACAGCACCTCGAGCATGCCAGGTATTTAAAACAAAACTCTTTTCCCAGTATTTAACATTTACTCTAAAAAGAAAACTGTATTTCTGACCAATCATTTTATTTTCCCAATAAAAGTTTCTTAACGCTAAAATGCAAGACTGGAACATATTAACTTCAAAGATACATAATAGCAACTGTTCCTTGATCTTGACTTCTGAGAAATTTCAGGTCATTGTCAGAAAGTCAGTTTACCTAAACGCTTAATGACATAAAAACAGTGATTGATTGCCATAAAAATGGCTCTTAAGGATTACAAAAACGAGAAGACTCACAGAAGTTTTTCAATGCTCCCAACTAAGACAAAATATTTTGGCTATTAAAGCTAGGTTCCTATCAGTTAGGCAGGGACCAGTGAAATAAATATATACATTTAAAATAAGTAAAAAAAAAAAGAAAGAAAAAAAGAAAGAAAAAAAGAAAACGAGGAAACTGTCTTCTTTCATCTACCGATTTTAAAGTTACATCACAGGTGGATATTAAATAGAAAACAATGCAACCACTTTTTAACAATGCAAATAACAAAGCTATAACCTACAAAAATATTTCTCTTTTCCTCTCAATTACAAGCAAAGCAAGAGTACTGCAGGAGCTTAGGAGCACTTAGCTTTATAAGAAAGGAGAGATTGTCAGCATTTCTTTAGATACACAGCTAGAGGCAGAGACGTAAAGGGCAGGGGGTGGTGTCCACTGTCCTGCATCAAGACAGCAAATTAAAAATGCCATAAATCGGGATCTTTGTCTTTAATTTGGGAAGAGCGTGTCTGCATTTGGTCTGGACTAGCCTTGCTCCTGCAGATTCCCAGGCATAAGACAGATGGCAGTGCAAGCAAGCTAGAACATGGGCCTGAAGTCGCTCCCTCTGGGTCTAACTCCTATTATCCACTTGTAAATTAACCTGTCAATTTATCAATCAACACCATCTTGATTCTCCCCTGTTCCACTGCCCAGCTTTGCGGTGAATTTGCCTCGTAAATAACTGGGAGCCCCATGTTTGTTAGTATTGTGAATGAGTTTATTATCACTTTGATGACTGCTATGAATCACAAATGCTGCCGAGAGCCTGATAAGAAGAGGAAGAAAAAAAAAGTACATGCACACATTAACGGAGTTGAAACTATTTAGGAGATAAAAGATGGAGTTACTCTGATAGCAAATCATTTCAACTGGGAAAAAATGGCTAAAAAAACATAGGTTTTTGTTGAATAAAACTCTTCGTAAAGTACAAAATATGAAATAAAAGGGAATAGTTTTGTTTGTAAGGCTCAGAGGTGTCTTCACTGCTACACTGCCACAATCCTTTAACTTGCTCCTAGAATTTTTAGGGTACTTAGATTTTATGCCATATTTGTGCCTTTTTCCCTACAGCAGCGAAGAAATATCCTTTGAGATGCAACAAGTACTTTATTTATTTATTTTTGACGGTTTAACACTATGGATCTGTAAGCAATTTTATACTATGAAAAAGCTGAAAGAATTGTAATTAAAAAGATATACTTTAAAAGGAAAGTTAATGGAAGAAGAATATGAATATAATCTTATTAATTCAATATACATGGCTTATGGAAAAATAATAAATAATATTCAAAATGCATTTATTGTACAATTTTGTTTCTTTTGATGAAAGTCTCCATGTTTGCTCAAGTGTAATAACTTTGCTGAAGTTCAAAAGATGTAACAAATTAATATTGGTTACCTCTTTGATTTTAACACTTGCATCCTATTTAGTATTTAATAATAAATACAAAATATCCTAGAGTTTTCCTTAAGTCCTTTAAGAATCATACCATGGTTCTGCGGTGTATCTGCCCTTCAAAGTCAAATGAAACATATTAAAGCCTAAGTAAATGACAAATTATGTTAAAAAAAAAAAAAAACAGATGACTATATTGGGCTATTTATAATATAATCAATCTTTTGCCATGTATAAAAACCAGAATACATTTGGCTGAAACATACTTGAAATCTTAAAATATACAGATGTTTATTTAGAAAGAACAAACAATATAATGAAAAAAGGTAGAACACTTTTTATGTTTTAACTGTGCAATTTTAAAGACATTACTGAGCAAGCAAACGATAAACTTGGGTTAAAACCTGAACGTAGGTTTACATAGAGAACTAAACTCTCTAAACTCTTACGAAGCAGCCAACACACTTTGTTCTCTACATGCCTATCCTTTCCCCTGCTGGTACAGTTTTTGGTGAATTTACTCCTTATCATACTTTTTGCACATCCAAGATCTTAAAATGTTTCAAAAAAGTCAGTAGCAAACTTCACAAAACGTTTTAATGTATTTTAATTCTACTAGGCTGATTTAGAATAGAAAATACTATCTGAACTCCAAACTACCTTACAAAAATGCAGTGATGGACGAATTTCAGTTATATTAGACAGCTAATATCTTTCAAATTCAGATTAAGATTATGGACCACATTCTGGTCTCATGTCCTGCATAAAATCAGGAAGGCTTAGAGAATCTGAGGCATACCTACATTGTAAAACTAGTTCAAACCAAGTTGTGCATTTAAAACTACAAGACGGAATTGTAATACCAGGCATAGTAAGACTTAAAGGCAAAACAAAGTAAAATTTATAGAAATACTTTCCAGGGTTCTGTGTAGCCCTACTGAAAATCTTAAATACACAGACAAAATGACAAGCAACACACGTGCCCACAGAGAAACAGTTGTCATACAGAAAAATCTCTAGCACAATTAAAGTAAAGGAACAGGGTGTATGCTCAACATTGTTATGCCCAGTATATCATTGGTGGAAAAGTAATGGAAAATGAAATTATTTGTTAGAATGCAATTTAGGGAATCTGATAGGTTGTCCATTTTATTCAATTTATAATTAAGATAGTGTTTAAATTTGAAATGAATTCTATATATGCATGTTCAATAGGCTATAGCACAACAATAAGAATGGAATCACATCTCATTTTATCATAAATTGTGTAATAAGCGATAAGGTAAAAACTAGGGCTAAAATCCTTCCAGCAAAAATGAAAGAGAGTGACCTCAATTGCCCTAATTCATTCTGCCTTTTTTTTTTTAAAAAAAAAAAAAAACTCTTCATTTTCCCTCTGTTCACATTATTAGCTTACACATGAGTGCATTATTAGAAAATAACAAAGCCAAACAGGGAAACTTGGAAGAAGCAGGAGATAGGATCCCCTCTACAGCTGAAAGGTATTCTCATTTCATTTGTTAGGAGTTGCAAAAATAGTTTTATTGCCAGGGGAGGACAATGACCTCTCTCTTTCAACAAGCTTGGTGGTTGGTCTTTTGATGGAAAAACTAGGGGATACAACATCTGGTAATTTGTGTTACTGAGCTTAGCTGAGGTCTTAACGATGTAAGCAGATTATTCCTGAAGAAGAACAAAAAAAATTCCGGAAGACTCAATGAACTATTTAAAGTTATTAGCTGGTGCATTCTGGCACTTCAACACTCTTTTCGGATTCCTTTTCCTTTTAGACGTATGCCTTCTGATCAGATTGTTCTGAAAAAGAGCTCTACCACCTTCCAACCCCACCACACTTTTCTGGTGGTCCACACATGTTCTGTCATGCATGTCGAGTCCCCTTTTTCTCCTCTTCATTGCAAGAGGAACGATTATTTTTCTGATTAAATTTCGTCCTGCAGAATATTAAGAGCTCGTACCACCCCTCCTGAGCTGCTGCATAGGTCAGGAAGGCTGAATAACACAGATAATCTGAGCTTGACTGCTGCTAAGAGGAAAAAAACCGGAAAAGCAAATGATGGGTGGAGAATGAAGAAAAAGATAAACTGTGGGCATCCTCGTCTAGGAATTTCAGGCTGAAAACAAGAACTCCAAGGAAAATATCCTCCATTCCTTCTTTGACACAATCCCCCCACCTTAAGTAGCTTTGCATGCTTTTAGCTCTTATTCCTCCTACCTCTATAGTTCCTCCAAACATTTTAAGTGCCAGTAGCACTAAATTAGCCCAATGGCATAGCAGTTTAAAACATTTGTTCAGAAGTACCATTTTCTGAGTAAGAAAGAGACCCATATTTCCTGATAGACACATGTGCACGCACACAGAACAACAGCCTACGAGTTTAAGTTACAGAACTGTAGCCAGCTGACTGGAAAACCAAATCATAATGTTGAATGGAACAAAAGACGAAGTTTTTAAGAGAGCAAAATATCTCCTATATGTACAAATGGAGCAAAATCTCAGACWGAGTTTAAGCTGAAGTCTAATAATGGCTAGAATACTTCCTCACTAAATATTATTTTCATCTTCATGTTACCGATATAAGTAGTTAAACTCTGAATTTTAAAAATGCTACTTTAGAGAATTACAACCTGGAACTCAGCAAAGGTACAAAAATAACAACCAAAACTCAGAAAGTTTTCTGTATTAGCAAATCTGTATACTGTATATTTGAAGTGAGAAAAGCAATGCAGTGCCACAAAACCCTCTCCCTATAAGCATCTTACAGCCATTTTTAGTAATAAGTCATCGTGTTTTTCAAATTTTTTTCCAACAGATTTGCATAGATTTTAGAGACACTTCAACAAACTTTATACAGTGTAATATCCTAAAATGTCTTTTAAAATGCTGTAACTTGGATTAGAATGCTTGCAGCTGTTAGTATCAGCTACTAGTAGTTAATTAACAGTTACATGCTTCATTTACATTCATCTAGGCATTGCCCATATTATGAAAGAGTATAATATTCTACTACAATGAGCTACTGAAATAGTATAAAATGCTGTTAAAGATGTCAAGGCTCTCTATTTAAAAGGAGAAATTCTCATTGACACTCGTCATTTCTGTAGAACTTGGATATAGATTTTATATTTGTTCACTTTTATGCTAAATTCAGTACTCATTCCCTACTGCAATAAAAAATAGAGAATTTGTTGTATTTATTTTAGAGTATTACTGAAATTTCTGGAGTCATTAAATTATAGTTTTTGAAGCCACATTCTCATAATTAAGAGCTACCTGATGCTATTGAATATTATAGGACAAAAACTCCAACTGGGAACTTTTAAGACCTTCGCCTGTGCAAAATTTGGAGGATTATTTTTTGTAGTATATTATAAATATATGGAAATTAATAGTTAGAGTTTCAGTATTTGACTTAAATGTAAGTTACTGTCTTGCTGTGGTCTAGTATCTTACTGGAGTAAAGATCCCTTTACTTCTATGATGCAGAAATAGGTTCTCTCTCTTTCCTTTTTGGATATATAAATTCGATTCTAAATAAAAGACAAATGCATACCTGTAATATTTGGTAACTCTGCAGTTAAAAGAATTACACAGAAAACATTTTTAATTAGGAAAATGCTTTTTGAATTGACACTCTAACTTCATTCTATAATATAAGCTTTTTATCTTTGTTCCTGATCCCAGCAACAGCATAGGGTGCAATACTAGCCCCTAATGTCATGATACACTCATCTGAAATATATGACTTTTTAACCTTGGCCAAAATCAGAAGACTTATCTATGAAAGAAAGCGTAATGTTTTGCAAGCATATGTCTATATACAGACAGCACCACAGGGTCTGAATCACAGAATTTTTTAAAATAGATTATCAAATGTATATTTATCTCAATGAGTCAGTATTTTCCATTCACATTTTTTGTGCTGAGCTCCTCGAGCATCAGACAATTTGTAACATGTTTCAGACACCCCACGTAAATGGGAGCATTGAGGTTTTGAAGGATGCAGGTGGAAATCTTGCATCTTTCAAAGTTTTTCTGAGCACACCTTTGCCTTTCAGAAACTTCCATCTCTGCTGCTTGGATAAGAAGGAATGAAAAACTCTTCATTGTACACAGGAATAAAAAAAAGGAAACTGCTGGGATTTCAAAGTTCTTGTTTACTGGCAGGATTTGGTGCTCATTTTCATTCTTAACAGTAATAGGACAAGATCAAAGTGGGCAATGCATTGTACATTATATGCCAACAGGTGCTTCATTTCCAGAGCCAACTCACCCAGTCGAAAGAAATTCCACGAGTTGCAAAGACGTATAACAAGCTTTGTCATCACAGGCTGCTTCTCAGTAAAGGGCATCCTGTCTTCTAACATTTACTTCTTCGCAAGAGTGTTGCATTTCCCATTGTTTACTTTTTAGAAGCTGAGGATCCAGAACTGCTCAACATTTTAATATATGACAAGAATTCAGTGATTATGACAATTCAAAGCAGGGAGGTGTGACAAACAGTATAACTGTGCATTGATGTTTTTCTCCTTTTCCCACACAGAGCAAAAGTCTCAGCCCTATTATTATCACATAGCATCATACTGAGCAAGATCAGCAGACTACTGATTGTCTTCATTGTCAGTCTAAAGAAACAGATATCCATGGAAAGCAGACTATAAGACTAAGAAGCACACTGGAAAATCCCATGAGCAACATGACACAATGTAGAGCAGTCTTAGGGGAAAAATAGGTTTTCTGTAGTTGCTTGTTCCCCTCATCTTGAGAGGGCTTGTTATGTTAAATCAAAAGCTACTGGAGTACATTGGTTTGGCATCACAGACTACAACCAATCCATCAAGAACTGCCTCTGTGCAGATACTGAACTACCTAGAAGATTTTGTCTGATTAGAAAACTATCTAATGCTACTTTAGGGCAGCTTTCTTTTATGAAGTGGCATAGCACAAAAAAGACAAGGCTCCTGGATGTGACCAGACTCAAAGTATTAAAATTAAATTTTGCACTGATTTACAGTCTGGGCAATACTCTGAAAGAACAAACAGGATTTCAAAAGGTTTTAGAGTATACATGTAGACAATTTTCTTCCTTATAGATAAAACTGGTGGATGTACAGACTAGAAAATTAGACATTGCAGTTGTAAAATTGTCATGCATTCAAGGACTGAATTCTCAAGAGGACAGAGAAGTCACAAAATCTTCAAAATGCACATGTGGTCATTAAAGCCTCAAAAGTGGGCATTTGAACTTTTTCTAAATTTGAAGATGAGGTAGGTTCATATGACCATTGTCATTTTTCAAGGCAAAACTTGGTTCTTCAGAATTAACACACTCACATGAAGCTGACAGTTGTAGTAGCTGATCCAGATGCATCAAGAAAAGGCAAGATTTCACTTTTAGAGTCAACCACTGTGTGCATGCTTGCACACATGTACAAGAGTGTAGAAATCCACTGGTTTGTTCTTTGGGACAAGGTGTGCTAATCCTTACATTGCTGAGCATCTATTAGAGGGGGAGAGAAACCGATAGTATGTTTGCATAACACTAAAATATCAGTAAAGTCCTGTAAGATAGGCTGAGTTTGGACATGGGARGAAATACATGTCAGAGCCCCTAATATTACTGCATATATAGAAGCAGCTTCCTCCTCATCAACTCCCACTGATTTCAACAGGACCACAATCAGAGCATAACAGCACTCAACAGAAATAAAGCTGCAAAATTTAAGAATAAAAAACCCCAGACATTCAGCACCAGAAGAATTATACTGTGAGGTTTATAATACAAAGGAAAACAAAGCTGTATYGGAATGGGGAAAAGGGCTTTTAACAGGTTACTTGGAAAACATGTTTTGAAGTAAGCAACTCACATAACCCCAACACGCACTTCTGCTACGATTGAACCCACAAGGGAGTGGGGCCCAACTAAGTGATCAATGTGTATTTAAGCCTTATGTAGCTAAAGCAGTGTTATCACAACTATACTTAAAGCATCTAATCGGTACAGCAGTGATGGCTTTTGAGATGGATGGGTAGAGAGCAAGTTACTCACAGTGACATTCAAAACATGAGCCTGTGAAATACCTTGGAAACAGTTCAGCACTATGAAAGATCCCGAATTTACTGCTGTGATATCATCATCGGGTTTTCATCATGAAACATCCATCTAAAATTGGATAGAATTTCCACCTACCCATCCGCCCTGATCTGTTAAAAACCATGAGATGACATGAGTTATCTCTCATTAATCTTTCTCATAGAAGAATCAGACAGATGGGCTGGATGAAGCGGAGGTGAATGAGGAGAAGCACCTGCTATTTTCAGGGAGTTGAGGGCAATTGGTAAGAAAAACAAAATCACAAGTGGGCAAAGAGAGAACAGTATTGCTCTATTACTGGATACCTTCTGAAAAAATGACTGATAGGCCTTATGTATCCATGATAACATGGGCTCATATCTCCTGGTGGAAAATAAAAAAAAAAATCTCAAAAAACAAGGATGGTATTACAGGTCATGAGTTAAAGAGGCTGATGAGCTGTCAAAAAATTACATAGAGTGTGAAATATATAGGAAAATGTCTAATTGCTCTAAAGCGGATGATGAAAAAGAGCGGTGCATTACATATGTCCTTGCTGCAAAGGAAGACTTTTCCATCTGAGAAGTCATTTCTGCTCAGGAAATCACTTATGTGTTCTCCTTTGATTCTCACCTTGGGAATGGAGAGGGCTTTTCTAAGAGTAGTCCTGGAGCAGTTTCTCAATAGTACCTTTACAAAACTCAGTATTTTCCGTATAAATACAAGAGGAAACTAAATATAGCCTGTTAYGTAAAATCAAGTGCTCTTACACACGTTCTTCCCTGTGGCACTGAACAGGAATCTCTTAAAGCTTGTGCCAAACGCTGGACTTGGGCAACAGAGAATCCTAGGCTCCTACACTGTTCCAGAATAAAACAGCTAAACTTTTGTAAAGAAATCAACCTAGAAGATATACAGCTTGTTGGAGAAGAGAAAGAAATCACTGAATGGCCATGAATTTCAATGGACATTTTTGATGGCTCTTAAAGACAAGTATCGCATTAACTCTTACTGACAAAACAGGATGCACATGTTCATATAAATAGAAACGTGCATGGATTTCAGCTGGTGTAGTTTAGCAGGCTCAATGGATATTAATAGCCCCACCTCAGTTCAGAGTACCCAACAGTCTTGTTTTTAGTTAAAGGATCTCATTAGTGAAATAGGCTAAGTTGATTATAAAATTTACTTACTGCTTTTGGAGCACAATACTCATCTAAGTTTGGGGGTTGGGAATTACTTTTGTTCATTATTGACAAATAAAGATCAGTCTGTCTTTAAGCATCCGGTAAGGTAGCTAATAAAATTACCCAAAGTTCTTGATAAAGCACCATACTTTAAAAGAATCTCTACAAAACCAACCTAAAAGCAAGAGTGACTAGACTTTCTGAAAGTGTATTCTAATGAGGCAAAGAAAGACTGCAATAAACTGAATTCTAAAAAGCCTTAAGATACATTTCATGTCTTCACAGTTTTGAGGTTTTTTTGTGTTATATTTTATTAATGTGGAGCTAAACTGCATACGTATTTATATACATGTCTTAATAATACTATAAACCTCATTTCTAAAAATTTAGTTGTCTTTAAAAGTACTGTACTGAGTCAAGTTTACATTGCATCTGTTTATGTAATGTTGTTTTTCTTTAAAATCCACTAAAAGGTGTTAATTAGAACTGGGTGATTAGTTCATAATGAACAGTTTAAGCAATTAATGCTACCCCTTTCTTGACCCATGAATTGTCTTTGTGTAAAAAGCAATTTTGTTGAACTTGTTATTCAAAAAATACTAAAATGATTTCTTATGATCTGCAAACCCTTAGTAATCAGTTAGCTGTGAGTATTTAATAGTCTGCATGTGAACTGCATTGGTTATTCATGATTTAACACAATGTCATATGACTATTTCTATTCCATCATAGGTCTGCGAGACATTTTCAGAATCAGGTTTTAAAATATATGCTCTATTTCTTCAATAAACAGAATTTTTTGCATGTGCCTTTTTTGCAAAAACTTTTCAGCATTAACTTGAATTTCTTTCACAGTTAAGTAGACTAGTTCACTGCAATTTCTTCCCAACAGAAATACAAGAGTGAGCAGAGTCTAACGTCATAATCTTTTGAAAATCAGAGGGGCGTTTTCTGTTGAACTCCACAGAGGACAAATTGGATCACAATAATAATAAAAAAAGAGAATTATAAATATTTGAATAAAAATGTGCAATGTTTTCAACATCAGCCTTGCTGTATAAAATTACATGCACATACTTCTGCTCCGCTCAAACACTAACCAAAACCTTCCCCCTTTCTTAGGCACAAGGCACGTATGCATATTTTCAAAATGATTCCTCCCAACTAAGATTTTCACTCAGGCCAAGACTTTACTGCTTCTTTTCTAGCAATCTATTTCATTTCTCCTCAAGGTGATCTCCTTTCTTCCTTTAACAGAATATCTGAATGCTTGTTCCTTAATACCCAAGGAACATAGCTTCAACCTTGAAAATCATCACATCACTTTTTTTTCCCCCCTTATTTCACCTAATGAAAAAAATGCCTAAGAAGAACAATAGTGGCAATGACACAATCGGAGGTCTACAACTACAGATGAAGTCTCAGTGAAGATACCTTCCTCAGTCACGTTTGAAATTTGCTTATACGTTTGTATACACACACATGTGAAAACATAAGGAAAACAGCACCTTCCGCCTAACAAAAAAAGTAATAATGCAAGATGGGTGCTTTGGCATACCTTTGACTGTGGCCAGTAACCGCCTGCTAACAGCGAGCAAACCAACGAACCCGGSATTTTTAAGGCTGCATTGGCCCTGCGAGGAGGACTCTTTCATTTCCCATACTTTGTCACTCGCCATAGAGCTGGCTGACATAATGGACTTTTACAACAAGCTCAGAAGCAATTGGCAATTAAGTGGTTTGAAGGGGTGCTTCTGGGCTGCCGTGAAAGGCTTCAGGTGTGAAACGCTTGTTTTCAAGAGCACTAAGCAAAATGTATAGTTGCTTTCAGGGGCCCCCTTGTCCTTCTGAAGGAAGGGGGAGAGATGGGGGAAGCAAGGACACTCAAGAGCAATTTGCTATTCAGTGCCTGAATGCTGTGTGCTTTTTCTCTCCCCCCTCCCCATCCTTGGGTGGCTGGTAAGGAGGGCAGATTGCGATGGCACAAACAGCTTTCGGCACAATGGCAGATCAAGAGAGAGGCAGGGAAAATGAGGCAGAGGGAGAATGGGAGCCTGAATGAAGTAAGGATGGTTTGATTGTTAATTGTGGGTAAATGTGTTGCAAGAGTGAAAAGGGTTCATGGACTACTTTAAAACTATACCCAAGCAGTAAGTACAGAGTGTGGGGAAATAAGGAGATGTTCCTGACCCTTTTAAGAGCTATAGTAGTGCATCTGGCCCACTTGAAAAGTAAATTGAGAACTGTTAAAAAGATAGGCAAATACATTTGTGCACATTATATACTTCCATTTCTAAAGGAACCCTGACCAGCAAATGCACTGGGATGGCACACACACAATATTCTTTTCTCCAAGGATTACTATACCCATAGGACAAAAACAAAACAAGCTAAAACATGAACATGCCCTAATAGATAAATATTTAAAATACAGATTTTTAAAGGTGCATAAAAACGTGTTTCTATTCTAAGACAAAATACATTTGTTCTAAGGCTAGCACAAGGGTAAAGAAAACTTCAAACAGAACTAAGGGAACAATATCCTTCATGAAGACTGTTTCATGTCACTTTTCCTTGTATGACCTTTACTTCTAACATATTGATTTTTTCCTAACCCAGTCTTGCTTTGCAGAAAAAAGGGGTATTGAGTCTTTGAGCTGCTTACATATCACTATTGTACATGCATTCTTAAAGGTGAAGGATCCCCTTTCAGAAGATGACTATCTGACTGACAGTATGATTAGGATTGTCTGAGGACTTTTCATTTTAAATGTAGTGAGCCACATATATCAGTTTGGAGCAAGGGAAGAGGATGTGCAATACCTTAGATTGTGCTAAGCTGATGAAGTATTTGTGCAACAGATGCGCTCTGTTAGACGTTTTGTATTTTGGCGAGGAAGGTGAGCGTGGGGGGGGCACAGAAACAGGTCTGCTGTATCCCAGCAAGAAACTGCTTTTGCCTATTTGCAGACCTCCCTAGGGGGTTGCTAAAGGCATTCTCACTGTGGCTTATGCAATATCCCAAATGGGCACACTTTCTCAACAGACACAATCAACATGAGACCAACCTTAAGCGTTCATTTATAGTGTAACAAAATTTCGGCCTATGTGTCAAGGAAACATAGAAGTAGAGCTACGATCTGTTTGCTTACAGCACAGAGTAAAAACAAGTCTATATTAAAAATATTATCAAATTGATGCTTGTTCTATGAAGTGAGGATACATCTATATCCTCCTTCAGACTACGATTCTCTTCTTATTCCTTCTTACGTGAATCCAGAGAAACGCTGTTTCACTCACTGCGCGAGCCCTTGTGAAACCCGCACAAAGAGAAGGGAGATCTCACCTCTTGTCAGTCTTTCCTTTACTCTTCATGAGATGTCATTTTGGCTTGCAAGAAAGCACAAAAAATTCTAACAGCAAAATAGTGAAACCTTTATTTGTGCTTGCCCATGTTGAAAAATCTACAAATCCTCTGATGTTTAGGAACTGAGCCATCAGTCAGAGATGCCAATGGAAATCTTTCCATTGGTTTCAGTGGAAGTTTGACTAAGTCTTGCTCTCTCCCTCACTCTATTTTTTCCACTCACAAGATCAAGCAATAGTGATCAAAAAGCACGCAAAAGGGGCTGTGCTTAGCAAGCTACACACAAGTGCAAGCCAAGTCACAGCACCTTTGGAACCAGAGCTTTTCAGATGCAAATAAACTTACACTGTACTGGTTTTACCAGCTGTGGGGTTTAATGCACTCAAACCCCCACCCAGAAGTGAGAATGGCACAGAAAGCTGTAAACCAACTGGTGCTCAGCTGCAAATGTGTTGTGCTTGCACAGACTGTTGCATAAACAAAAGAATTTATTCACAGTGTGATGGACATGAATTTATGCATGTAACCCCTGGCTCATGAAAATGAATCTAGATCCCTGAGCTGTTGTTTTGTATAGCACCATTCAAACTTTACCTGTACATATTAAGTTCCTAATGTAGAGAGTTAGTTAGAAAAATAAAAATAAATACAGAAGGAAGAAAAAAAAATCAGAAATAAAATATTTTATTTCAGTTAAATCTTCCATGTCTCAGTTTAAAATGTTTCAGTTGGGGAAAATAAGTAATAAAGGGGGAAAAAATCAGAACAATTCTTTAATTCAAAGTGAGAAAAAGGAGAGAAAATGTTTCAGTACTTCCCCACTATGTACATAGCTGAACTGAGATTTGTAAATAAAAATATCTCATTAACTGCAAAAATATGGCATTTTATTTTGGCACAGCAAAGAACTTTCTCCATGGAAGAGAATACTAATTCATTCACAGAATAAAACCCAAAATGCAAGTAAACGCAAGTGCCTTTAGAAAGAAATACAAAATTGGTATCTGCATAGCACCTAATGACCACCCACAGATATCCAACTGGTTAGGTTAAATCGGATGGGGGGGGGGGGAGAGAGTGCTGGCGCATCTAGGCCCAGCCTGCTTACAGCATAACCAGGTGAAGATAACAGGGCACACTGAATCTTAAGATTATTGCTTCGTACAACACTAAGTGCATTCTAAATCACACATAAAAGTGCATGCTACCTGCAGCTATTTTAATGGTCAGATATATTTATATATCTATTTAAAGGTCAGATATATTGAGGCTTCAGGGAGTTTCTCCTATTACACTCAGAGAAACTCTTATCATAGCCGTCAGACTTTYTACTACGTTGCTTATTCTTCTGATTCTTTCTTCTCGCGATATGGGCATGCTATAATGTCTCTCACCTGAGAAAAAAATATAGACACTCTGGCCCACTCTCGTCTCTCCAGCCCTGCTTCCTCTCATTTTCATTGTACAAGCTGTTTAGAGCTGCTGTCAGTTCCTCTCCTTCCATTTTGTCCTAAACTGTTTCTAATCTAATTTCTGCCCGTTACACTCAATTGACACAGTTCTCACCAGAGTCTCTGGTGAGCTCTTCTCAGCCATAGCTCTAGTTGTATGTACCCTTCTCATTATGCCAAAGTTCTTCTGGCATCGTTTTCCATGCTGTTGTTCATTAAAGTTTGCTTTCTTTGATTGTCATGACGTTGACCTTTTGTTCTCTCACCTTTTGGCTGCTAACCACACATTTCAACTTTCTGTTGAGGTTCTGCAGTCTCAGCTGGACCCATTTTTCTCCTCCTATCCTTCTCTCTGGGCCAGCTCACATGTCAGCTGAGAAGCTATTACCATCTTTAAGTTCTACGCTTGCTCCAGATGTGTCCAAGTTAAAACTGTTCTCAGCACCTCTTCATAGGAATTCAGCAGCCAGCTCAAGATCAATAAACAGAGCATGGAGTGTCCTCCATAATTCTCTCAACTCTACCTCTTTTCTTAGTCACCATGGAGAACACCAATATCCTGCCTACTCCTCTGACCTAGAACCTATAACTTTCATCTTTGAGGAAGACCTTACCCTGTGCTTCTCAAATATAGAGCCTTGTCTGTTTTGGATAAAACTGTCATCTTCCTGCATCGCGATTAACAAAACATCTTTATCCTCAGCTTTGACAAATACAACCTTGACCCACTCATATCCATTCAGAATATTTCCGAAGAAGATCACTTTTCCTAGCCCACTGCTTTGACCATTGCACCTCTCTCTTCACATCCTTGTGCTGTTCTCTCCTGTCTCTCCTGCATCAAATATAAGCTACTTGTCTTCATTTTCAAGGCCCTTCTGAGGTTATGCCTATGCTTCCAATCATCTCTTTTTCTTTGTCAGGACACTGAACTTCAACTCCAAGGAGCCAATAATGCCAGCTTCCATTGCACGCTTGTTATATTTTTCAAACAAGCTCCTTTGTGCTGTCACACATTCTGCCCTTCACAATTAAGAATAAACATCTGCTGAGACACCTCATTATATGTCTTCAAATCCTTCTTAAAATTTTATTTTTTCTCCAAGATCTGTAAAAACCCTGAGACCTGTTAGGCTGCTGCTATGGTAAGACAACTGCCAAACATGCTAACTTACATTAATCTATTCATCCCAAATCCTTTTTGTGTACAGGTATCACTTCCCCTACGACACATAAGTTGCAAGCTCTCTGAGGCATGGGTTGCCTTTTTGATTTGTTTGCACAGTACATAGCACAACAAAGTCTTGACCCTTGCCATATTCTATGGAATTAAAAAAAACATGGCAAATGGGATGTCAGAGAAAGGGTTAATCAGTTTACATCAATTAGTTGGTAACCAGATACCTTTCTGGAACAAATTACAAGCTAATTAGACTGTTTTAATGATGTAACGTTTCCATCTTGCACTTTACTTGTTAAGACTGTTGTAGTGCCCTGCTGAGAAAAGCCTGTGGGTGGAGTTTCTGTAAAATTCACTTTTTTCTAATTTTGAAATTTCCCATAATCTTTTTTCTTTTCAGTTATAGATCTTCAAAAAATTGAAGTATCAAAGAATTTTAAACTTTAGGTGATCAAAAAAGAGAAAAATTGTATTTCCAAATTAGTTTTCCACTAGTTCTACTCTGAATTATGCCTTTTAGGGCTTATGGTCTTTATCAGATTGCAGCCACAAAACTACATTTTGTGCTTTTATTTTTTTTAAATCTAATTGCTATTTGTTCCCACAGACTTCTAGTTATTAACTAAAAAATAACTCAACAGAAGTAAATAAAATTTCCTGCTTTAGGCCAAACAAGTTATTTTTTCAGGATGGTCAACTTTTTGGATGTACATTTTTCCCTCACTAATGCTATCCAATTTAATAATTACATGCAATCTCTAATTATAATGCAGCCAATGATTAGCAATGAATTGGATAATTATGAACAGTCCCTTTAACACCGAAAAATACTCTCCAAGCTGAAATTTCTTTGTAAACCAAGCATTATTTCAAGTTACACTTGTATTTTAGAGGAAAACTAATGCGTATTGTTATATCCACAAGCTTTCACTCCTCTTTGGAGGGAAGGTATATGGCTGTGATTTGTATGATACTGAGTATACTTGAAAAAAGATTTAATACATAGAACTTGAATGTGCCAAGGCGCACGTACAGGTAAGAAAAGTCATATTTAAGACCATATGTTACTACTTAGTACATCAAYTGTCTTTTGAAACATTTTTTTCAAAAGAATGAGTAACTGTCTCTGTAAATCGCCAATGAGCCATCAACACCAGCGCCTGTAGCTCCACCTTGTCTAAGAACAGCAGCCTCAGTGACCAAGCTACGTTAAAGAATAGTTGGCTCTACATTGAAAGGCTTTTGACATAAAGGTGCACATCCCTTATGGATCGTTTTTGTGACCACAGTATTTACTGAAACTGCATCTGAAAACTCGTGTGCACCATCCTCCCTAGAGCTTCCATTTCATCTCTGTTAACTACTTGGAAGAGAATTAGCTTATCTACCAAAGCCTAGGTTTTGCCATTACCTTATGCTCACTCTTCAAGAAGTACCAGATAAACTCACTCTCCTAACTTTTCGTACATTAATGTGGAAATCAATGGAAGTATGACACTACAGAAAGTAAGATCTTAAACTATGGGAGGCGTACCCCAAGTTCCCATTCTGCCACAGAGCTCTCAAATGAGTTACTAATGCTGCCTTTTTTCTTAATCATTGAAAGAAAATACAGGATGGATGAGAGGGTTTTTGTTCATCCATTTTTTCTTATGGGAATTCTTTTTTTTTCCTCCGGGCATTGCTTATCTGCTGGAAATTTTAGAGTGCTATTTTGCAACAGCTTTGGTTTTTTCCATAGCACATCTCCACATTTTCACCGAGGGCTTAGATGCACAAACTCCACTCAAGCAAGATGAGGTTAGACTCACCAGTAAGTTTCATTTTGTCTTTTGATCCCTGGTAATTGCCCACATGTGCTCCCAGATCCATACAAATGCAGAGCAGTTTAAGTTGGCTTAATTTCAATGTGGCCTAAGCTAATTTAAATATTTAGCATTTTCCCCAGACTAGCAGCACATGCATGCTTAGTTACTGCTTATCAGCTGACGAATGGTAGCTTGCTCTTACAGCTAAGCTCTACATAGCTGGTTATTT
Source organism: Rhea americana (assembly GCF_003343005.1). Taxonomy (NCBI): domain Eukaryota; kingdom Metazoa; phylum Chordata; class Aves; order Rheiformes; family Rheidae; genus Rhea; species Rhea americana. Next base: position 2,322,416 of record NW_028186401.1, read on the forward strand.
TTTCCTTTCAAAAAAAATCTCATTAAGCAAAATTATCCTATCATTTTTCAACTATCTTCTACAAACTCACCTAAGTGAGTTACCATCTGTTGCATATAAGCCCTGTTAGACTTCTGCAAAGAATTTATGCACAGTCTGTCCAAATGTGAAAAAAAAAAAAAAAAAAAAAAAAAAAAAAAAAAAAAAAAAAAAAAAAAAAAAAAAAAAAAACTGTAATTCTATACCACCCCAGAGATCTTAAAACTGGCTCATTCTAGCTGCATTCAAGTAGAACTATCAGCAATTTTTCAGGAAAATCTCATTTCATGACAGTCCCCGAAGGTTCATTGACATACTTTCCTCTGGTCAGAACAAATGGGGGGAGGGGCTATTTTTGCAAGGATTTCTTTGGATATTTAGCTTCTGTTTTCTTTTGATTCATTTAGAAACTCTAAATGAAATCTAGAAACTCTATGCTAATTTTTTTGAGCCAGGCTGATCAAATTAATAAGATGATATGCACAATAGCAAACATTATCACCACACCAAACTTTCAGTCTTGGATGTCTAAGTGATGATCTCACATAGAGCACAATGTAAGCATATAGCATTTACAATACAATCCTACCCTAGCCACAATTTCTACCATATTGTATTAAGAATAGTAAGTTAATTTAATTAATACATAGTGAAAAAATGCTTGCCCCAAAATAATTACATCTGTATGAAAGAGGCAGACAGGAGAAAACACAGAGATGTGAAATGATTTCTCCCAATGCAGAAAACAGATTAGCAGCAAAGCATGAACGGAACTGAAACTCTTATTTCTGATTTTTTCATTAGATCGTATAAAATCCATAAATCAGGTCCATAAATAGGACCTAACCGTATACATTTGTGGATCTGTTAAGTTCTTGACCTGCCAAAGTGTTTTGGCAAGTGGTTACCATTCCTGGCTGGTCATATTCCAAACATGAAAGTCTCATCTGTACTTCAATAAATTAATAACTTAGACAAAGAATAAGTGCATATTTAAGTATATTTGTTTACAAATACATTTTTTCTATATTAACTATTTTAAATTTTAAAAAAGTGTCTAAGTTTATTAAATGACTTTAAAAAAAAAAAAGAAAAGAWAAAAACACTGCTTTGCAGTCCTGTTTAAGGGTGTTTTGTGTTGCTGAACTCCTTAAAGCAGAAGCTCAGACTACAGTGAAATGCACTCCTCCACCCCAGTATCAGCAGTTCGGTGTTTTAATAGAATATAGGCACAGACAGAAGAAGTTCTTATTCATGGACTGTACAAAAGATTTGGAGATTCAAAAAATGGAGGATAAATCAGGGATAAAGTCATAATGCTTCTACTTATTTCTTAACCAAAATTCTGTTCCATCTAAGCAGAAGCAGTAAATACTACTACAATTCTGCCAGTGTAGATACAGCCCTGATTGCATAGAGTTTAGCCACTGAAAAAATGCTGATTCAGGCCCTGAACAAGGTCTTCTCGTTTCAGCTCATTAGCAGTGCTATTTTTGTGGGTGATTCAAGGAGGAACAGTCCTACAACTTTAACTGATTTCACCAGTGCAACGCCACAATGCTTATAACAACTGTAATACAGCTTCAAAGGGGCTACAAAGCTGCCGCTTAGCAGCGGTGTCCCACTCTTAATTAACATTTTTGGAAACGCTGCAATTCAGCTGTATGGCCATTCCATCTCAATTGACAGCTGACTGGAAGTGGTTTTCACAGCTGGGCTGCCCATCCAATGCCCAGGGAGGCTGCAATATCACTAATTTTGCAGCRCCGTTTACAGACGTAATTAGTATTTCTGGAACTACTGCAAGTCAGCTTGGTGACCACTTTCTCACTCCATAGCCAGTTGGAACCTATGACAGAAGTGAGCTCTGAGGCTAGTGCATGCTCCAGCACAGACACATGATGCTACCACAAGTCAGTTGGACACCACTGCAGATCACTTCCAGCACATCCTTACCTTACAGTTAAGGGCAAACCTTAGCACTAAAGCACTTATCACTGCTTTATCCCTGAAGCAAAGATTTATTGAAAAATCTCATCAGTGACACTTATTTTGCATTACAGTGACTCAAGTTCCCAACGCAAACACCACCCCTGTCTCTAGTGAAGTCAACTGCCACGTCCCCATTGACTTCAGTGGGACAAGGACAAGTTTTTCTACAGTATGATGTATATCCTTTGCTTCTCTGCAGATCTACTTCTGTAAAAGAGGGTTTAAAAATTCCTGTAGGTCAAAGCTAGGACAGTAACAGCCCACTGTATAAACACGTCYCTGCACATATAAAATATATAATATTATCAGCTCATTTAGAAAAGTGAGATTTGGTCTTACATAGAACAGACATCCTTTAATTAACATGATTAAGCTTATATCTACATCTGACATAGTCTGCGCAGGAGTTTAAAATAATACAACGCACTGTAAGAATTTTGACTTTGGGCTCTTTCTATCCTATCATCTTACTGAGTATGGGACAAAAATGACACAGTAGAATTTTAAACTAGATGTGTATTTTTACATTCCTGCCAAAGAATTCACAGTCCTAAAAGATGTCCTATCATCTTTCTGGGACAAACATAAGAAAAGAATAAACCTTTTGTTTTGATGATTTAGCATGAAGCATGTTGCTGATATAACTAGAACATGCTCAAAATGGAAAGTTTGTTTAGGTGCTAATGCATGTCATATTTCAAAGCTATACATTAATGCTTTTTACTGAAAGCAAGTCAGGAAAAACTGTTAGATTACATCCAACTAGATTTCTGAAGTTCAGAGATCATACACAGCAAAAGAGTTAAAGTGAAACCTCATGAAAGGCAGTAAAATAAAAGTCAGCTGTGGCCCAAGTTGTAGTCTTTTCATTTGGTGCTTTTGTTTGTTCACAGCTTGTTTGGTTGTTTGTTTCCCCACTGCACAATTTACAAAGTATGTATTTTATTATGTGGATTATCCAAGTGGTGAATGCTTTTCAAGACAAATTGCACAAAATAGGAATTTCTGTTCTAAGTACGTTCCACTTAGTAACAAACATTCCCTTGCTTACTTTGTATCACTTGTTATATTAATCTTACTCTCCTGCAATGAGAAAGTGCATGTGTGGGGTAGGGGATTGATTGTTTGTTTGTTTTACTTCCAACCATCAGCCGAAACCAAAGGTGTTAAAAGTGCCCTGTGAGGGGAATGAGAGAAGATCACGAAGTCAGGCCACTAAACAAAACGCAAGTGTGTGTATGGGGGGAGGGAGGAGATTAATCTTATTAGGATCATATATCATGAGGTTGTCAGGTGTGAAAGCAAACGAATGGCCTCTGTTTATCTGAACTAAACCGTGTGGTTCACCAAAAGACTCACTCCAAGCAGGGCTGGGTTTTTTAGATTTTTTTTTTTTTTTTTTACCCTTAATAAATTGGCTAAGTTGGTGCAGAATGTTGATAATGAAGCATGTGCAAGGGAGGTCTAAGCTCTTACCTTCTAGTGTTTAGATGCAACCAAGCTTCCTCCCCCCCCCTTTATCACAGCTGATTCAGAAAGCCCTTTGGAAAGATGAAGTAGGTAGAAATCAAAATAAATGGATTCTATTAAAACCAGCAATGCATCAACTGCTTGATAAAGTGATTAATAAACAGCTTAGGATGGTGATTGATTAAACTCTTTAATCAAAGTGCTAAACTGACTTAATATGGATAGTTTCAACATGTTCAAAGTATACATTTTCTCAGCCAAGGGTTCAGAGTTGTTTATGTAACTTTTCTGAAGTGTATCCCATAGGTCTAACCTTCAGATAGCTAGGGCTGTGGAATGTGTAAGTATTATAAAGTGCTATAAATACATATTGCATTAGTTGCTGAAAGTTTGCAAGCAAATTACTCTGTTTTCACTGGGTAGTTTTTTTCCCCCAAATTTTAAGGTCCTCAATCGGTTTATATTATGTTACAATACAACATTGAAAGAGGACAGTACAAAATGAAAAGAAACTTTTAAAATTTGTTCCTTTTTGGCCCTGTCATCATCAACAGCATAGTACCAAATCTAAACATAAAAAGAGCAGAACAGGATTATTTTGGGGTAGTGGACAGATTACATATCTATTGGAAAAGGCATTTCCTTTGCTTCAAGATTTGATGTCATTTTTCACATAGCCCATCATCAGTTCGGTTCATTAGCCTAATTCACTATTCCAGGATACACAAGAAGGTTTGCAGTTTATTTATATATTAGACATGCACATACCCAATAGTACCAAATCTCAGTCTTTGTCATTTGAATACAATAGCGTATCAGCTTTCATTCAGGAATATAAAAGAGGATTGAGGTATGACCTGATTGTATAAAAACACTAAAACTATTTAAAAAAGACAAAAGCAACTGCAGGGAATTAAAATCTCTTTTGCCTTTTTTAACAGCATCATACTGGGAGGGGATAGTAGGGGGGAAGGGATGACACACTGACTCATGAGCTTTCAAGGCTCCCCAGTGGTTTTGAACACTAAAATCCAGCAAGTTTTAAGATCCCAATGCATAGACATTTAGAACTGAAACTTCATAGATTTTTCTCATTTTTTGTTTTTAGTTAACGGCTGCTATTATAAACAATGAATAAGCTTGTTCTTAAACTGGGCATTCCAGCTGGTAAAAACATGTGCAAAGACAAATAAAAGAACACCCACTGTCCTTGCTTCAGTCTAAAGACTTGTGATAACTCTGGAAGCCTGGACTGCAAACTAAATGTCTGTGGCCTTRTAAAAGGTAATAAATGTTAGTATACTTTTAATGCACCATAACTATTTTTAAGCTCAAACCATCAATCATCATTATATACAGTCTCTCCCTGTACTCATGCCGAAGTGTTTCAGGTAGCAATACAATTATCTCCCGTTATGAGCATATATAAAACAAACACCCCATGTAAGACCCTGCAGTGGCAAGGTGCTTCACATTTGGAATCCCMGAAGGAGGGGGAAATTCTGCAAGAGAAAACTAATAATGTGTAATGGTCTGAGGGAATCTGCACAGGGATTTTCAATAGCCTCGTCACTGTAAAATATATGGGACAAACAAATCACTTAAATAGCTTGGAAAGTGGCTGTGCAGTGTTTTATAAACAATCAATAAAGCTTTAAAATCAATATCTTGATGAACCACAAACCATTGGAGGTTATTAAGCAGAGTGACTTTTCTATAGGAATATACAATTGGAACAGCTATTTGAGAACAGATTTAAGCCTATCTAGTTCCATCTCCTGCTTCCATCATTGAAGTGTATTTATAGGAATATCAGCATGCCTCTCCACATCATGCACACAGTGATGCACTATGTGATGGAGCAATTTCTTTCATACTGCATCATCACATCAGCCCTGAACTATGAAGACCGTAAGGCTTTAGCACGGAGTTACAAATTCTACAAGCAATAGGTACCCACAGTTTCCCAGATTGCTTATACAGCTTGCATTGAGAATTTCAGAAGATGAAGAAAAGCTAGATTTATACAGGAGGTTGTTCCAGCTATAGGCTTATTTCTGAAGCAGTAGATGAATGCTTATTTAGTGTATATGCAGTTCAGTGAATAAAATCTGGAACTTCATTATCCAATGATACCTATCCAGAACAGATTTGCCCATAGATGAAATCAAATAAAACATGGCTAAGATCAGTAAACAGAACAGCTGACAGTATAGAAAGGAATTCCAAAATACAAAAAGCTGGACTTTAGAAAGGATGTGGAATTGCCTTGCATAAAGCTATCAGCATCATGCAAAGCATAAAGAAAAGAGAGAAGATAGTTTGATAGTTAGAGTCAAAGGCGAAAAGCCTCTCACATGAAAAGCATATTTATTTCTGCATGCAAGTGCTTAATACTATCTACACTCAAGTTTCTTGATGAGCTATACTTAATTGACATAAACAATTCAAACCATCTCCCATTAAATGCAGTTTTATAAAAGAGACAAATTAGATAAATATATGCACAATTGTGTGATGTATTTGGGAGTCACATACAGTACTTATTGGAATTATTTTCAAAATAAGCCTATAGTGAAACAATATTATAAAACAATTAATATTGAGTAGCTGTGATTCTGTAATATTGGCATGTCTAAATTGAAACTGCAATGGCTAAACTTACAAAGGGCATCGTCATTTGAAGAAGTTTTCTCCCCTACTTACCTCTTCTGAAAAAACACGCCTCATTCCAATTTACATGTGTTGCCAGACTGATTCCTTTATATTCCTTATGTTGTGGTAGGTTACAACAAACAGGGGATAATCAACAGGGCATACTTAAGACCTACAGGGCCATTAAGGGAAGAGTCTCTCTCAATTCTTCTTACACTCACTCAGGCCTATCTCTCTACCTCCAATTAATCAGTGTGGAGTCCACAGATACATGTACATGTATCTGTAAAAACTCCTGTACATTGAGGGAAAAGAATGGGACAGAGATATAGCAGTGTGAAGAGATTATAGCTCCTCTGAATCCCCAGAAGACTTTTAATGAGTACAGACCTGGGACCAGATTTTTGAGTGACAGCACTGCAAACCTAGGGCAAGTTCTGAATATTATCAATTACAATAACAAAAATCTACATTTTAACCAAAAGTAATTTAATAAAATAACCTTGATTTCTAACATTYTATACAACTGATTGTTTTGCCATTTACAACTTCTGGGAATGAAGACTACTTTGGGCAAAAATCAGAAGCACTGTTATACCACAAGAAAGCAACTGGTCTTGCAATATTTTCAGTGCCGTACAAAGTAGGAGAGGCCAGAAAGCAGGAGTCATGTTTGCTTTCAGCCTCTGACAATATGAAAGCATATGGATTCATGTAATACTTCCATGTGAAATGCCTTTGGTATCAGTCGCCATGCCTAGCAGGAGGCGATAACTGATAGGAGGTTCTTAACATTTTTCTTCTACAATTAAGATGTGACAGCTGAGAGTTAATTTTGAATTCATGTGATTTTGAGCACAGAAGAATTTTTCCTCAGCATGGTGTCCTCCATTAATAAAACTAAGCACTTTCTATGTTCTTATTGGCTGCTGCTGAGAGAATAATTAAAGTCATATTTCAGCCTCTGACTTAAGCCAAACATAATTTTTAGGACCTAATCCAAAGGCTACAAAAGTCAAAAGGAACCCCTCCACCTAACAAGTAGACCTTTTCAAATGGTCTTTGACTTACTCTTGCAGTGCACTCACGATTCCGCATCTACAGTTTTCTGGTGCACATGAAACTTCCACATATGTCAGATTTTTGACTAACATTTTCATTTAGTCAGCTGTGTCTGTGTGTTCAAAGTTTTTCACATAGCAGCAAAAGTAATTTGATTCGATGAAAGTCGAGATTTAGTATTCTCTTTTTGGAAATGTAGATCTTAGAGACATTTTCCAGAACTCTACTCAGACAACAATGAAAAAAGCAGCATTTCTTCTTTTCTACCATCTCTAAACCACTCAGCATATCAAAGTTCAAAGAAGGACTTTATCCCATTACTTTTCCTTTCAAGAATAACTAATGCTTACGCTGCAACCAAATTATGAATTCACTTCTATAAATAGATTGTGCATGAAGGAAAGATGAGGGGCTCTATTTGTTAAGAGAACACAATATTTCCACGTGTGTATGTTCAGGGCTAACAAGCAACACCATCTGCATGGCTGGCATATTTTCACACTCCTTTCTATTATACAAAACAATAAACTCCCTCCAGCTGATTTCTCTCATTGTAGAATGAAAATTGCCTATAAAAGACCTCAGGGTGTGAGAAAACACTTATCAAACAGATATTACACATACTCTCAGACCAACTATGCTATCAACTATACAATTTTAAATATATTAAGGATAAGAAGGTATCAGCAAACCTCTTTTTGTGTGTTTATAATAATTATGATCTGAATTATCTCTGGTTTTTAAGAGATTGCTTGGGATATGGATCTTTAGGTCTAAGATAGTATCTGCCTCATACCAGGGAGAGAGGTGAATTTTGAATAAAAGTTGAAAAACTAATTTCAGTACTTTTTTAATATGTCAAAAAGGGAATGCTTTCACCTTGCTAAGATGCTAAAAGAGAACACGGAAAAGCTGTATCTTTTAGAAATTTGTTTTATAAAGGTAGATATGCTATTAAAGAAACTGAGGTCATTAACATATTGAAGCACACTTCCCAAATTAAATTCATTGTTAGCAATTGAGCAGTGCCCTCTCATGATGTAACTGATTTCCACAAAAGAACTCACGTCTTGATGTTTCCCTGCAAAAATCAAGTTAGTGTCTGAATGACCCTATACAGCACATTCTAGGTGAGAAATAATGCAGTTTCAGACCCAGGAAGGTTTTTTTGGCAAGTGGGGGAAGGTTCATAACACTTCTGAACATCAAAATTAATTTCTCACTCTTACCAGATATCCTTTCCTCAAACAATTCTGCAAATCAAGTGTGGATCTTTAAAATATGGAATCTTAATAAAGTCTTAAATAAAGACTAGCGAAACAAAACACACTGTGCTTGAGCAGTTCAAATTACAGTCATCAGCCTAAATTCAGTAGTAAGGATTAGTTTTATTTCAATTACTTTACTTCTAAAGGACAGCAGTCTATGGTGGGGGGGGGGGGGGGGAAGAGGGAAGTCACAAGAAAGACTAACAGTAGATTTCTCCACAAGCAGAAATTTAAGTTCCTTGTTTTTACAGGGAAGCAATTAAGGTCCAATCATTTTTAATGCATCATAAATAATCTTCACACTTGCTGTTAAGTTAATTAATCAGTAATGCCAAACACATCAAAATGAAACTTATTTTGCAAACATGTTGCCTCTCTATCAAAATTAAATGTCATTTTGCTAACAACTTTTGAAAAGTTTTAATTTCAATGCATTTTGATCACAAATATATATAAAAAGAATATAGAACTAATCCAAAGTAAGGTTGCCCTTTTCTGATGGACTATAAGCATCATGGGAACACTGCTTGAGCACTTACGGCCTGATTCTGCAAAAAGTTCTGTGGTCAGGTTACTTATGTCCTTAAGTGTTTCATATCAAAGTATTGGGTATTATTCATTGACCTTCACTGAATTGCCAGAAATTGCTTTTATGTAAAATGAAAGTAGAGTAGGTGGCTAAATTGTTCATTGATACCAATGCAAGTAAAAAGGAAAATAATTGCCTATAAGAATTACAAGAAAAAGAATCTAACAGGCAAGAAGCAAAATCTCACTTTTAGAATAGAAAGCACATAATTATTTTTATGACCATGGACCTGCACTCAGTTTTCTTCAGTCTGCAAGCATAGTTCATAGATTCATATCATAACTGCTCAAATCCAAAAAAAAAAAAAAAGAGAGAGAGAGAGAGAGAGAGAGAGAAAATTGTAAGTTTTATTTTGTGGTCCTGTGTGCCCTGGGAAATTCAAGTGTGGAAAAGTTCCCAGGCTGTGAGACACCACTGGGATGCTGTCAACTAAATACGATGCATGGAATCCGTATGTGCCCGCACTTTGGGGTCTGGTCTGGTTTCTTCCATCCCCTCTGTGAAAGGCCGGGGGGGACGGGGGGGATTATACTCTCTTCTCCTGTAAAGCTGCCTAGCAGTTTGTTTGTACAGATTATTCTGAACAGAAAGCCCGAGTTCCTACAAACTTCATCAGGCACTGGCTGTTTTCCTGCATTGCATCCATCTCCAAGATGTATATGAAACTTCATTAAATGACATTCAGGAGCCTACCAAAGTGATTAGGAAAAAGAACTGCCTGCCTAACATTTCAGCATTGTTTCTATTCATTAGAAGGTAGTGGGTTGGGAGCGTGTATTTACTTAGAGGATATTTTGCATGATGTTATAAAACTTAGGCTTGTATGAAACCTCCATGGCCAGACGCTCATTTTGTTCATACAAGATAAGGAAATACAAGTACATTCTTGAAGAAAAAGAAAAAAAATTGCAAGAGTTTGGCCACACTTCCTCCTCCACAGGCTCACAGCTAATATACTCTGGGTAGTCCCTGTATACACAGGGTATTTGGTTCTTGAAGATATTAAAATAATTAGTAGAACAACTTGCTACTAAGCACTTTTAGAGTTACCCCGTTTYGTGGAATATCTGTGCACATATCATAAGCTTTAACAATTTACTTCTTAACTGCAGATCTTCAACCAAATTTTGAGGAAAAACTAATGCAGTCAAATGATAAGCACCATGGTAGGCACTAAGCAGTAAAAAGTAGATGAATTATGATATTGACACTTAGGTCACAAGTTTTTGTTTCTCTGAACAGATGACCAGATCTCCTTCAATACAAACAAAATTTCCTTTCCATTTTTAATACTGCTACCCTCCACCAGTGCATCTTACATAAAACCTGTAACAGTAGTAGTATCTCTAGCGACCTTCATGAAGTCCCATGTTTCTTCTGGGTTTCAAGATGAAAAACATTGCTTCTTGTATAATACATAAAAATAAATTACTCTTGCCCATAAATAGGAATCTAGTGTGAAACAAAAGGCAGTCTCTCAAGTTTTAACAGATCTAGACTTTTACATCATAGTTTTATTCATCACCAATACATTCTGCATCTTTTTAAAAGGCTTCAAAAAAAACTGCTCACAGCCATTTCTTTGAACTTCACTTAAGTAAATGTTCAGGAACCAGGAACAAAATGAAATGAAAAGATCTAAAACCTCAGTATTTTCCAAATTATAAAAAGTTTTTTCCTACTTGGACAAGGCCTATGTCTCAATTCTTCAGTGATTTCCCCAGAATGAAAAGGAAGAGATTCATCCACTGTTGAAATCATAGATCAAAACACAGTCAATGCTGAAGCTAACAGTATTTTGAGGATTACACTTTTTGTTTCTGTTGCTTAAGAGAAAGCCAAATTCAGGTTATCTGAGCAGAAAACTCTCAATTAAAATAAATCCAAATTGTAATACTTCCTAGGAATAAATCGTGCTCTTAAATTTAAGTTTCTTGCCCATTAGCTGCAAATCCTACAGCAGACGATCCTAACAGCAAGTTAACTCAAACAGCAGGCAGTAGACAGTACATCACATTACTAGAACATGAGAGCTGTTTCCAACAGCCTTCTCATTATTGTATTTTTCTAATGTTTTTATTCTAAAATCACTTCCTTCACATCAGAAACAATTTACCTCTGGCCAGGTTTTAAATCAGTGATTTCCTATCAGTGCACATTTGCTTTCAAGTGATTATTTTATTTTAAATACATCCCATTCAAGATAAATGAGTTGCAGTATACTAAGTGCAGCTCAAGTTTCTAAGAGGAAACCCACCACAACATCATCTTTAGAGCACACCAGTGTGCTCAGCATCTTTGCCAAAACCTTTTCTTTTTAATATAAAACAGGATCAACTCACCCAATGCTCCAGAATCCAAGTCAAAGCTCTCCAAGGACACCTGATTTTCACTTCCATAACTAGGAATGCACAGACAGATGTGAACCTCATTAATGCTACTCCCATCTCTCCTTACAGAGAGTAAATGTACTTTCACCTTCTGCAAGTGATGCTAGGGATGAGCACAGCTTTAGCCTGATGAATCTGGGTATTACTGAATTACCTGCTGAAACCTCAGGTGAAGAAAAAGAGAAGCTGCAAAACAAATGCCCTCAGGGCTTGGGCCCTGCTACCTTATTTTTAAGTGCATGGATACTACCAGTAACATAGGATATGGTACAGCCTTCTGGGATACACAAGGGTGAAATAGGAGGAAATGCAAACAAAGAATTAGTTCAGGGAAACCAGAGCAAAGACAGTACATATTCCCTTATCTTTTCTCAGAAGGTCAATCTCCTGATGAGAGCACAGATTCAGCCGGAAAGATGACCCTGGCATTACTTCAGTTCTCTTACAAAGATTGTGATAGTTGGAAACAGTGTGGAGCCCACTACCTTGGCTTAAGGAAGTGTAGACATCGCCTATCTGCCTGTGTCCTCTCAGACACATTTGTGGGCCTGTCTGTAGGTCAGAATAAGAACTTTTTTGCAACACTGGATGTATTGTTCTGCAAGAGAATCAATTCTTCCCAAACAGAGTAAACCCTGGATATCATATCACTCAGACTAAAGAAGAGACTCAGGAATTTTACCCCTGTAAGTAGTGTGTCTCAACCTTTCTCAGCAACTGCAAAAAAATTAATGCTACTTTAAATTCCAAATACACAGAGGGCAAGACACCCATTGACTTCTGCGGGAGCAGAATCTGGCCAGCTACATGTAACATTTCAAAAGAAGTCTTGACTTGCAACAGGGATCACTCAAGACAAAAGTATCCGAATCAGGCCATTGCTAGACAATTTTGCTGGTTGTCAGATCTGCAGTGTAATGACATGTCAATTTGATTCCTTTTGTGCGTGAGCTTGAAGCCTATCTTTGGGCCTGAATTCTTCTGTACTTCAGTTTTTCTTTTGTTCCAGTGGCACTTCTCCCAACATTAGTTGACAATGAATGATGCTCCACAACCCTGATCTTTCACACCCTGTTGGTGACCTATAACTTTTCATGCATAACCTTTGACCCAGGTCCTGACAGTTTGATTTATTGTCCAGTGTTATGATTTATGAGTATCTTCTCAGAATAATTAACGGACAACAGGTGGCAGCATAATAATTTTGATTACCCAGCGGTTCATGAAACCACTACAAAGGTGACTTGATTTACTGAATACGAAAAGGACAACAATTAAAAATTACACAAAGCAATCCTTTTTGTTTCTTACCCTTTGTCTGTCAAACAGAAGACTTTATTTAGCTTCATTGCCTCCTCTCTCAAATACCCAGAATTTGAATTCAATTCAGAAGACAGTATTTCCTAAATCATAGTTCTAGTAGAATTATCTTGCTGTTGGAAAAAGCCTCAATTAATTGCATGCTGTCAGTTTCTCTAAAACCAAAGTTTTTTTTTTTTTTTTTTTTTTTTTTTTTATCTACTTTTTGCAAAGTTGCACAATGTGGCCCAAAGTTCATTCCAAAGTGTAGTTTTTTGTTAGTTTACAGATTTGAGGAACTGCAGAAGTACTGTATCTTGGATTCCACATCTAAAGTTGGATCTCCAGTCAACAAGAAATTATTTTCACAGTGCAAGTCTTAGGTAGGCAAATCTCTCTGAAAGTGTTTATCTATCACTACAGATCACAGAGCCAAAGAAAATGTTCTTGCTAAGTGCCTCAAAATCTTGCTTAAATTTAGGTTAGAGGACAAGTGCTCACTTGTGCATTAGATGCTACAAAATCTATGAAGTTCAAACTAATTTTTTCCTACAGAAATTCCAAGGGGTCTGAAATTCAGTAATAGCCACTGCAATATCTCAGTAAAGAAAAATAAAGTCAAGGAACTGCTACCACTATGACTTAGGCTTTCTCAACACTATTTTAGATGCTGTCCCCCCACTTCTTTCAGTTGATCATAATCCCTTGTTAATTTAGATAGATATATATTGATATGAAAGAGAAGATAATGACATCATCTATATGGACAATGGGATGCACGACCTGATTTTAAGAGCTTATCAGTAAGATTTTCAGTGAAGTCAATGCTAGTTGTAAGTTTTTAACACTTTAAAAAGTCAAGCCAACAATGAATAAAGAATGAAGCTGTTGCATGTTTGCTCTTAGTATGTAACATTGTATTGCAGAGCAAGGCATCCTTTAACAGGCATCATACATTCCAGTTTTCTTAGATATGCTTTTAAATATTGATTAAAAAAAGTGGCATAATGGTGTGGTTTCTTAATGTTTATTAAAAGATAAAGAGCCACAGCTGGTGCAACTCAGGCCACTGAAGCCAAGAGAACTGTGCCAGCTTACACCAGCCTGGACATTGGAACCAGAGTTCGTCTTTCTCATCTACCCCTGAAAATAAACTAAAAACATTCTAATCAATTACAACAACAAAACTCATTTGTCACAATTTCTCTGCATGCCCAAGAGAGTATATGCAAAATGAATTTTGTACCATCACAATAGTGATACTACAGCTTTATCATTTTTAATTGACTTTTTGACTTATAAAAATATTCCTACAATGCTGTTTTACATACACAGTTTAGTAACAGCTTAGCACACATCTATGAAATATTCATTCCTGTTTCATTCAAATTTTAAAATATCTGATGAAGAGCCTGGTTAATAGATAAAGCAGAGTTCCTAGAATATTAAAAGCACTCAAGCTTTTGCAAGGCTCCTTAGTGGAAAAAATAAATAAATTACTATTCTGGAGATCAAACTTGTTTTATTCCCCTCCTTTCCCTTGAGGACTCAAAGACACCCCTACAACAGAATACAATTATAATGAAGCCATTTTTGTCCTTAGTAGTGTTATCACACCTTTAATACCACATTAGTTGCCTAATATATAGAAAATGTAACAACAGAAAAGCACTAGTATCCAGCTGCATTCTCAGTAGAGATGGAGGGAAAAAAATGTAACAAATCACTTATCAGATTAATGCAGCTGCATTTTCTACTAATGAAATAGCCACAAGCTCACTACAAATGGTATAATAGTAATAGCCATAAAAATATAGTGTGTGTATATGCTTTAGTTCATTCTAATCAACGTTTAATTTGGGAYAGCGTCTCAGTGGTGATGGGTCTGGTATATCACATGACACTGTTCCTTCTCTTTGGTTGGTTGATACAAAAGTATTCACGGTGCAAATTTTACATGCAGATCTTAAAGAAACAACTGTGAACATCTATGAACACAGCTGGTTTTGCCACTAGAACTCGTTATGTAAATACTGAATTAAATTTAAGCAGAGCAATTCATTTCAGCTTCTCAGTGACTGTTTGTTGAATGTGTTCTAATTGTTTTTAACTTTTATTCTGTTACCAGCTATAAGGTAAAATTATTAATTTTAAGAAAAAAAAGCTTTGGTAAAATGAAATTTCACCAAATTTACATAGATAAATTAAGGGACACAAATTTCACATGTTCCACGCCACTGACTCTGGCTTTTCTGTTTTGATTTTCATGTGGAAAGTAGCAAGCTTTAAAATGGTATTTGTGCTCGAGTCATGATGTGATTTTAGTACTTTGTTTCCCATCAATTTTTAAATTAATTATCTGGAAGCAAGCAGCGGTTCATTTTTGGTCATAGACTTTTTGATTAGAAGCTGTGACCCTTTATGCCTTTTTGGCATGCTCTATACAACACCAATGACATGCAGCACGACCTCTGACACCTGATTCAACAAAAAGTAACTCCCAGACAGATCTTTCATATTCAGCAATCTCTTTGTTACACTGGGACACTTACCCAATTCCATTCCTTAAAATCCACTTCGTCTCCCCATTTTCTCCCCTACCCTCTCCTACTCAGAAACTTATTTGGTAGCAACATTTCTATCCTTCCATTTGTGTCTCTCCTTCTGTTTTTACAAACTTTACACTATACCATCGTCCCATATGTTTGTGCTGCACACAAGGAGGTTTCTTTAGAAAGCGCTGATGCTAATTATAAATTTAATTTGCATTTTAATTAGAATGGTAGCAAATTAAAAGCGTGGCAGCTGGAGAATTTTGAACGCTTTGCAGAGATTTGGTGTCAGTATCTCCCTGCTTCTAACTCCGCTCTCTTTTCATTTTTCCTCTCACTATCTTTCATTCACACAAACATATTGGCAATTTTTCTCCTCTCTTGTTTCTTTTTTGTCTATTTTTTATTTCTCCATTTTCCCCCCAAGGATCAAGTTATAAATTATTTCTTTTTTGTACTGATAAACAGTATACTCTTGTCTTGTGCCAGTACACCGTGTACTGTAGTGATAGCGCAGCTTTTAAGTGAGCTTTTGTGAGGCTCTGTTAGTGCTGCCCTGTTTTGCTATTTATATCCACAGTTTATTTACAGGTAGGAATCTATTCTATACTCCCTCGACTAATTTTGAATTCCAGACTGTAGCAGCAAACTCTAGCCCAGCCCTAGACATTACATTTTTACACGGTACAAATTTGCAATAGGTCTGTAGAACCTTAACAAAAGCCATTCAGAATGCATTGGGGATTGCTCAACTTTATTCTTTTCTTAGCAAATGCAGCACTCAGTGTGGCTTTTGGACAAAAGGCTGAAGTAATCTGTCAGTCTTTTGGTCCATATAATGGCATATATTCTGGCCCTAGCGTCTCCTGGTGCTGTCTTTCATTTGTGATGTGAGCATGTCTGGCTTTAGCACTCACTTGAGCACATTTAGTCAGTTCTGTCATTTTCCCTATGTTGCATCTCCATGGTCATTTTCATTCCTTCTGTTCACTTCCCCCACGGTGTCCTTGCTCAATAATTTTCATTAATTGATTGACAGCTCTGATAGACCCAACTAACCTCTATCTCACTCTCATGTCGGTTTTTAAATAAGTACTTGTACGTCCAATGACCTTGTCGCCTCATCAGATATCAGAAAATGAGCATGCAGATATGGAAGAAACTGATTAGCAAAATAAGGAAGATCTCACTTCTGGCGTAAGTCCGTAATAAGCTCTGACAACTAACTTTACAGTTAGACATTTAAAACAAAAGAGGCCTACAAACGTGCATCCAGAAAACCTTAAACAGTTCACTAAGTACAGGTTCCAGTAAAAGGAAGATTCAGAACATTGGTAACATAACAAGTTTTCTAGAAAGCTGGAAAACAGGTAGAATTTCCAACATGGGTCCAAAAACTTTACTCACCAGAATTTAGTGTTTCTAATTTTATTTTGCATTAGAATTATTTATATAGCATTGTTTAGCTCCCAGAATCCATCCATGAAAGAAAAGTGAATGGATAAACCAATGATCCACTAATAAAGCAGCATGATGAAATGTTCTTGAAATTTTTTTTTTATTGTTTAATCTTACTCAAGAGCATAAATGAATTTCCTTTAAAGAGCCACACTTGTAGGCTCAGGTGTTCAGAATAGAGAAGCTTGACTATGCTTAGCCAGAGACAGATCTGGAGTCCCAAAATGCAAGCATAGTCTTATTCTGATCAAATGCCTATCTTTACATCAGCATAGTTACAGTTGTTTTGGTAGAGTCATTCCCTACTGAACTAGTAGTAGAAAAAGCAATATAAGGCCTTCAGACAGAAACGCGCAAGAGTCGAGTTTAACAATGTTGCCTTCAAATACRGAAGCATCTTATCTCTCTGATTACTCTTACTCTTGGACAGACGAAAACCACCTGCTTTTCTGTTATGAGATTAAATTATTCTGTTGTTAGCTCCTGTTGAATTGAAGGGAGAAGAAAGAAGATGGAAGAGGTAAACAAGTCAAAAAGATTGTCTAAAAAGGCCTAGATGGAGATCAAGAATTAGAGGCTATGAGAGAAATGAGACCTATTTCTAGTATAACCAGTATCAGCATGTTCAAGTATTTATAATCCACTATATCAAGGAATATTTAAYGGCTTGTTAAAATTACACAGCTTTTTCGTGTGCCAGTGATTGTACCTTGATTTTTCAGAAAGCATGATGCCTGGGGTAATTTCAGTCTGGATTTTCATGTAACCAGCCTAACAGAAAACAAGCTTGCATTTTCATGTAAGAACTCCAGCCTGGCACATTACTAATGCGAACATCAAGCTCAAGATGTGATAGATAAACTTTTACAACTTATAGCTCACTTTCAGTATGTTCTGTCACATGCTTTTCTTTTTGAAGTTAAAAACACACAATAACAACTTGCAATGAAGGTCAAGAGTCATTCAAGAAGTGCTAGGTTTTCATAGTTGTCTTTTTTTAAAAAAAAAATTTGCTCTCCAATTTCCAATTTCCACCCGTACAAGATTCAAATCCTGAGTTTCCAAACGCCAGGGAATTGAAAGTAGAAACCTCTTTCTGAAAATTCCCTTATATGAAGAATTTTGCTTAGGTAAACACTTCCATTAATTTCAAAGCCTTCTGGGCTACCAACAAAAATTTCTTGACCTCAGGGAAAGCAATCACATGAGTTTAGAGTGACTATTTACATGAGTAAAGTTCTGCAGAATCTAAATCAACTGAATTATCTTCAAGATCCAACTTCCATAAGTGGTAAGTGATACTAGGCAAAATGTTGATATTTGGTTACCCAATTAACCTTGTATTTTAATCATATGATTGCACAGTAACGTTCCAATTTCTATTTTCCTGTTATATGCCCTGGAATACCCTTCTTGTCTGGAAAATAAACAAATGAATCAAGACCAATTCAACTGTTGGACAAACTCTGGTCAAGTGAATTTCTTGCAGTAACTTTTTATTGTGAAATTGTCCATGGAGTACAGAGCATTTTCCAAAATATGAATCTTCCACCTTAGTACTTTGGAAAGTCTTCATTCTTATTTCATGTAAGTTTTTCCAGCTGTACAAAATACTTTCATTAACCCAAGAATGGATTATTTGGAGTGCTAATTAATTGATTCTTCAAAATGCCAATTGACATACTCCTAGGGAAAACCTGATCTAAGCAACTATGTTAATCAAGCTATTGTACTTACGGTTCTGAGTATCAGACCATCTGAAATGAGGAGAACTTTGCCATTACTATCCCGGACCTCTTGTGGGCAGCTAATTAATATGAGTAGACTATGACAGTTGCACTTGTACATTCACTGTACTGCCTGACAATAACTCTATAAAATTACATTTCAGCTAAAGAATGGAAACAGTGTTAAATACCATTATTTGCCTTCCTTTGATGTCTGAGAGTCATTATGAAAGCAATTACAGCAGTTTCTCTGTCTGTATGTCTACAGGGTATTTATCTGTATCTGTCTGAGTCCTTTGCCAGGTGGAGAATATATGGCATATTAAAGACAAGGGAATTCAGCCTCAATTATCAGACTATGAACAGAAGAAGAAACAAAATCAGAGTTTTGCAGATGATCCTGCCAGAAAACAGTAATTTAATATTAAAGGCAGGCAATCTGGGGAAAACTTGCACAGTGCAAAGTCTTTTTATTTTATTATTAAATTTCCCCCTCTTTCCATTGTCCTATTTTGGTTTTTATTCTTTTAGCTTCCGTGTTTTCTAATACCTCTGTTCACTTTAAATGATCTTATGCTAGGTTTGAGAGTCCGGTGAATATGAGACATTTTTGTAAATCCTACTTTTTTTTTTTCTTAATTGAATACAGATATTTTGTAATCCAAGAATCTCTCAGAGAAAGTCACTGATTCTGAGTGGGGCAAGTCCTTATGAGGTGACATGCTGACAGGAGGGTTAGGAGCTTGGAACTACTTACAGAAGACTACGTTATTTCATTCAGCCTGTGCCTAATCATTCTTCTACTGACCCCTGTGGTAGTACAACTGGCTCCATAACTTGAGATGAGCAGAGTCCTATTCACTTCATATACAGAAAGGTCATTGCCAAGTTTATCCCTTGGATTCACTCACCTACGTTCTCACAGCAGACTAAAGACAATCATCCAGTTGCTGTTCTATACCACTGAGTTTAGAGCTGGCAGAAAATATGTAATATTTCAAAAGATTCTAGACACAAATCAGGAAAGGTTTGATTAAGTTACCAGATCAGATGAAGGCTGGTCTAGTCTTGAAGAAATATCTGGGTCTGGGAATCTCATTGCTATTAACTGCAATTAATATAGCCATGCCTCTTGAGAAAAGGGAGTGCAAAGAAGGAATAAAACACAACAGATAATACATCACTATTTTTTTTTTATTCTGACACACAATCTCACCAACACACAGGATAAAGAAAAGCTGGGGCACTAGTTTACTCAGGTGTGCTGAGAAACTATACAGACATAGTGCAATCCCTCCACCCAGGTTCTGTTCTATTGCATTAGTACTGCCAGTCTCAAACATCCAATACTACACTTACGCACACAAAACAGAAATGTACCATTTGGTTAAGGCTTACGTTACCAAGGCCACACAGATGATACACTAAGTTGTCATCAGTGAAGAATCCAAATTACCCATTATACTCAAACTGCTTATGATACAGCTTTTAATGCATTTTTAATGTTAGTTGTTTGTGTCTTTCTCAACATCTCTAGAATCTTTTCCAGCTTTTTTGTTTAACTTTTAAAGAAAGCAATTATTAGACTACAGCTATTTCCTCAGACCTTCTTAGAAATTTTACCAGCAATCTCATGTTATAATATTGTTTACATCCTACAAGGGCATATTCCAATAATGGTTGCTGGAAATCTTGCCATTTAAGTCTTGCAAAATTAAAATATTTACAAGAAACGTGTGTGCTTGTGTGCATGCACACACGTGTTTATATGCATATGTGCGAGCTGCAAGAAATTTGTTTTAAAAGCATGATCTCATTAAGACACGAAGACCTTACTACCTTATAAGTGGAGATACTGCGTGGTAAAGGAAAGGATCTAATGATATATTAGACACTTTATAGTAAAATATATTCTTGATTAATTATATCTGTGAAGTATATTACCCTAGCTTGATATTCAACAATGCTTATTTTTTTAAAAAAGAGGTAACTATCAAAAGTTGTTTATTTTACCAAAGAGAAAAAAAAGATAAAGAAAAATAATAGTTATGAAATTGTATAAAGAAATTATTTTTTTCCCTTTAAGAAACAATGCAACTTGCCAGAAACATACTTATTTTCCTCAGAAAGGAAGATTACTATAGGTTAAAAAGCCTTTCTAGTTTTACAAAATTAATACTGTGTTTAATTACATGAGATTAAAATTTCATTACATATTATACTTTAATTGTTATGGAAGGGGCCAGAGGTTAAAACCTTTGCACTAGTTAYATTTTGTGCTGTTCCAATATCTAATAACATGGCAGTTCTAAATTATAAACCCTGACAACATTTAACAAGTTTCTTACATGTTTTAATTTTATCCTGGTAATCTTTTATGTGGAACAGTGGTGTTTCTGAGGTCATAATCCTAGATGATGAAACAAGCTGAGACAGAAATCACTACAAAACCAAAGTGGCTGGACATTATTGGACTATGGTAAAGGTGCCACCTGAACACCAACTATAGGTTTAGACACAGCTACCTGACAACAGTTACATGCTGTAGTGCTTAAAACAGTGTGTGGCAGGCTTTTCACCTCCTAAACAAGAAGTTATACCTTCAAAAACACTGGGAACTTCTCAGGAAGAGATAAAAGAGACCTGGAGGGTCCTTCTAACAAATGAGTAAAGTGGCCTTGAACTGTTTGCCCACTGATGCTCCACCCTACAAGTGGGATTTTCAGAGGACCCCAAGGGGTTTAGGCATTCAGGCCTATTGACCTCTAATGGAATTAGGACACCTATTCCAGAGGTGTTTGGAAAACCGAGCACTACTTAGAACAATATTTCCTGAACAAAAATGAGAAAAGGCAACTGCTTCAAGGACAAACATACCTCTATTTTGGCAGTGAAGTAAGCAGTTTTATTTAGTGTGTACAAGTAATGGCTTGCTGGTGAGCTAACATAAAGCAGCTGTTAATTTCCTTTATCTTCTCCCAATGTAAAAGCCTCTAACAAATGTGGTTGGTTTATCTAGTTAGGTCTAAGAGATTCTGGGTCTAAAAAGGTCAACGTATAAGTGCATTAAGACATCAGATTCCTCCAGCGATCACAAGCTAGTAACTTATCCTTGCTAGAACTCTGACTGTCTGAACAACCTCATTTCTGAACAATCTGGGGCAGGGGGAGGAAATCTCTGGCTTCAGGAATTTCTTGTCTGGTTGACTGATTTCTCCCAACCACAACAGAAGGGAGAGGGAAAAAAAAAGAAAAAAAAACAAAAAACAAAAAACACACTTATTTTAAGGAAATGGTATTAGTTCGGGCACTGTTGAGGCCCAAGAAGCTATCTGTTACTACTGAATTGAGTAATTATTGATTACTGTTTAGTATTGACAACATCAGTGTTTATATGGAACTCCCCATATAAATGCCAGTCAGGTAAATTTAAGATACCCAGGACCAACAACAAACTACACAGTAACTTTCTGAAACATATTTTGTTCTTTGTTCTCATCCTACACTTCTAGGCATGTCCCTCCCAAAAATAAAAAGCAACTGCTGCTTTGTACAGTATGGGTTTGCACAGCTCAGTGTCAACACCAGGTAAATTGCCTATGCAAGTAATAGTGTTACTTAGTGCCATCCCACAGTGACCTGTAGAAAAGGTGTGTTTGCTTGTGCTGTTGAATTGAGGTGAGAACACAGTTCTAATTACTTGTTTTTTTTCCTGCTGTAGTTTACAGTTGAATCTCATTATTGTACAACTGTTTAATCAACTCAAAAAAAACCCAGTATAATTAGTTCAGCAGCAATATAGTTACACTACAAGACAAGCAGTTCCAAGAATGGCAGAAGCCTATTCAATATTTCATGAATCTGTTACTAGAACTGAAGTTCGAAGACTAAAAGAATACATCTTACGCTTTTAGAATATTTAGTGGTCTTATACTTCATCTTTAGATATTAAAAAAATTGTTCAGGGTCCCATTTGAAGTAAATTAACATAGCTTCTTTTAAACCAACAGAGACCCACAGCTTGTTTTAGTAATGTACAAACTCTAGGCCTGATAATGTTCTCACAAAAAAAAAAAAAAAATAAAAAAAAAAAAAAAAAAAAAAAAAAAAAAAAAAAAAAAAAAAAGAACACTTCAAAGGGCTTTTTGTGTGCTTAATGAAATTCAGGATGAGGCCTTCTGCAAGTAACTACAGTGAGTAATTTTAAAATATCTTCTTCATTAAAAGGACAAAATTTCAGAGCCAGCAAATGAAATCGTGTAATTAAAACATGTTTGGGTTTTTTTGTTGTTTTTTTAAATAACTCTGGAAAGGTCTTGGACAGTGAAATAATATCCTTTAGATTCATGTTTAATTGAAAACAGTATTTACTGCTCTAGTGCATTTGATAGAGCTCTTTACTATGTTTCTTTATGTATAATTGTATTTTGCAACCAATTTAAAATAACTAGATGAGTGCAGTCCTTACAGAAGGTGAAGATGAGTCCTTGCAAGGATATCAACGTCTACAGGGGTTTCTTTTCAACAGATATGAAAAAGTAATTTCCATTCTGCTACTTCCATGTGATCCTTTCTGCATATAAAATGTCTTTCACATACATACACACATTTCCTCACCTGAAGAGAATATTTCCTAAAAGACAACATACTCCTGAATCTTTGATTTAAGGAAAAAACAGGTAATAACAATAGGAACTTGTTTTCCTATAAAAGCATAATTCCTTTCACACTTATAATTTTTTTGAAACGGGAATGCTATAGTTACAATAAAAAATAAATAAATAGTAGCTTGAGTGGGTTATGGTATGTTAAATGGACTAAGAGATTTCTTCAGAAGTGTCTGAAATGCCTAACTCTTAAATATAAATCTCAATGGGACTGGCAAACCAATGGGATTGGTGAGCCAAAAATGTTGAAAATCCCACTGTGATATGGTACAGTCTCCAACCTAGCAGAAAATAACTGTTTTGTGTCCAGATCTTAGTAACACCTAATTAGATGGCGAGGACCCTAATTCACTTAAGCAAGAGGTAGTGCTGACCTCTACCAAAGCTATTATCTGGCTTGATTTAAAATTATAAAGCTATCTGACCAGCACTGGCAAAAAGCCCAAGAGCTCCAAAAATTTGGCCCTTATCACTGGAGTTATTAACAACAAACTTGGTTTTGGATGATTATCCTATTTCCTTGTCTGACAATTTCTCTTGTTGCATTTTTACCCGAGTTCAGTTAGACATGCTCAGATCAATGACCCTTTCTTCATGCTTGTAAGAGATAAGTTTATTATTATGCTATTGATACAGTAACAACGATTTGCTGCAATCCTAGGAGAAATTCTGCTAGAGGTTAGAGCACTTTTGGGTTAAAAAAAATGCACTTTTAAGGAGTTCTCAGCCAAAACGGAAGAGGACCTCCGTATGACTTACTTGCATGAGTGACTCACTGTCTTCCCAGATCTACCCACAACCTGATTGCATTTAGCATATTGGCCTACTGTTATAGACAAGAGAATGTCCAACTCTCTCAAGGTTAATTGACTACTGTTCTTTGAAATATACATGAGAAACTTTATTGACTATCTCACACCCGACCTCACCTGTCACGCAGGAAAACAGTTCACAGGGGAAAGGACTCCACAAAAGCGTGAGAAGGACACTAAGGTAAAATACAGTGGATTTCACTAAATTTTGCCAAAATCTCTTCTCTACTTATTTGTTACTGTCCTGTGTTTTTTCTCTTTCAACTTTCTGTTTTTATAAAGAGTCTGTAATTTTTATTGAAATTTCTGTTAAAAGTTTACTGATCTGTTCTCCTAGTGCTACAGGGTCTAAAGACATTTTCACAAGTAAAACAGTAAGCGGCATGCAGATGGCCCAGATTCATTTGCTTAAATTCATAATTTCTACGTTTTGTAGGAGTTCTCCAAGAATGGCAATTTCTTCATATATGGATATTTTCCATACCTTTTTTCAAGTCTACACTGATACTGACTTGTATAAATAATTACTTCATCTCAGATATTACAATAGCAGGACCTGAATTATGTAGAACATGTAAGGACAAAATGACAAACCCATCATGCTGGCACAGAAGCATTTCTGACAGAATCCCCTACAAATAGTAAATTAAACCATCTCATCATCCTTGAAGTTATGCATATAACATCTCTAGCTTTTTTGCATCAAATTTTGGCCCTGCTACTAGAATATAAAATAGAATAGAATATGCAATCTGAAAAAATACACATCTGGAAAAAGTGTATAAGCTCTGTAAGAGCTCTGTGAAGGAAACGGAACTTCTTCTCTGACAGTTGCACATGGTCTGCATGTATGGATCCAAGAACTGTAGAATCCGACAGGAAATATTTTCCTCATAGGAAAAAATAACATCACATGAGAACTGACAACCTAAATGGCAGTATTTTCAGGCTTAAATCTTCAGGGACAGGATTAAGTCTGGCTTAAATATTGTATGACTTCAGGTTTTTAATGTTCTGACACCAGGAAAACACCTGCACTTGTTGAACCTCAACCCACCTTGAAAATAATTCCATAGAAAAGTGGTACAAAAGTTTGTTTTAGGTTAA
The DNA here is from genome assembly GCF_003343005.1 of Rhea americana. NCBI lineage: Eukaryota > Metazoa > Chordata > Aves > Rheiformes > Rheidae > Rhea > Rhea americana. Next base: position 2,347,482 of record NW_028186401.1, read on the forward strand.
AAAACAAAAMAAAACAAAATAAAAAAACCCCAAAAAGCATCATTTCATACAACACATTTACACGTCACCTCACAATTATGCTCAAATTGGAAAAAGGGTTTACCTTAGATTGCTGACACAGCCCTATCCACACAGAACATCCTTCTTTAGAGGGCATAAGCTAAACACACATCTGATTTTTAGCACATTCCATGACTTCTGTCTCTGAAATGACAAACCTCTATAAGACGTATTTTTGATGACAACGAGATAACCCCTTGTAATGCCTCCACCATGACAACTGGATTTTTGCTAAGCTTTCCATGACCAAATTACAGCCATAATGGTGACAAACTGCATACCACGGCCAAGCAGCATAAACTGACACCTGCTTACAACAGACTGAAATCAAACTTGTCAATATATCCAGAAATATTACCAATAAATAAGGAACTACTACTAAGCCTTACTCAAATTGAGCAATACCTCTCAGCTAAGTAGCTTTACAGAACTGGAACCTAATTTTACACCAAACAGAAAAACCTGAGACCAAAGAAGCATTTTTTTATTAGGTTAATAAAAAACTACACTACTCACATCCTATGAAGGAGCAGCAGTAAGATCCAATTTAATCTCTGTGGACTGGATTCAACCTCCATCTAGACTCCCTACTACAGAAAATCCACATATTCAAACTGTGCAAAAAACAGAGGCACAAYAACTTCATCACTCAGTTCAGCACCAGGAGGTTAAAAAATGCCAGTGTCCTTTTCGCTTTAAAAATCTCTCATCTCCTACCCCCTACCTGCCAGCTGTATAGTGTATTTCCCTTGCCACCAATTCTGGTAACATGCCCTAATTAACTCATTTTATCTTTTGGTATAAATCAATTACAATTAAAATATAGTTTATCAAACCTCAGCGGAGTATTGTTTCATGTTAAAAACATTTTTACTCATGAGAGAAAGTGTGATTAACTTCAATAGAAAGCTTAAAGTTCAGCTTACTATGAGCAGAGGGAATCGAGCAGTTCTTCCTACACAGAACACTTCGAGCTTCATCTCGATGCAAGGAAAATCGGATGAGCGGACAGCTTTACTCCACCCAGCATCAGATCTCTAGGACGTGGCAGGACCTGAGGGAAAAAAAAAAATTAAATTTGTTTTTAAAAATGGTGGATAAGATCACAAAAGAATGTCCAACACCTGAAAGGACAAAAAAAATATATATAAGCACATCGTTTTTAGGCAAACTTTTTGAAACACATTTGAAAACCAGAAGTACTGCATTTTAAACGATAAATAAAATGCAACAGCTCAAATTTTCCACCAGAGATAAAGGGATGCCCTGTCTTCGACCATCAGTTAGTAGTATCAGGAGTACTTGGCCAAAGCTATTCCATCTTCCCGCTGAACGTGCCCGTGCTGCTGACCTCCTCCTGCCCGTGCCCCGCCGGCGCTTCCCTCCTGTATCCCTGACCAGCTGCCACCTCAGGAGCGGGGCGAATCCCCGTCCAACGCCGCGAAGCCGCGCGCTGCCCTGCGGCTCCGCCGCCCGGGGCCGGTCGCGGCCGGTTCCCGCCGGTTCTGTACCGGACACAAGGGCGCGGCGTGGGCGGGAGCCGCAGCCCTGAGGGGAGAGGAGGCGCGAAGCGGCAGCTGAGGAGGTGCAGGCGGCCACGCAGGAGGAAGGCGAAGAGGCACGTTTGGAGACGTGGGAGGAGAAACGGGAAGAGCGCAGGGAAGGGGACGCGGCTGGGGACAGGGTCGGAGAAGCGTTCTTGGAACGAGGCACCTGAGGGGACCGTAGGTGACCCACGCCAGAGCAGGGGCACCTCTGAAGGGACTGCGGCCCATGGAGCATCCATGCTGGAGCAAAGGAGAAAAACGAGCAGGAAACACAGAGGAGCAGCAGGGTGGGAGACCGAGTCCGAGAGGGCCCTTACCTAATGGGAAGGCGGTTGGGCTTAGCTTAGTGCAAGGGCTGCGGTGGCTGTGACACCCTAGGGAGCGGATGCTGCTGTGCCGCGGGGTACCCGGGAGTAGTGTGGGAGCCCAGCACGGCTCTGGGGCCGCTCAGCGGAGTTGGGGAGCAGAGCTGACTGGCTCTGTCAGAGTAACGGGCTGCTAAAAGCAGGGATGTTGACAAGTACTGAGTGCAGAAGCAAACAGCTAATAGCCACAGTGTGCGCCAAGCAGCCAGCAAGCAAAGAGCAGGTGCCCGGGGGGCAGGGGGGCTAACACCTGGGGAAAACAGAGGATTTCAGCAGGTTAAAATTAGAGTCTTTCAGGCTGCCCTGGCTTCTGTAGGTCTGTTCCACCACTGCAACAGGAGCACTGCTCCCCAGAGCATGTGTACTAAATGGTCCTGTACTCACAATACAATTAAGTGCGGGACACCTGGAGATGTTTATGCAGTGGCTATACCAGTGGCTCTGTTTTCCCAGCACTGCTGTACGGCTGGTGGCTTAAGAGGTCCTTGCTTTAGTAGAATGGACTTCTGCCACTTGTAAATTCTGCCCTGCCCAGTGGAGGAGGGGTTTGGGATCCACAGATGCAGAGATATGTGGAGGGACTGCCAAGGAAGAGGTAATCCACTGCAGTTGCTTGGATTGATGAAGGCAAGAGGGAAGTGATCCAGAAAGGCAGTGATCACTAATGGCCTGAAACCTCCAGTGGCTAGACACGGTTACTAACACTCCTCTGGTATTGCCTGATAACTGGTGCAACATCCTATTGATCAAGGAGCAACCTGTATGTACTATGCTGGGGGAAGACAAGCATGAGATGAGCAGCATGGCCAAGGATGGTGCAGAGTCCAGTAGTACAGTCAACCTCAGAAAGAAAGCATCAAGAGAGGCTGAAAATTTTTCATGTTTTTGCCCTAAAAGCTAGAACTTATGAGTGTTCCTGAAAGAAAAGGAGGAGGATATGATGAAACAGAACAGAAAACCTTCAGAGACCTGGAGTTGCAAGGTAAGGAACTGAAAGCACAGAGGGGCGGTCAGAGCTCAGCTAATGCTGTTACAGGATATGGAGCAAGCTCCAGGAGAGAAAGCTGTTTGGGTCTTTCCCAAATCAGGAAAAAATGAACAGAAAATTCAGACCAACTTCACTGTTGTTACAGTACAGTACAGATGAACCATGTTATGCAAGATGCTGCCCAGACTAAAAAGACAAATACCATTAAATGGGTTATCTTCTGAAGTCCTCATCTGCACAAAACTCCTACAATAACTGAAACACTACTATGAGTTTTTTGCCAGCCTTTCCTGAACTATTGATTTTTCAACAAAAAAGATGCAACAGCACTTTTTATAGGGATTTCTCCACCTGGTTCAGGCTCCAAACAGATGCCATCATTATCTGCAGCCTGTGACTACTCCACAGTCTAGATTTACCTGTATTGGAATAGTATTTTAACGATAAAATCTGTAGCTCTACTTGCTATGAACCATTAACAGTATAATAGAAAATGCATATACTCTTACAGTCTATAAGAGACCTCAAGAAAACATCTGTACTATTTCTGATTATTTATGCGCAGATCCCGTAGCATTGGGCTTTGCTGGGTCTAAGTTTATACGACACACACCTTCCTAAAACCTCTGTAATGCTGTGGCAAAACACTTCAGAGTTTGTTACAGTTCCATAAGACAGTTAATCCAATTTTTAACATACTTAATCCTAGCTCAAAGCACTGCCACTCCTATGATGCAAAGTACTGCCTATTTAAATGTATGCCCAAAGCATGAAGTGTAGCTTTGTCTCAGCAGACTTTACACCAAATTTAGTACTGTCTGTTCATGCTACTCTGCCTTTCCAAAGGTGGCATAAATCTCTTTTTTTTTTAATTGATAAAACCTACCCTTTGTTATGTAGGAAAGGCAGAAATAAAGCACATGTATGCATGCATGTATAGTTATACACATGCAAACACCTACACATTCCC
>NW_028186401.1:2351437-2424376 GCF_003343005.1 Rhea americana
AAAAAAACACACACACACTAGCCCCTACTGACTCCATGGAGCTGTGATTTCACCCAGTAATTCTGGCACTGCTCCAACAAATCAATGATCAGCTGATCTTGAAATTCCCAGTCATAGTAAAATTCGGGCATCAAAATCTAAGATGACCTCAAATATCCTTGAAAGTCTYGACAGATTCTACACAGCTCAGCCCAGCCTGTCCTGAGTTTCTGAGGACACTGAGCATCACTGCACATAAAGACAGCACCTGAAACCCAGGTGGATGTGCTAGAAGTCAAAGTTACTGCTCAAACCAGTAAAACTGCAAGGTAATAAAAGGAGCATCAGTTTACAAATGGATTTCTCATGCACACTTACATTGTGATGAATATGATCACTGTATTTACCATTAACTTGGGGGTTTTGATGATTGCTGCTATCAGAAGCTTGAAATATTGCCTCTGTGTTTTTATCTTGTAAGATTCCATGAGTATTTTACTGCACGCTTTTTACAAGTACAGCTCTAGATCAGCAAACCACAGTTTTGTTTGACCCCAGCTACCACGTAAGCTTCTAGTTTTCTCTAAAGTACACTGAAGTATTTTTCTGCTTTCCTGCAGTTTTTAAGTAGATAATAAGTCCCAAACTTCACCAGCCTTCAGCTGAAAGAAGCTTGTCACGGTGGTTGGTAGCTAATGAAGATCCTTTTAGTTTATCTTCATCAATTGTCAAATATTTGAGTCCATGAAGTGGTGTGATGAGGTACAAAGACAGATATTTGAAGGGATTTTAACTCATTTGAGCAATTACATGCTTAACTGCCCTGCGATAATCTGTCAGTCTGAGTCTTTTCTACACAGCAGAAGTAGGGAGTATTAGAATAGCTGGATTTAGAACATAAAGGCCTGGTCTGAATGGAAGAAAGGCACCAGAGAAATTAATTGCCAGTAACAAACAGCAGGACTGCTTGCAAGTTGTATATCACATAGTTACCTACCAGCTATACATGGTAGAAGCCAGCTATAAAATAACATACTGGAATGTGACAAAATAGTCACTGCTATGAAATCAGTGAGTACCATGAAGAATTTAAACTAGTTGTGGCTAATCAAGTACATCATATTAAATAAATTATATAGATAGAGACATAACGAATTATATAGAGACGTGCTGGATGTCAGTTTCAATAAAACAAAACTACCAAAGCTGCCATTATGTTTAATAGATGATCTTATAATTTATATACTTTCATTTATTTATACATGCTTTTTTTACCGTACTCCAAACATAATGCACACCGTACTTGTGTAGATTCAGCAATGGAACAATGAGTAAAGTATGTTTTTAAAAGGGGTGATTTCTTAACATATTATTCTTTTATTCTTAAAGAATAAAATTAGAGTCAGATTCTTGAAAAGCTCTGAATGATAACATACGTCACTTGGAATGAAATGGTAAAAATTCCTTGAGCCTATACATTGTGGGAGAAAACAAGGCAGAGACCCATTAGAGAGGAGCCACCTCACCTCTTCAGTCCAGACACAGCACTACACTATGCTACCTCTTCCTCAGTGGACACATTGCTACTGTCCTTTTTCCCTTTCCATTTCTTCCTCCCCGACATCATCCTCTGGCTGCCATCTCCTGGCCCTGTCTGTTGCCACCCTCTTTACACCTCTGCCCCATGGCCTCCTGATCTACCATTACATGGCAGAGGAAGGCCTGCCTCTTCCGGGTGGAGTCAGCACTCAACTCTGCCAGTGAGTATGTGGCAAGGTGATGCTATCAACAGAAATCCCACTCCATGACACCTCTTCCTGGCACGATAGGATCCTGTTTAATTAGTAACAGTAAAAGTAGTAAATATTCCATTTACTACACATTTTACAGTAGTAAAAGTAACATTCTAATTTCCTGCAGTGGGGAAACAACAGTGCATTACACCCAGTTATGGTCCCTCTACTGCAAAAACCCAAGAAAGTTATACCTGACTTCTGTACATTAAATTCTTTTCTTTTGAATTATATTACAAAACCAATGAAAGGCTAATGGACTAAAACTCTTAGTAGTACATTTCAAAACATGTGTACCCAAATCTGTCATTGCCTCCTTGATAACACTAGCCATAAGTGACAAAGCGAGTTTTTAATCCAGAGAGGGTCCTTTTATTCACATTACTTAGTTATGATGTTTGTTTTAGATACGCAGTCTCCCTGAGGTGCCAGCTCTGAGGGAGCTAGTTAGCATGCTAGAGCTAGGTACAAAGCAAAAGCCCTTCACCTCAGGGACTGTGCTTCAGTTATGACCTTAGGTCAGGAAGGAAATAAAGATAGGTAATCTCAGCTCTGTCCCTAATGACCAGTATTCCACATCACAACGCTACACGTGGCTGTCAGCTTCTGCTCAGGAGAGGCCCAGGACACAGCCAGCTTGGAGAACTAATTACCCTCCCATCCTGGTGAACAAACAGGCAGCCCAGCTCAGCAGGCTGAGTTCACTGGTGAGCTACAGTATTAGGCTAATAAACTGGAGGAGTGTCACATGCATGGCTGTGGCATACAGTTCATGAGGCTCTTTATTTTTCCTTCATTAATGAGGATTTTATTTTAGGCCCACTGTATGGTATTAACATATTTTTTTTTTAAAAAAAAAAAAGAGTTGATTTATTCAGTGAGCCTGGTGTTACAAACATCACCTGCCTTTTGTTTTTACAGGTCTAATTCACATGGGCTGAATTAAGTCCAGACTTTTATGAGTGAGGCATAAAGGGCACAAAGAGCTGCTTTCCCCATCAGCGCAAGAGGGAACCATAAATTGGCTGCTTACACTGGAGAATCCAGAGGCAGAAATTCATGCAGTGCCAGCAGCATTAGTTGGGTCAGATAGGCCACATCTGAGCTGGATGGAGTAGGACACATTCTCACTCCCTTTCAATGCTGAGGTGGGGGAACCAGTAAGGAAACAAACTCTTCAAAGAGCTGATGCTTAGCACATTCCTCTTGCACCCCTGGAGCCACCACCCCCTCAGGTATCACTACTCACAGTACACAGAAGGGTCTCTCCTCCATGAGGCACCTGAGCCTAATTAACTCACAACCTAATCTTTATTGAGATACAACAGCTTACTGTAATTACATTGTTCACTAACTACCTAGACCATGGGGTAGAAATACCTGGCACCAGAAACACAGGTCAGTGCCAGTACATGCACACATAGGCACATTCTGCTCCATTACACCAGCAGCAACATTCAGAGCCAGCAGGACATTCCTTTGGTCTTGCTATAGCACAAAACAACATATACAAAGCTTACAGTTTAAAAAAAAAAAAAAAAAAAAAAAAAAAGCAGAAGGCACAAAGAAAAAGGATATTGTAAAAAAAAATCTGTTTTCTGTGGCTGTTACAGTAGCAAAAGACATAATGATGAGAAAAGGGGATTCTGAGCTGAGCAATTAGTGAAAAAATACATCACAATCGTCAGAAAAATACCTTCACACAGAAGCACCAAAGTCATACACCTGCACATGTCCCAAGAAGACCATCAGACCAACACCACCCAACACACACCCTTACTCTGACACCCAGGTGTGGGCATTTATACCTGGGCATGGGCTCTGCCTGCTGCCTCCAGCTACACGGCATCCTGGGAAATGTAGTCTGAGTCAGACAGCGCTGCTTTACGTGAGGTGCTGTGACTACTCTGGATAACACAGTTTTAAAACATTTAAGTATGTGTATGGCTGCACTTTTGCTGAAATAAAAAGCAGGTCTGAATTCACTAGTTACAGGAACTGAACAGATAGGAAGCTAAGGCAGGTTTGTTTGGACCTGACTCAGGCTCAGCGGTGTAAGTTTAAGAGGGATATTTGTCTTTAATTTAGAGCATTGATTTATAGAGTGTTAGTGTAGCACAGATGAATATCACAATAGCTAACATCCCCTTCCCTCAGAAACAAACTTAGGTGTATAGAAAGGGTAAAAAAAAGTGGAATATTTAAATAACACCCATCCAATGCAAATACATCGATTTACTGTATATTCACTTCCTTCCAAAAGTCAGATACATGCCAGGTGGATGCTGTCCTCCCCTATATGGACCAAGAACCTCATTCTTAAAACCAGGTAACTCCCCATATGCTCAAGGAGAGAGTATGCACTGGGTCCATATATGCTTCCCTAATCACCTTTCTCCTTGTGTTGCCATGACAGCTGGAAGAAAACAGACACAGCATAAGAAACAAAGCACTTTGTGGTAAGACTAGGCCACTAACTTTGTCCCCAGATTTCATGTCTATCATATCCTAGCAGCATGAGAAAAACATCTGCAATCTCAGTGATAATCAAGAAGGAATACAAACTACAACTTGCACACTTTTTCAACAAACTGTATGTCACATCAAAATGTCAAATCAGCTGGGTGTTAGATATAAAATCACACTATATTCTGTTTTACTGGAAAAAAATCATCAGCCTTTCTATAGCTGCAAGCTAATCAATGCAGACAGACTAGACCAAAGAAGACTAGGAAAGACCTCATGTCTTTTATGACATTTTGTTAAGAGAACATGTCTCCACCAGAAATAATCATCTAGAACTTAGCTCCTGATTTAAGCTTAAACATTAATTTTGCTCTCTGCAATGTCATCAAGTCACCAATAACTGTAGTAAATTCCCAAACTGATTCACTTCTTGTGAAACCAATCCTGGCKGAAGACCATGTGTTTCTGGATGAGAAACAAAACTCTGGCAGAATGAGGCACAAACTGGACTTTGTGTCTCTACACTCAGTAGCAGAGCTGAACTGGCATATTTAGAAATCTGGTGTGATCAGATACAGATGCAATTCAAGGATGTGAGACTGGTTCAGAGTGACCCACCCTGAGCTATAACACAGAGCAGTAATCCTTACACAGGACAAAACTAAATGGGTTACCACATCCTTGCTACAGATTTTGATAGGAAGATGGGATACTGGAAGGTATGGCAGTAGAAACAGTTGAATTCCATAATTYTCATTTAGGCATCTGTAAATAAGTTTTGCAAACTGAAGTACCAAATAGGTTTTGCCATTTAATTCAGTAAGAATTTCACTCCACATCTTTTTTATTTACCAGTCCTAAAGTACCAGTACTGAAGTACCAGGTGTAGGTTTCTCATTTGAATTCATACAGCCAGTCTCAGTAAAAGAGAGCTTTTGTATTACACCGAAATTATATTGACAGAGGCAAAATAATCTTCCAGTATTACTAGAAATTATCACTTAGCTTTTCATGTCTCATGAGAGACATAGCTTATGACTAGAACCTACCTGGCAAGTATGAAAGACAGAGAGAAAGGAGTTTTCAAGATGTAACATCTTCTGTTTCAGAAGTGAAGATAGCCCACTAAAAATTGACTCTGCAAGAAACATGAGAGACAGAAGTTTTGCCTGAGATCTGTTTCATATTCTTATTAGCTTCATTCCCAAGGGGCAAGTAATTTTGAGTGCAATACAAAGTTGATAATATGTTCAGTATAACTGTAATGAGGATTGATTAAGTTGGTAGCCGAAGAACAGCAGCTTTATCTCTGAAAGAGCATCATAAAAGAAAGCCACTTAAAAAGTTGTGGAATAAACTATACACAAGGATTGACAGCTAGCTCCTTAGTGAAATAACATCAAAGCTGATATATATTGTATGCAAAACAACCCCAAAACAGGGAAATTATTCTAATTGTTTTAAGGTTTCCATGTCAAAAACTTGAAATCGAAATACATTAGATGCTGCAAAAGAGAATAAAGTATTGACAGCTGTAGCTATTCCATGCAATTAAGCTCAACATGCCCCCTTTTTCAGTGGCTGTTGAACAACTATTTTTGCCTTTGGAATTTTCTCCTCTGTTTCACAGGAACACCTGGCAACAGAAACAATTTTTGAAGAAATCATTTCAGGAACTGATTCATCCCTGATTCTAAGGGAATTAGAAGAGCTAACTGGTATAAAGACTCACTATGTTAGTCCACTGTTTTAAAGTACTTTCTCCTTTTGTTTTCCAATTTTATTTCACATTTACCTGCACATTTGAATGTGTTTTGAATTTGTAACAGTGAATCCAGCTGGCAGAAGTCAGACAAAATCTAAACATTTCATGTTCCTGAGTTTTGCTTCTCTGACAGGCAGAACTCCATGGACAGGACACAACTTTTTAATTGTTATCTGTAGGTCATTCTCACTTGAACCACCAAAGTAGCAAATGATTATATGTGCCAATTTTGTAAAGTGGAATAACTGTAAAGAATTTTGAGATTGAGTCTCCAGTGGGCTGAAATACTGGCCCCAAACCAGCAATAAACTTCGTAAGTGCCTCCCTTTGTAGGAAGTCATTGCAGTGAGTGCAACTATGGATGCCAAAATTAATAGAATGATTCAAATGCTGAATTTAAAGCATCTGCTTTGAAAGACCAAGGCTAATAGACCAGCACACTCCAGGACCGAGATTATTTTAGTGCATGGTATACAATATATTTATTTTCATGTTACTAGTGCAGCAGATAGTGTACATGACTGTGAAAATACAGTATTTTTAGGAACCTAGGACATAGAACTAGAAAGGCCCTTCTAGTTCAGCAAAGTCATGTCCCAGTTATTGCAGATAATATGTCATAAATCCAGTTCACAAATTCCTCCCACTCCATCTTAACAATACCAAGGCATTTGACTCCCACTGCTTCTGTTTGATTGTTTTTACTCCACAAAGTCTTTCATTCATGGTTAGAAACCTCCTAATTTTCAGCCTAATATCCACTATGTCCAACTACTTTCTCTAATCTATCTTGAGTTATGAAGAACTTGGGTGTTTTCTAAGTTTTTAAGACACATGCTGGAATAGTATAACCTCATCTTCATAGTTTGCCCCAAAAGCAGAGCCTTTAATGAACAGGACATAATCATGTGAAAAAAAATCTGTAAGGCAGAAGGGATGATTAAGTATCACTGAATCGGATATTACTGCGTTGACGTGTAAATGCAGCATAAGAAAGGGTAATGCTGGCTTCTGCAGCAAAATGATATTGGCACAATTAGTTCAATGCTGTTTTTAGAGTTTACAAAATATGACCTCTGAATTTTTCATCTTCAAAGGTTACTTCTAATTAGCATCCAGTGATAACATGTTAGAGATGCTTCTTTAAAAGATATCACAGCTCTAGCAGTGAGTACTGACATGGTATCTATCAAAGTCTCATGGTGCCTGCAATTCTGACAAAAGGCACTCCAAAGGACTGGCACGTACCACCTTATTTGCATTTTTGCATTTCATTATGCTCATAATTGCATACCACTACAGCAATTCTTCCCCACTATCTCAGAAAACATTATCAGCAACGTCTGAAATAAATGCTTAAATGTCAACAATTGACAAGCAAGAAAAGCTGACCTTTGAAGGATCTCATTCTTTTGAGAATTGCCCTGGTATGACTCACTCCTTAACTTTCTGTTTGTGTTTGATAACACCAAAGGAACATAGTTTCTGTAAGGACTGTTTTGTGTATTGGAAATAGAGAGCAAGTCAAAGTGCTGTAAAAATACAATCCATTTATACTAGCAGTCAGCTGGGATTGACTGAACATTTGCAATGACAATTCTAAAAGTCATTGAAACATTAAAGTAAGTGGACATTAACATTAAGCTACAATGGAATTGCTATAGAATATATATTACATCCATATTAGAATTCAAAYGAGTTTATTCATGATTAATGTTATGACAATGAACAAAACAATCATTCTTCCACAAACATGCTAACCATTTTACATGCTGTAAGAAGTGTTTGACAATTACAAATAGCTAATCTAAAAACAAGAAAAACTATTCACAGTCATCTTACATATACTGTAATATTGACTAGCCTTCACTAGACTGAGCTAACATTTTACTATAGGTCCTGTTTCTGCTATCTTTTCATGGCTCCATTTACCTTGATTTGCATAGCAATTTTGGTGCACATTTTTCAAAAAAACTCCACTAATCAATYTTAGCTTAAAATAAATTACACTACCACAAAAATTGCTGCCAGTGTCCAAAAATGCTAATCAATTTTGAAAATCTACATCATGGCTTGCATCCCAGATTTTTTCCATCCAATCCACATCAAAAAGAAATGATAGAAAATTATGTTAACATGTTTGACTGCTTGTTTGCTTGTTTTAGTTGAGGCATTGGTTATGCTTCAATGGCAAACTAATCGCCTATTTGGAATCTCATCCACTTTGTGTTACTTTTTAAAATGGCAATATAGAGATGTTGCAGAAGATCYCAACATGATCCATAGTTTTAGATTTTGTAACTGGTGTATTTTTTTACTTCACTTTTAGAATTATTAGCAGAAAGTGTTTATTTTGACTAGTATTACATTCTTCTGTGGGAGGAATTCATTTGCTTGTATTAGATTTTATTTTAATGAGGTGCAGAATGGAACAGGTCAATCTAAAAAACCTCTGARAAATGACATTTTTCAAGGCCTATAAAACATCATTAGCATTTTTTTAGTGTTTATAATGAAACAAAGGTTTTAAGCCAATATTTTCATATACTTCAAGTCTTTGGTTCATTGATAGTTTCAAGTACAGATTGGGTTCCTTTTTATACGGATTCTACACTCGTTTGTAATTACTATCCACTATGGCAACAAGGCTAACTGCACCTACGTTCCCAAGTTGTTTCTCTCTTGTGGCTGCCGCTTTTGTGGGCTATCTAAGGACCTTTTTTCCCTTAAGATATAACTACATAGTTTAGTACCCTATAGAAACATCGCAGCTATTTTAAGATTAACSGTAGTGAATATATGCTAAGAGAGCTATTGAGGTTCTGGTCAGCAGCTAATCTCCATTTCATGGGTGTATTGCTTCTAAGTGAAACAGTGTGCAGATAAAGCAAGCACTGTAGGAAGGATGAGCCCAACAGTACCAAAAATCCAGAAAGAAAAAAAGTTGCCTTTTTTTYCTCTACAATTAAAAGCTTCTTGCAGAGATACATTTGCATGGCCAGTACTGTGGTTCAGTCTATTACCTAGTCAAACTCTGTTCTAAGAAGCGTTAAACACTTAGTATTTCTGTGTTCATACATAGCTGCATGCTGACTTGACTGAAAGGATTAGGTGTGCAGGTAGRTAATATTCAGAGGTTTTCATGCACATGTTACCTTGCAGACACTGAACAGCTCTGTCTTCAGAAATAACTGGTAAATGGCACACAGGGAAAAAAGAGATAGCAGAAAAGAATGTGCATTATAATTTCATGTAAAAGCCCTATTCTGCACTTCCCACCACAGCAGTGTGGATTATACTTCCAAAAGAGACCATTGTGTTGCATCAAGTCCTGAGGGGTTCTTTTTTTATTATTTCACCTTGTTTGAACCACACATCTTTGCTACATGTTGTAATAAATTACATGATGTCCAAATCTCTTTTAAGATTGCTCATATGGATTAAGAATGCATGAGCACTATATAATTGTTTTCTTGTTGAAATAGGCAAAAAAAAGTAAGTGGGAAGACAACAGCAATAGACCTTTCTCCAACAAGTAACTTATGCATCATCTTTACACAGTATGCAAKATATGGAATACTACAGAGCTTAACAAATTTCAGTAATACTGACCAGCATTTTCTAAAAATACATGTATTAGTTTCTCCAGTTTAGACATGTAAAACATCACTTTTAAAAAGCACTTCAACATGATATCCATTTAAAAATCTCCTAGACCTCATTAAGATCATATTCTTTGTTTCTGGCTATTGAGAGAGCTGGAATAAAGCTGAGACTCCTCATTATAAAATATTCTGCAACGTGATTTAAAACAAGGCATGAAAAACTATCTATAAAAACAACTTCCCGCATGGACATGATTAACAACCAAGATGGAAGTGTTTCTTGTTGTCAATAACAACTTCCAGTAATGATTAAGACGGGCCATTATAAATGGAAAAAAATCCCATAAAGCATTCCCCACATTAAAAAAAATCAATATTTTGTATGAAAGATAGCACTGGAATTATTTAAAGCAATTCTTGCATTTATGTCCTTTTTGTCCAAAGTTGGGAAATGAATCTTTTTTTAGTTATAGTGTGTTTACTATAAAAACATTTGTCACTGTTCTTCATTGAGAGATAAAATGCTGGAAATACATGGTGCACTTATTGGACAATTTAACATGCTAGGGTCAGGCACTCTGAGATTTCACAGTAGCACAACAAGAACAGATATTGAAGATGTTCGAAATCCAGATTATGGCTTTCAGAAGACATAGTGTATTGTTCACCCACGTTGAAAGTATGTTTATATACTTTAATCTTGGCTCAGATGTGAGCTACCATGTTAACAATTTTGTTGCCCAGACTGCCCTGGCTTGGGATTTAAATAAAAACAAATTACAGGTCTTAACAGTGATAGATGGACTTCTCTTACATTTGTGTAGAGTATTTTTGCCTTAAGATTAAAGGCTTACGCATTTATCTGCATAAACTAACCCCTGGAGTAGGGTACTGCTGACATTTTCCAAGAAAAATGAATATCCTAACTTATTCCAAAGAGAAGACTTGGTATTTGTATGGCCAGAGTGACCTTTGCAAGTGCCCTTTCAGATTAGGTGCACTACATGGAAAATTGTGCTCTTACAGTACTCCATAAATCATACCTACCAATTTTCTTTAAAGGGGTATGTAAATATCAGTGTACCAGGTGGGTAAACAACACTAACCTCGAACAAATGGCTTGAAAATTGAAGAAAAGCACCTTATTTTGCTGCTGAAATTGCTTTTGAAGCCCAGCATCGTGGCTTGGGTTGTAGAATGCATGAAATGATTTGTGCACTGGGAATAGAAAATGGGTTGATGATAACCACACTCGACACAGTTCCTATGTTTCTGAGTTCTTTCAATGATCAAAGATATCATTGCTATATATTACTTTTCTTTGCAGATCCCAAATGCATGTGAATTTCAAGTGACATACACATTATCTGCATGTTTCCAAAATGGACAGACAGCTTTTTAGTTTGTATTTCTCATTTGAGCTGGTTAATGTTTATGGTCCAGTTTCAGTCTGAGTCTCCTTGTAATAGTTATGTAGCATTTCTATTTAATAAAAAAACAGAAGTGCAGAGAAGTTCATGTGCTAAAGAAGAAAAAAAAAGAAGTTGCAGCCTTTGAAACTGTCAAAAGTGTTATTTGAATAAGGACTGACAATGAAAGCAGGAAGATGTGTTAATTGTTGCTAAGCTATAACATATAGTAGAAGGGGCTCTGAATCAAGAAAAAAGTCCTGGTTTTAGACACATCAGTAGGGTGACATACACGCGCTGGATGTCATAAGCACATTGGCAAAACTCTGCAAACCAACTTCAGATGYGGTACACACAGAATTATTTCAGTTTAACTTTTACCATTTGTATCTTTCATTAATTGTGAAGATTTCAYTACTATGCAAGTGTTGTTGTGTTGATTGGTTACAGCCCTATCCCACAATATTCCAAAGGCTATAGCATAAGTAGCAGAAGAAAAAGTAGGTTCTGTAATGGCTATTGAAAAAGCAGAATTTACAAAGTCTTCAGCCAAGGTCTGTAAGCCTAGGCTTAGCTCTGAGTACCTAAAGAGATGTAATACAACTATCTGATTTTTTGAAGAATTGCCAGAGCTGATATAAGACTAAAGGTATGTCTTATGTTACAAATATTTCTGTGGCCTAGGATTGAAGAATGTAAAAAGACGAAGTATTGATGAGCAACCACTCATCTATATACTTTCCAAATAATTTTTAGGCCCAGTTCACTTGTGTTGGTAAAATTATTTGTGATTCTTTTCTGGCCAGGCAATGAAAACGGCAATAATTCACAAATAACATTTCCAGGAATGTCCAGTCATCCTGACTTCATTCTTACCATCAGAAGCCTTAGGCTTCTGCAGCTTCAGTTGCRTTTATTGATGCTCAAAACCACTGAGGACCAGGCCATATGCGACAATCTGAGTACCAAAACCAAGACAAACTCTTGAATAGCTCTGAAATATGGGCCTTAGTGGTGTGATCTTGACCACATTATACGTAATAGAAGTTGGGAGCAGAAACACAATCCACTTTTCTTCTTGTCTACTGCATGATGTTGAAATTAACAGATGAGAATTATAATCAAACATTTGGAAAGATGAAATGTGATTAAAGAATAAAAGCCATAATCCATTTTTATGCTTAAAAGGTGTCTTAGAGTTATGTTGTGCATCAACATCTCCAGTGTCCTCCTTCAAAATCCTTAAATCTGCTCAGCTCAGAATGCCTTTGGGGCATAAGACAGAGGACAGAATTGCTCACAGCAAACTATTTGAAGCATTTCTGAAAACAGATTTATTTTTCGTAAGAGGGAATAAACCCAACAACAGAGGAGTATCATCTACCACCCAAAGGACAACAACACTAGAGGGGGAAAAAAACAGCTGCAAATGCTGTAAARCCAAGCTTGCAGAAATTCTGGTAAATTTGTTTACCAGAGAAAAAAAAGGAGATCGTGGAGGGGATAATGGTAGTGTCTGAGGACATCCTCAGCCTACGGATCTGTGAAGAAATCAGCATCAATGTCACAAAGATGCCTCCCTGCTAGCAGAAAATCACTCGAGAAGTACGTTGCCACTGGACCACCTGACAATATCTTCAATAGGACACCTTTACAGAGCAGATCCAACATCAAATCCATATTTAAGGCAAGATTCAAAAGCAGCTTGGAAGACTGATAACATTTCAAGTCACAAGAGGCCTTGCAAATACCCCAGAGATATAAACTGCCTTAGTGGGAGTGTGCCATGTGTTTATCAGCTGTTCTCATCTCCTTGCAAAGTCTCTGACTTGATGTGCACAACAGTACCCCCTGAATTTCCAGGAGCTTGCAGTCAATTTGGAGATACAGGGACACACAACTTCTGTGTTCTACAGACAATATCTGAAGGGCATTTGCTTCCTACTGGTATCCTGTCTTTTCTACTGCTCTTTATTCTTTGCAATAATAAAAGGAAAAAAAAATGTCATGTCAAAACTTTGGGAACAATTCCATTGTTTTGGGGTAACAGATAGATGAGTTTGCCATAAATTAGGTCCCCTACTGCACTGAGAATCTAAGGACATAGGACTTCTTTCATTTAAGATTAAATCAGAGATGAGAGTAGTTCAAACAAGGGACTGCATGGCCCYGCTTTGTTATAATAAAACTATGTGGTATGTTGAAAGAAACTGTGTAATCCTCAGAACCTTYTGTGAATGGAAGTCTCAGTTCTCATCTATATTTTGTACTGATATTGATTTAAGACAAGACCAGGAATAATTAAATTCAATATAAAGACCCATATTAATATCCATATTAGTTCCGCTTCCCCCCAAAAGCCTCACCACAGCAGGTAAGTGAATTACCCTTGACTTTAGGAGTAATGGGGAAATACCTGACAAAACTTTTGCATTGTAGCACAGGGAACAGTTGGAGTGCTTTCTTCAGAAGTGCCTGTGTGAATTAGGAGTATGGGGGCTTATTAAAAGCCACCGATGTTTGTATGCCAAAACAACCTAGATATTTCTGAAAATTCCCACCTTTTATAAACAAGTTAAGGGTGTAGTTTTCAAAGGAGCTTGCGAGTTTTACAAAGATGTGTTCAGTTACTGCTAGACTTAGATTTACTCACAAATTGTTGAGAGTTCAATGGGATTACTCATAAGTATAAAAAGTAAGCAGGTAGACACATGTTTACAGGCTCAAGGCTGAAAACAACCCAGAACTCAGAGGTAGGCAAAATACAAATATATTCAAGGTGACTTCTTCATGTCAGAAGCATTTTTTAAAGATGCACAATATTGCATACAGCATATTGTTGGAGAGGTTATGGACTGTGTTATTTTTTATAAGGGAGACTGGAATTAAACACAATGTCATTAGTAGCTATCCATTTAAAGTATATTTGAGCTCAGAAAGACAAGCACACCGTATCTCCCATCTCTCCAACTCCTAATATTTCTGGTCTCATTTTATTATCCTAATCCAGTTCTGAGAGAAATCACGAATTTCACCACACCATAAAGATGCAACTCAAGCCTTCATCTAGCTTTAATAAAATCACCAGTTAAAAAAAAAGAGAATGTCAACTGGCAAAAATAACATGTTAAAATGTCTATTCTGCAAATACCTTGGTAAGATATAACCCATTTACTGTTTATTGAAACCTCAAAATGTCACATGACCTTGCATCTACTCTACAGAACAGAGGAAAAAAAAAAAAAGAATTGTATTTGACAGGCAGTGCTAATAATGAAAATGTTTTTAAATGTAAGCTCTAGCTGTGTACCAATCACTGCCTAATCAGGGTTATGCTTTTCAAATTATATTGTGTCTTCTTTCACCTCCTGCCTATTATGTGAAATAAAAAGAGAAGTGCTTAGGCAAATCCTTGATCTGTTCACATATATTTTTAATATTAATATGTCAGAGCAGTGGCAATAATGATATTAGGCAAATGACAGAATTCTCCCCCCAGCTGGACATGTTAATTGAGAAGCCAAATTTTAAAGGCAAAGTTCACGTCTGTGCAGATGGCAGGACAATGCCGGATGGCAGGCCTAGGTCAGTGTCAATCCCAAACCGTACTTTAATGGCTCACTTCTCTGCTTCTTCAACGTCAGCTGGTCCCTGGGGRGTGTATAAGTTGGGGAAGTCTGTCCCTGCATTTTTTTCTGCCCTTGACTCTGGTGCACTAATTTCATGCAGAGAAGATGTCCTTATGTATGATAATAAAAAAAGATGAATTTACACTTAGAAGCTCAACCGATAGAGATGGTTCCAACATTGTCTTTAGAGCTGGTGTAGCTGCATTAAAACCGATATCATATTCTTGCACTGGCAGGGCTTCAGCTAAAGTTCACTAACATCAAGGGGAACCTACGCCCCATTATAATCCAGTCACCTGATATTTTCTTGTGTTAGTAATTTTGGTGGTCTGTCTTGTCATTGTCCTTACCTGCATTTATACCGAGGCCACTTTGTATTTTGGGCARGCTGGTCAGACTTTAAGATGTTTTACTCTACTGCAGTGGTATACAAATTATATTAGTATATGTCAGAGAGTCCTGAATAATGTTCATATTTATTTAACTATTATATTATCTCCTTTAATATGATTTGTGAATCAAAAGCTGAAAATATATACCTATATATTTAGAGAGATATATAGCTACGCAGGATCACAGAAAGACTTTAATAGTTACAGTTTTCTAAGTGATATAATTATTTATTATCTCTAATTAAAATGCAGAGCTTGGCTTTCTGCATGAGACTAGATGAAAAGCCTTTTTAATGAAAAGAGCAACTATGAGCTCTAAATTTCTTTATGGAAGAGATAACTTATGTAATCACTAGTAACCTTTTTCAAGAATATTATCTCACTATTTATAAAACAATACCTTCTTTACTTTAGAAATTCCCATTTACATATGAAAAAGAGCTTTATTTATTGATGCATTTGACTGATGTGTATTTCTCTTTCAGGAATACCCTCTTTTTCCAGTCTTACATATGCCAGAGCACCTACTTTCCTTCTGACATTACTTGCAATGATATTTTAAAATTCTTCTCCCTTCTAATTATCAATAAGGACAAAATCAGATTGTTCTTCAAATAAAGTCATGTTATATTTCTTTGTTTTCTAATCTTATATTTAATTTTGTTTCTAATCAAATAGTTTAAAGAATGTAACCTTTAAACACTAGCAGCAGCTATGAACAAAGGGAAAACTTCTTTATTTTCCTTTCTTATTGTAAGAAAACCTTTTTTCAACTACCTTCCTCCCACAGATTTTCAGGTATTATAAATTTGACTATTTTATGCATCTTTAGGATATAAGTAATCAAAAACTGAAAGTATAAGCCAGCAAAAGTTGCCCACCTCTATAATAAAAATGACTCATAAATTGATATGTTAACCTCACTTTTTTAATTTTTATAAGTTTTTCATTTTATTTATAAATAAAAGAGCACCTGCTATAGTTTATGGCACAAAAATACTCAAATACTCAAAAGCTTTATGGACTAGTAATTTTCTCATATAACTTCCAACATATCTATGATCCAAATTTGACCAGTATTGAGTATGAACATCCTTTTCTGCCAAATGTACAGCAAAAATTTGAAATGAACTAGTTTCATAATAATAAAATATTAATATATAATACAACATAGCACAGATTGATGTGTGGCCAAGTATATAATAGATGTTTTGCAATCATATAAGGTTTGAGTCAAAGCTCACTGTAGTCAAAGGAAAGATTTCCACAGATTCTAACAGGCTTTCAATCAAGCTCTCTCTTGGCTATCTGTATTTTTTCATGAAATAGAAAAATTCACCATCTGTGGAATTGTCTGGTATGACTGAGGGCAGCAAACGACTTCAGTGACGCCATAGTTGTGTAAATCTGAGCAAAATGTGTCCTTGTACACAGGCAAATAGGGGTAGATGCAGTTAATGTGTGTAGCTGAACATCCCTGTTGTGTCATATTCATCAGGTCCTGTGTTTTACTAATTAATGGCTGTATACAGTGATACCATTCAAATAAACATCATTTTAAAATCCATTTACTGTTTCTAGTCCTTGCCTCATAACATTTTACTGAATATTAACTTTTAACTTACATCCTCTCTCAAACTATACCTCCCTATAAATAATTCTAGTTCTTACTGGAGATAATAAGCCACAAGTTTTGCTTAAGGATGTACTACCAGTCAGTCCAGATTTTATGCAAGAGTTTCCTACTTATCTGACTAACGATTTTCTAATCGCACTGTAAAGCTTCTGTAGGCCTCTCTAGGCATAAATTCTTACATATAAACAAAACACAAATGTTTTTAGGTACATATATGCACATAGTTCATGTCTCTACATAGCCAATTCAAATAGATTTAATTCTACAACTAATTTAGTCAGGGAATGGAAAATAATAATCTATGTAAATCATTTTAAGCTTGGACACTCAGTCTGAATAACATTGTACACAGGAAACTATATATTGATCAAACAAACATTTAATATGGTCTGTTTGATAGGCAGCAGATGGGAGCACAGTTTATATTAAGCTGCCTTTAATTTCATTCACAATATTGTTAGTTAGATTTTATTCTACTAATGAAAATATACCTATATATCTTCAGGAAAGACAGTCAAGATCCTGGAAAACAGATCAAGAGAGCAGAGAGTAAAGTGGGAAGAGGGCCTTTCCAGTGAACAGAAAATAAATACAGTTTTCATATAACTTCAAACGTATTATTTAGATCACTGATTTTTTTTCTTATTCATATCATTAAAAACACATCAGTGCATATTATAATTAACAGTGGAGGACTTTTCTGTAGTCATTCCATTCGCGTTCACACATTCTACAAGGGCAGACCTGATTCAATGCCCCAGAAGTCAATAAAAAGACTATGATTAACTCCAGTGGGCTTTAGATCAGTAGTAAAGCTGCTTGGCCTTCAAAGTTGGTGCAACATAACTGATTTATATATCTTGGGTTGTACATCTTTCAAAGGATTTTTTTTCAGATAGCATCCACTAATTCCAAGCATCCTTACTTCAGTTGTTCCTCGCATTATATCCAGACCTCATCCATTTCATCTCATTTTCCTCTCCTATTAGCAGCACTAAAGGTTAAAACAATCCCTTATAACAATAAACTATCTTCATAATTCTCTTTAAAGATTAGAGTTAAAATATGGACTTTGAATAGCACCATGACGCTTGCATTTGGCTTACGCATGCTGACTGCCACCACGAACAGACATGTGAAGTTGCTGCACACACACATTGCTAGTTAGTGCATGAAGTGAGCTATGGATAAGTATGTGTTCATAACTGTGTTTGCTTAATACAAAATATCTCTATTGGTAAATTATGCTGGTCTTTTATGCTATTACTGTACAATAATTCAGGTTCCTCTTTTTGTGATTAAAGACTTAAAATTCACAGCAAATTTGGTCAGGAAGAATCCATATGCTAGAGCTACTTGTATTCAAGTTCATATCAGATGATACAGATTTATAAAAGTTATACTGCAAGAGCTGAAAAAGGAACAGGCAATTCAAGGAAATCTGGGGAAAATCAGATCACTCCTTTCATGCATCATTCAGATATCATTACACAGGCTTAATATTTGACATCATCAGATATTTTTCAGCCTTTTTTCCACTCCAGTTACTCTTGAGCACTAAAGCAGCTTGTGCATAATTATCAATGGGAACCCCCTAGCATAAAAAGATTAATTTTAGTCTTTGCCTTGCTTGAGTAAGAGGAAACAAATTTTATCTAGACATTGTCCTAGTCAAGTCAAATAAAGAAAAGATATCTGCTGACAAGATGTTATTATCACAGCCAAATAGATTAACATTGATTTACTGTAGGTAAAAGTTGTTGAAGGGTCCATTCTGTATGTGCTCTGTAGCAGCACGATTATTTACTGTAAAACTACCCTCTGATTTTCTCCTTAGGCTTGTATTGTTGTTACTAAAGCTAATTCACTTGAAATTATGGTAGCTCTCCTGGTCTACGGTATTTGGTCAGAGACCTAAGCAGGTGTTTGCTTAATAATTTGGTCAAAGATCAGTGAGTTAAAGGTTAGGCCATAGAGGGGAAGAATTGAGAGGTCAGAGCACTTGCAGGAGGGGTCTGAGACTTGATCTTCCTGAGTCTGGAACAGTCGAACCTCAAGGTCACCCATTAGTGATCTCGCTTTAACGGACGGTGAGATGTCGACCATAAATTCACCATGCCAGAACCTTTAACCCTATTAATACTTTGACAACTGGAAATAAATGCAAGGACTCAGAAGAAACCAGTCCATGAAGAACGAGTCACAAAATATCTGTAAGATTAAATTTATAGAGATAAAGTTTATATAATAAACCTTGCAACTGTTAATACAGCTCTACAAGGAGAAAAAAATGTTTCTTCATCTGTCTCTCTCTGGACAGAGATTCATTGCATTCTATTTCAGGATGATAGCTACATTAAGGCTTTCACACACAACATGTAGGTACATGTCTTAGTATCCAAATATATACATGTATTTTACAATATTAGGTTTTCCTCAGATAATCCRTGAAAGTAGAAACCAAATCAAATTTTCTTCTATTCCTCAAAATTGCACATGCATATCTAGTCAAAATTTTATTATCATCCAGAATTAGGGGATGATATATAATGAGTCAGCTGCCTATCAGGAGCAGATCAATCTGGCAGATGTGCTTTAGTCCTTGTTTGAGTCAGTAACTATGTTTTGATGGTCAATTATTTTAGCATGTAGAAGCATATAATCACCAAATTGTAAATGTATGTTGGGAAAATGGTACTATCTTTTCAGGAGCTTCACCTTGAAAACTATTTCTTTTCTTGCACTCTCCAACTCCACTTCTAAGCGGAAGGGCTTTTACTTGCGGGGTGTTAAATAGTCTTAAAAATCTTAGAACAAAAAAAGTCAGTCCAGTTTAGAATTTTGAATAATTTTGGATCAAAACCACGTGAAACTGCTTAGTGTCATCATACACTAGGACTCCTTTTGGAGCATTCCTCATCTCCAAAGCCTGGGATGCTCTCAACTTTTGCTGTGCCCAGGATCTTCTAGAGTGCACATGACCAAAATAAATTGAAAGCATTACCTCAAACTGTGCTATAGGTGTGCATAGCACTCAGAACAAATAATGTTTTATCTAGAAGAGGTTTAAAATCTAGATTGCAGCCAGAACAATAGGTAATGTAAAGGGATAGTCAACACAAGGATTACACAGCCACTTGTGAAATTAAGGTATTTGTCTGATAAAACAGGAAACATTGCAGACCAGGTTAGGAAAATGGTTACTGCTACAATTTACTCTATTTAGGACTTCCGTGGACAATGAGACAAAGACCATGAACATCTTCACAGGTCCCCAAGGACTCCTGGTGAGCAACTGCTTCCGTTGCGTGATCAGGACCTAAGAAGTTACAGCCATCAAAGCATCAYGACAGGGAATGGAAGTGTAAATAGAGTGAAGACATAAAGGAATCATCCACTAGAGATAAATGAAGACATCACAGCAGAACAAAAAGAGGTAACAACAGACAGTTAGGTGCATAGTGCTAACTGGGAGTTTGAACTGATTTAGTGGCCTCAATATAGCATTAATGAAATATTCATAGATGGTCACACAACATTGTCTCAATAAAGGACTGGGTGATTGGCCTTTTAGTGAGGAGAATTTTACTATATCATTGTCCCCTACTTTTCCCTACCCCCACACTGTGGGAAGGAAACACATGCAAATGCCATGAGGTATGTTTTGTCCATGAAAATCACATCCCAGATACCTTGGCTATTTAGGAATAAAGAATTCATTATATTATCCGTAAGGGCCACCAACATAAGAACTCGGGACATACTGAAACTTCACAAATATATTTAGCTCCTAACCAACGTTTTTTAAATTTCAGCATATTGTAGTTCTCTTGCAATCTCGTTTTATGAGACCCGTGCAAACATCTGGACAGAAAAAGGCTTTTGTATGTGGGTGGGATGAAACATGGTGTTTCAATCGAGAAGTAGCTTTCCTRGTGATACAAATACATACATATTCCAAGCTGAGAGACTAATCCTAGCAGATGCTGACATCTCTTACATGGTATCAAATGCCACAATTCCCAGAAAAAATCAACAGGTTCTGGGCTCCGTCCACAGTCCTTCAGAATTGAACCTTTCATCCAGAATACTTGGCTTCAATTCGTATCACTTGAACTCACATTGTTCAGATGGGCTTAAATCTTTACATAAACTGTTTGCTCAATTGCACTGCATACCGTTCATGCTGCTGTGTGCACCTGTTTGTTTTGATAGCAAGCACAATAGGATATTTTGTGGGTGGAAATCATCCATTGTAACAAAATAGTATTTTTTTAATTATAAACAATTCTGGAAATGAAGACACAATAAGAATATGTACAAAAAATCCTTTATAAGGATTGAARAGTAAATTGTGTCAAAATATTTTTTAGAACCTCACAAGTATTTTGGTGACACAAAGACAGTTTTCAGAGAGGAGTTCTGTTTGTAATGGGCATAAGCTCCTGTCTTTTAAATGATATCTGAAGGATATTCTAGTGTAAACCTTTACAATATTTTGTGTTTTAAAAATAAAGAGAAAATAATTATTAAAGGGAACTGTATTCTATTGTGCTCAGTGTTCTGCTTGCTAATTAGGAAGGAAACAAACAGTTAAAAAAGTCTGATCAGGAAATAAGCTTTCCAGCTATTTAATCAGTATGGATTGGTATTCATTCACAGAAGGCTGTATCCCATAAAACTTTTCCATGTAGAGCTGTTATTAATTAATAAGAGGAATAACATATTAAAAGCCAAAGTTATAATACAGAGACTGTGTGTGTTCCTCTTTAACACAACGTCCTGTACTTTGGGCACTTTGTTCCTAACTACCTGTAAGTAAATATTATCTTTAGTCCCCAATCCTTCAAAGAACTCTACAGTGTACAAAGTCAAAATATGAAATATTGTAAACTAATGTTAAACATGATTAAATTATTTCTAGGACTAACTTTATGCACACTTTTACCCTCTACATTTCAACATGAATTAGCAGAAAAATCAGAGAAAATTATTTCTGTAGCAAGTTATTTCCACAGGTCATCTTGTCCTTTTCTGTGCCAGTGAAATAATCATTTGGACCCTGTTGTGCGTAGAGACCTTTTAGACAGAAACACAAGTTGCAAGTATGGAGTGTTAAGGCTGCACTGCCATTTCCCCTCCAGATTATAGGACAGGCAAGCACAGTGAACTAGGAAAACTTCCCTGGTATGACAGAAATAAAATGTTATGATTTTCTTAACGGTCATTACTGAGATAAAATCATTCCTGGCTTGGAAAAGGCCAGCTGAAACCTTGGACAGTGCAGAACAGTCACAGAGGCAGATTTCGATACCACCTGTGTGTCAGTAGGTAGGTTGATACCTGGCTCCGTGGAACAGAACCACTGTCGTGATGTAACTTCTCACTTCATCAGTGTGGGTGGATTAGCGGTAAACTAGATGCCGTTGTATGGATTTGTTGCTCTCATTTGAATAAACAAGACTGATGACGTGTTCYAGAAACCGGTTTGTTGCCCAGCACAAAAGCTTTGCCCTTTTGCTCCCTTTGCATGCAGGAAGGAGGAAAGCTAACATGGTAAAATTCACTCCTGGGAAGGAGGCCAGAACATGGTCTATGTACTATTAAGCCTTCAAAATAGGGTTTAAGTGGGACTTAAGTCCACTTAAAAAGCCCGTGAGCCTTTTGCTGGCTTTCTGCCCAGAAGCGAACTCTACCACAGAGAATATTACATGTTATCCATGCGCTGTCTGTCATATATGGGTGCAGTGTAATTCTCCATTGCTGCCCTGAAAAAACACCCAGCATTGGCTTAAACTGAGTTGTTCTAAACTGCCCAGCACAAACTGTGCGCTGCATACAACACAACCGACCAACCTACTGCTAACTCAGGAAGAAAGCATCTCTTCCTGGTGAGGCAGATGTTAATTTTCTCACAGCTCCCATGCCAACCCAGTTTACCATGAAGTAGGACCCTTACTATATATAAAGATGTGGTTTCTAGCATTTACTACTCTAAAAGAGCATACAGATTTTTGGGGGAGTCTTTTTTGTTATTTTCACTTACAAAATCAGACAACTCTACATTGCCTTATGTATCATTCTTCATATAAAAATTTTGCTTCAAGTGGTCTCATATTTATGAATGTGCTTAATTTTATGCATGTGAATAGCCTTTCAGATTCAACAGGTTTGCACAGGCAGTAGAAAAACATAGCTGTATGTCTTTATAGGAGTGAGGCCCAAAGTTGTATTGGCATTCCTGATTAGGAGATTTTTCCTCTTTCTTATTTTATTTCTGTTTGARTAGTATGTTTTTGATATAGCACCAGGGCTGTCTCTTTCCTGATTGACTCATGTTCCTTTGAGAGTTGTTTAGATATCTTTTCTAACCCTCTTAATAAGCTAAGAAACAAAAGGTTTAATGAATTGCAAAAATATGCACAATACAAGAGAAACTCACACAACCTGGATATTTCCTAGCCTAATACGGTCTTAGCTGGAAAAAGGGTGATGGGGACGGAGGGAGGATTGGGAACAGAAACCTCAGATGTCCTGGAAGGAACAGTAAAACATAATTCGCTATTGTAAATTCTGCTGGCAGCTCTTAAAAGTGACCGCAAGTAGTCTCTCTGACATATAGTGAAGGGATCCAGACCTGGTTTGCATATTGCAAACTGATTAACACTTTACATTACATAGACAATTATCAGAGGCTTTGAATCTGATTTCCTACATTGCTCTTCCTTCAAAGTAACCAGCTGTAATTTTTTTCTGATGGTACATTCTATAAACGACATGTGGAAGCTGCTGATTATCATTCATTTTTATTTAGTTAGCAGATGGCTTCTAGCAGCAATTCCTTAAAAGTTTCTTCATTTATAAAATATGAAGTGGCTGACCTAAGTTAAATCAATTAGTATCTTTCCTTTATCATTTTTCCAGGTGCTTTCTTCATTATCAGATATCAATCAACAGCAGGGCAGTAAACATGCTAGTTCTGGTATTTGTGGAATGCTCAGATCATCAATTGAAGTACATGCAGTTCAAATCTRAAATATCAGCAGTTCAAATATCCATTAAGATCCGTATCAGATGAGTTGTTATAATACCCATACTGAAATGAGTTGCACAGAATCAGCACGCGACATTTCAGAACTGAAAGAAAGTATTTCCTGTTACTACAGTGTTCATATAAAAAAACCCCTCCTGATTGCATTCAGTGGGGAAGATGAAATGTTTTTCATCCAGAAATTGCTCCCTTTTAGTAGTATCTTCCTCATTAACAATGTTCAGATTAGTTTCTTCAGGTATTCTGTATCTCCAGACACAGAAGTTGGAGGAAAATGCTTCAAGACGAAAATATTCCTATGCTACACAATGGAAAAGTGATTCATCGCTTTGTTAAAAGCAGACAAATATTTTACCTTGGTTTCTATAACCAAGACCTTTCAAGAAGATACCAGTTTCAGCTCAATAAAACAAAGATGCATCATTTAAAAATAATGACTCAGACTTCTACCCACTCTAAACTTGTATCTCTGGCTGTGGCCTATACAGTATTTCTGTACAGCTGTACCACATACGTTTATACTCTGAAACATTCAACTATCTTTCCAGTTGCGCAGTAGTGTACTGCAGTTGTTGGAATTGATATCAAGTAGAAAAAATAATAATCTGCTTCTAGATTTATTATCTGAACCAAGGAGTATTAGTAAAGAACAAAATCCTGAATTTGCAAATCCACATGATCAGAAAAACCTTTTACTCACATGAGTAGGATACTGGAAGGATCAGATTAAACATTCACCAGAAGTGTTGATGTAATAAGTTTGTGTTTTGGAAAAAGGCAGATTAAAATGATAAATGTCAAATATTAGTAGTTCTTTTTAAAAAAGCATCTCCCCTGACACATTACCCTCATCCCTTGGCTCTCCATGGCAATGAGGTGCACAGTAAAAGAAATTAAGGCGATAGCGTGTTGACAGCAGCAAGAAGACTCCAGTTTTCATTCCTGCAGACAACAGAAAGGACATCATGTCTCCCCAAACTGACACATTAATAAATCTAGTATCACCTGAACTTTTCTGGAAAAGAGAGCCTTTTACACCAGCAAGTTATCTGGTGTCAGTAATAACAGGATTCTGTATCATACTCTGCTCCATATATGATGGCAGAATTACCTTTTGGGCCCTAACAAGTTGACAGGGGTTCATTTTGCTTCCTCTTTTAATGACATCTTCTTTGCAGGTGAACTGCAGATGTAATGACTTCCTCTTTTGCTCTGAATACTCCTGAAATGTCATTATGACCCAGGACATCTCAATCTGGCTTAATGCAAATGGGAAGCAAAGGGTTTTTAAAGGTGAAACTGATCTGGCTAATGAAGAAGTATCACTCTTCATCTGGACAGGGAGCACAAAGCTTGTTAGATTGAGCTAGGTGAATGTCACAGGTTAGAGTTCAAGCATAACACAGAATTGTGACTAAAGACGTTATCTTCTATTTGTGTGGAGATACACAATCAAAGGAAAAGTAATATAAATCTAAGTATTTTGGGATGACCCAGCAGGATATGAAATAAACCTTTGCTGGAAAAGTCAGCACTTTGAGGACCTTAATCATGAAAGTTCAACTATTTTAAAAAAGAAGACAGTAAACATGTAAAAATAGCTTTTTAAAAAATTAACAGCAAAGGAAGGATGAGGGATGCTAGTGTGGACCACTTATWGCTCCAAGCTGCAGAATTAGTGCACAAGTACATGATTTGTGTGCTTAGCTACARCATTTCAGATTGTAAAAAACACTTCTTATTGGCCAATGATTTATATCATTCACAAAGCATACATATATATTTTTAATGCACCAGAGAGTCAATTTGGAGGCTCGAGTAATCAGAGGGCTGTTGTTCRGAGCAAGTGGGAAGCTGCTTGGTCTTCAGTTCCGGTCACGCACTCTGTGCGTGCTGGATAAACCAGAGTTTGCCTTCAGACAGGCACCAAGTTCCCTGAAGCTACTGAAGCGTCTTGCAGGGGCAGGGAAGCCAAAACAAATACGAGCCCTGAACGCTCTCAGATTACATTTGTTGACTGAAAGTTGAGCTACCTGTACTGCATGGTCATCATTATTTTTTTGTGGGAGATGGCAAACATCATTGCGAGAAGTCCGAGGCACTGTGCGAAGCGCTGACTTTCAAAGCCACTGCCAACTGTAAAGAAATGGCACAGGTAACAAAATTCAGCTTGCCTCTTTGCTGATATTTCTTACACATTTAAACCATTCACTAACGTTTCGTTTACAATCCCGGTCCTCTTCTATTTAAAGCAGCCCGTGTTTGCAGGATTGCAGGATGTCTCCGAAGGACACGCTGTGTGAATGGGCCCAGATTGAAGCTAATGCAGAAATTGTTCAATGATTCACCAAGAAATAAAAAAAATAAAAAACAAAAGCCTACTGGATTCAAATGCTTGTCTGATTCAGGGAACATTTTAAAAACACCACATGAATATTTTAAGTGCCAAAACTAAAATGRAGATTTGAAAATAAAGGCTCCAATTTTCATATAAATGTTTGCAACACCTGTACGATCTACACATCTGCCTGAAAATATATGAATTTGAACAAAAATAATATTCTCTAATAAAGGTTTGAGATATTTTGATTTAATTTTTTGAGTAGTTTCTAACGGAAAAAGCAGAAATGTGTCTGCAATATATTCTCTTTCAGACATACTGCCTTGTTACAAGAGCTTTTTGTTGTTTACTCTTGCTTTGTTTAAGACACTTAGTGGAACTGACTACTATAAAATAAAATGTCAAATAAGAGAGAGATATAAAAAAAGGATGGATAATTTTTACAATCAACAATATCTATGGCTAGAAAAGATGAGCCCAGTATCTGGATGAAAACYATCAAGATCCTTAGGTAGAATATAGTACATAAATTAAATTAAATCATAATAGGCTTTACCCAAAACAACCAAGTCAGTGTTTATATTACAGATAAATTTAATTGTGTATCAAATCTTAATACTAAAAAGTATCAGATGAGTAAAGTGGAACAACCAGAGGTTATAGTCATGGGTCAACTTTGCAAAAACTATCCGGGGCAGAGCTCCCTAGAGAGCACTAAAAAAAAAAAAAAAAAAAAAGAGACAGAAGAACACTGGATTCAAAAAATTAAAACTTAATTATGAAAAATTCTGCAATCTAAAAAAAAACCCAGCCAGCTTCCTCATGTAATCTAGGTAAGAATTACCTTAAAATATATGAGAACCTCATACAAGCACAGTAACTCCTTACTACACACCTGGAAAACAGAAAGCTGCCTTTGTGCAATAGCGAAAGCTTCCAGGCCCTTCACCATGCCGCTGACTGATGCTAAGACCGTTTCACAGAGAACAGTCTTTATCCATTTTGCATCAAGGAGTACTACAGAACGGATGATAAACTTCCACCGTGAACTTTAAAGTTGCTTTTCACGTTGCTTTATGAGAAAAAAAAAGAGGCGGTTGAATACAAGATTTGATTCTCTAATACCTGATGCAAACATGGAAAACGCACTACCTTCTTTCCTGTTTATACAGATCGGCTGATGACTTTAATCCGCTTACCTTAAAAAGTAAAGTATTTGCAAATAAGTTTAAATGAATTTTCAATTTAAACATTTATGAGTCACAGCCTCTGTGTCACTTTAGCAAAAACAAGCAATTACACTTAGTTCTAGCAGGTGGAATAATGACTTTTTCACCTGTCAACTGACAGCTTAAAATTCCCACACATGTAGCCCATTTCTGTTTCATCTTTTCTTTGAATTTCAGCTGCTTTGCTTTTCAATGCCTGTGCTTTGCTGGTGTCTCCTTTGTGTCTGAAACTCTCACACTGAGTTCCGCCTCTTTGGTGCTGGGCTTTCTTTTCACAGTGACATTTCAACATAAACAGTCAATATTCATTACCTCAAAGGAGACTTCCCTCCTATTGCTGACCAATTAAATACCAGCTGAGCTAGGCAGACAAAGGTAAAGAAGCTGTAACACAAGACTGCCTTGGAGTATACATCTCAGTCCCTTCAAGGAAAAAAAAAATGTAATCAAAACAAAGAATTGATGATATTGGGAAAATCCAAAGCAGAACAAAACTGTTTCTTCAGAAGTTATGCTCTTCCTCTTTATTTTGTGCAGGCCTTTCCTAGTGTTATTTAGTCTGTGGACTGGGACATAAAAGACACATACATATCCCAGGTTTGCCTAGGCAATTTCACAGACTTCAATGAAATACCAAGGATGTAACAAAAAATAGTGTCTGATGTCTGATGCTAAGAAAAAGAGTTTTTCCCCTTTTACTTCTGAGATGTGAACAAGGTTTGGATGTGTTTTGAATGTTGCTGTATTACACGCAGTTCAGTAAAGACAGGTTCATCTCATATTGTGTAAGGAGTCAACCCTGACAGGGAAAATGCCCACCTAAATAGATCACGAGCAGGGGTGAAGAGGCACAATAAACTTACGGCTGATGAGAGCAGTATGCTGGCAGCCTGGAGACTGATAAACCTCCCTGTCTTCCACAGAGAGGGAGGCGATGCCCTGCCATCGTTAGCTCCCTGCCTTCATTAGCCATCTCCAAAATGCAGGCACGGTCTTTAGGGGAAGGAATAGTTCTACCCATGGCAGTGAATCCAAACATTCACAAAGTTTCACCCGCAAAGCACAGGACCACTGAAACATAAAAATATAACCTGAAACGGACTCACAGAGATTGTCTATACTCCATACTCRCCTCAAGGCAGGATCAAAGATTCCTGAGCTGTTCCTGACAGATGTTTGTCTGACCTCATCTTGAAAACCTCCAGCAAAAGAAACTTTAGACCTCCCTCAGCAGTCGACTCAGTGCTGAACTGTGCTTACCAGTCAGGAAGTCCTTATTGTCTGATCTAGGTATTTCTTGCTACAAATTTAGCCTTCATAAGTCCATGTCTGCATATATGCAAACAGAATCCAGGAATAAGCACGCGTTTGGCCCATAATGTTTTCTGAAGACTTTAACTGTTTACACTAGGCTTTGGTGATGAGAAGTTTCTAAAAACAATTAAGAAAATACACTCGTGATTTATAATCTTGGACCAATGCAGAAACGTAATTACTTCGTTAGTAGAGTAACCTAGCAAAGAAATTCAAACAGTTTGGAATAGGTGGACACACAGATCTACAAGTGTGATGCTAACACAAAATCAGAATTAGCATCTGAATTCAAAAGACCTAGTGACTGCTGGGAAGAAAATCAGGTTGAATTGTCAAAATCTGAAATAACATCTTTAATGGCATGAAATAATTCCCGTATTTTTACATGAGCATGCAAAGATTTTTTTTCCTCTCCTTCTTGTGACATACCGAGAGATTTCTATAGCACAAAAGGGCCCAATCCCACAGCCTGACCTCCATGGGAGGTTTGCTTAACCAAGAAATGCAACGTCAGCCTTTCTCCGAGGATAAAAACAATAGAAAGAATTAGTGCAGATGCTTCATGTAAAGGTAACAGCTTGAATCTCTGAAAGCAACTAAATGATTTTTTACTTAAATAGATGTGACATTGCCAAGAAAGAAACTTTATACTCATGGGAGATCTTTATTAGCCAGGGTACTTAACCCTAAAGATGAGGAAAATTTAATAATCACAGGGTTGTTTTCTCCTTCTTTTTTCCATTTGTGCAACCAGCAGCTAGAGGGCACAAAAGAATGCTTTTACCTTATGATCTATCATATAAAAGAGCTCTACAGACTGAATAAACAACAACAAAAAAAAACAGTGTTAATATCACAGTATATTACATATTGTGTTTAGAATCTTAATCTGCAGTCTGATTTGTGAGAAGCAGTAGCAATTCAGAGAGACAACAGTATGACAGCACAGGAGACTAATCAAAGACCTTTATCCCACTAAGAATATGTATTTAAACCTCAGAAAGTAGCAGGTATTTCACACCGCATACACTTTCTGTGAATGTGGTCATCATACTTGCTTTAACTGTTTTGCAAAGCTCTTTGTTTAAAACTAATATAAACACGTATTTAACCTCCTTCATTCTTACATCTTAAATATTAATGCTGGCTGTGATTCTGCATTAATAACAGCTATTATTTTTGCATTAATAAGGAGCTTACAAGGATAAACATGGAAGTCATAGTGCAGTCTTCCCGTCAATTAAAAAGAGAGTCAGTTGTAGTTGCAGAGTGCTTTATCTTATCGTTTCACTCAGGACATTCCCAGGTTCATGGATCTGATCTGAACAGCTCCAGTGATAATAAACATGTAAGCACACAGAAAACCATCATGGCAAGAGAGTCACAAAGGAGGTTATCAGTGAATTGCCAATTTTGGAATCCCTCACTTTGCAAAGAGCATTATCACAATAACTGAGGTCATTTTTGTGGACAACAAGAGCAGAGAGCTTGACATTTTTCCACCAGAAATCCTAATAACCCCAGGAGGGGTCACATCTGTTGCTGTACTCTAAAATGGGGTGGACCTTTACAGCAATGTGTGTATTTGTATATATATATACACATACATATAGTTAAAAAGCAATGCAAAACAAAGACCCTTTCCCTTCACCTCTAATGAACTGCACCAACCCCTTAGGCAGCAATGACTTGGATCTGGATAGAGTGCCATTTGCCAAATTGTAAATTGCCTACATTTATTTTGGGAGTGCACTAAACAGAGTGCTAATTGCCTTGTTTAGCACTTTCCCTTCTTTCATTTGCACTGGTGTAAAATCTTAGTAAATTAACTCAGGATTTTATTATGTAGGTAGCATTTGAACAACTGAATCAGTGAGAAAGCAGCATCAAAGGACTGATAAAAGAGGAGTTGACTCTACCCAGAATGCCATTTATATGTCCCTTGAATTAGAAAGGATGAAATTAACTTTTAATCCTTTTGCTTTTCATATAGCTGATCTTAACATAACATGTATTACTCAGTCATTTTATTTGCATTTACTCATTTTAAAATGTTAATAACTGTGGTTGCAAGCTTACTGTATGGGAATGTGCAGTAGCTTGTGTTCATATACATAAGTGTGTAGGATTCCTTAGTAATTTTTTTGAACTGCAGCCAAAAGCAGACTTGAGGCTTCTGTTTACTGTCAAAGAGAACACCCTGAAGAGCAATTCCCATCTAACTGTTCAGTGGCCTATGTAAAATTAGCTGGTGGTCTCAGACTTGTCCACAGCACCAATGCTATCTTATTTTTATGTAAGGGGAAAAAAAAATCACAGTATTCTCACCTCTATGCTAATCACCTTTCCTACATGAAAATGAGAAACACATCATTTATTATGGCAATGAATTCAACAATTTTAYATATCATATATCCATTATATATGTATACACAGATGAGTTCAAACGGAAATCTTGCACAAACAAAATTCCTTCTCAAAATCCATAGCTTGAGGATTTCAACCTAGTAGCACTACTTCTCATGAACACAATTTCACTAAAAGAAAACACAGACCAAAGACCATAGATTTCACACACAGTAGATGTGGGTTCTGTTCTGAACACACCTCCTGGCCAACTGCTACCTTTGAGTGATGGTTTTCAGCAGTGGGTAACTATCTGGGGTGTTCTACTGGCAGAACCTTAATTTTCAGAAATCTTGAGAAACCAGGACTTCTGTCTTCAAATGCAACCAAAATTCTCATAAATACAGAAATGGTAGGCAAAAAACTGTTTGTCATTGTTAATAAATCATTGTGCTTGCCAAGGCATGACATACCCTCTTTTACTTTCAGTTTGCTTTCCATCAGATATCGCACTTCAATACATGAGGAGATCAGACTCATAGAAAAAAAATTACTTAAGTTAAAATGAATATGAAGAACCTATTAAAAAGCAATAAGATATGTTGTCTTAGTTTTGACAGATTTTTGAAAGGCTAATTTGGTGGCATCTTCTATTGAGTACTTCTGATCTCAGTGAGAACAGGAAACACAGGACAACTTAATAGCCAAAATCAATGAGACTTGAATCTTTAGCTTCCTAATACACCTTTGAGTAAATAATACATTATATAATCATTTGCAGGTACCCAAACCTCTATACCTATACTCTATAAGCAGTTTTTTTAATAAGATTATTTAGTTCAGTCTCCAGACCAGCATGTTTTGGGAGGGTTCCAGATAAGTATCTGAACTTTTGGATGCTTTTCCCAACTGAACCGCCAAGCCATTTGATGTTCCTCTATTATTATTTAACACTTGGCTGCACTGCTGCTAAGTGCTATGTGAATAAAATAAGATATGATTTAGTGTGTGCTAGCAACTATTTGCCAAAAAAACCAAAAGAATTATTTCCTAACAATTCTCTGTACATAATTTCATAATAAAGATCCAGACCCTACTCTTTACATTACAAAGGTGAGGGTAGCCTTGCCATGTTTCCATGGCAGCAAGGAGTGACACACTATTTGGGACCGCATCTTCTTGCTGCAAGAGCTAGTGAACAGCAATGGAGTAGGTTATAGATCTATCTTTACCCGTCCAAGAATATCATGAATTTTTAGGGCGATATTCCTGTTACTGCTATTTATTTACATTACAACTAACACATAAGTCTCACCTGAACTCCGTAATGTTCCCTCCTGGGAACACACATAATGAAAATTTCACCCCAACATCCGGAAGTTTTTCATTACAAACTGAAGAGCTGAATTTAAAGTACTAAAGAACAGAAAAACGGCTACAGGAGAGAAAGTAGTCGGATGTAAG
This sequence comes from Rhea americana, assembly GCF_003343005.1. Taxonomy (NCBI): domain Eukaryota; kingdom Metazoa; phylum Chordata; class Aves; order Rheiformes; family Rheidae; genus Rhea; species Rhea americana. The sequence goes on from NW_028186401.1 coordinate 2,383,857, forward strand.
TACAATCTTTCCTACACGTGCTAAATCAGTCTGACAATAGTTAGGTTGGTTGCATCGATTCAGTGAAGAAGGTAGTTCACTACTTAGCCAATAGAGAAGTTATTAGAGAAAGAGAAGCTAGGGTACGGGTTGAATAGCTCTGAAAAATGAGCACTCAGGAGCCTATGGAAAATACTTTGTTTTTAATTGATCTCCAATATTTGACCATTTTAGCCTTGTAGGGTCAGGAACATGTTTTTAATGAACTAATCTAATATTGAAAAATGAATGGAACCAAACAGCTGCTTTCAAGTCTTTTATATTTTGGTATTTAATCAGAAAAGAGACACTCAATGCAGCAGAAAAAGACAAAAAGTGAAATTTATTGTCTGTGAGTATAGTGCAAAAATTTCTGGTTTTAGTCCCTGCTCTCAAGCAAAATGAATATGGTAAAGAATCTCCATAAAATACATTCATGCAGAAGAACTGGCCTCAGTTAAAGTACCAAACAAATACTGCTCAGTTCCACCTCGTAACAAAGCCATTAAGAAAAAATACCTATTATTTCAGTTAGAAAAATACAAACACTCAACAAGTCTATCAATATAGCACCTTCTCCACAATGAATGTTATCTATAAAATTTTCTCAAAGTCAGGTAATTTTCTCAAACTAAATCTTCAAAAGAAAAAATCCAAGCATGATGATTTCCCTAATAATATAAAAGTAAGCCTATCTACAGATATTATAGGAGCCATTTTTGGTATTCCATCCTCATTAAATAGGTACCTTTCAGTGGGTAAATTAGTTTTCAGAAGCAATTCTAGGATTAATGCTTCCTCCATTCCTAAGTAAGTCCTCCGCAACTGTGCAAGGTCCATCAGTACTTTTTGTTTAGACTGTTTATATTTTTGAAGTATTTCCTTTCATAAACAATTTTAAAAGTTCACTTGTAAAAGAGAAGTAAATAAACAAGTATGAAATTGAGGACTTTCCAGAGATCTTTAATAAATAGTTTTAATTTATATTTATTTTTTGTTTGTAAGCATCTCTCTAACAAATATTATATTTTTATTATGCATACACACGCACACACGCATGTGTGTGCGTGCATATACACAAAAAATGCATCTAATAGAATGAAATTTGCATAGTGTCAAAATTGTGGGTGTCATTTCACTGTGCCTGTGAATCATGATAGTTTTTAAGTACCAATCTCATGGGACTTTCTGAGTAAGAACACTCTCTCTTTCACGGCAAAATTTTCCACAATAACACAAATAAAGGAGGTTTTAAATCCGAGCAAAATGAAACTTTTATCTTACTCTCATTCTCTAAATGTAATTTTATTTAAACTTTTCAAAAGCACTGTAATCTCAATACATAGTGAATTTTTTTTTAGAATAGTTAGTCTAATTAAGTTACAAGCTAACAATGAAGTTTTACAATGTAAAGTCCTAAAAACCTAAGGCATGAGAACAGCTGAAAGCAAAGTCTATAATAAGAACAACAACAAMAAAAAAAATACATCTACTCCTGCTGTATGAACCTTTTGGTGACAAAGGATTGAGCAGTGAGTCAGAGAGGAATGACCACAGAGTGGCTCAAGTACTCATCTGGAGCTTCAGTTTAATTTTTTGCCTTGCCACAGACTGCCATATACCGTCTGGTACAGCTTYGCTCAGGTATTTTTGTTCATTCAAAGCATCACCATACCGGGAAAAAAAAAGTAAATTTTAATCAATATTWCTACTTGAGGTGCTGAGTCAGCAGAGCTGAAGCATTTGCCCAAATCTTTTTCTTTAAAAGGAGCACGCCAAGAAGACAGCTCTATCTTTGTGAACTCTACAGCTAGTATTTCTTAGACTAGAAACAAGAACAACGAGCTTTCTTAAATGAAAGAACCCTCAGAATGATTACGGGGCATAAAAAGGGAATTAAAAAAAATAATGATAAAAAAAAAGCAAAGTTCACCCCTTGCCCACTCAGCTCCTTCCAAGCTGAGTCCCTTCCCTCAGGCTTTCTCAGACCAGTAACTCATTGACTTTCCAAATTTTGACAGTCATCTGACATACTGCACTTCAGCTACCGCGGAGACCTGTCTCCTCCCTTTTCCCGGGCCTCTCAGCCTCTGCCCATGCTGCACGGTCCCTCTTCACCCACCTCGTCCTCTGTGATCGTGCTCAGTTGCTCTCGGGGAGGGAATTGGCTCCCCTGGTGCAGAGGAGAGCCGCCAGGAGAAGCTGAGCAGCGGCTCAGCACCATCCCTCCCTGCTCCTTAGTCACATCTTCCTAAGGGAACCTCACAGACTAGGCATACCTACAGGCTTATACCTAAAAAGCTACTAATAAAGCAGGCATAGTATAATATAGAAGTTATACCCTTAAYGATACTAAATGCTCCTGTTTTTCATATTGGGAAATTTCATTTTGGGAAATGCAATAGGTTAATTTAGAGCGCTGATGGGAGCGCTTGGTATTACTGGCTAGTGTTTCATGGCCATAAAGGATGGCACAAATTTCCACTGATCCACCCTAGCAAAGCAGCTCAGTGACAGAGCAAAGAGGGGAATCCATCGCTACATGTAGAGCAACCSTCCTCCGATCTTCCACCAGCAACCAGCAGCCCCTTCCGAGCACAGCGGCAGCATTTGATGTCAGCCGCAAACCCTGGCAGCACCAATGAGAAACGGTTAGCGGAGGATTGATATTTCATTTCAGTGGGCAGGGAAATTAAATCTGCAGTTTGTGACTCTTAGTAAATTAAGTCTCTATTAGGAAAGGGTTAAAGACAGATTATGCAAATGGAGATATTGTTATTTGTCCCATATTTAGCACTGTGGAGTGAAGTCTGCTTTCTCTCGCCTTTTTTTTTTTTTTTTTTTTTTTTTTTTTTTTTTTTTTTTTTAGTTTTTCTTTTCCACAAATTGAGAGATTAACCTGGTCTCAATTGAAATGGCAGCCCATATCATACCTTCCCTTGATCTCACAGCATGGCTAATAACAGCTGGGGCCTACCAAGCAGGCTTCTTTATTTTTCCTTTATTGTTCCAGGCCACACAACCGTGAACCTTCAGCATGTTATGTACTTAAGCATGGTCAGGTTGATGTCATTATTTTCTTATTGTTGTGGAGCTCCCTGGGTGTTTGCCCATATTCATAGAGAGGGGCTTGTGTGCTCTTTGTAGGTTAACCTTTTAAAAAGGAGATGCTCGACCACTTGCAAATTTAGCCCAGGGCTGTGACATTGCACTAGGCCGATTGGTACGCTTCAGAACGCGTATTAGCACCACTTGTGCTATTTCATCTTTCTTTTTAATTTTAGCCCAGTCTTGTTAGATAAATCTTATCTGCACCACAAGTAAATGCTTGATAGAGCACATTTTTAAAGCTGTTGGAAGGAAAGGGGGAAAAAAAAAGCGTGGCTTGTCTGGGTCACTGTGTGCTTTGTCTAAGTATAGGCAGAGCTATTTGCCACTTTATCTGTCCGCCTGTCCCTCTGTCTATCTCTCTAGCTACCTTGCAGCAAGCAAGTCACAAACATCAGTGCTGAATTGTGAGAGCTACAGGGAAAAGTGCTTCTCTGCATGAACCATAGCCACATTTAGCTTTTACAATCCTATAAAAATTGGTCTACTTGTTATCAGTTCAGCCTAGAAAGCAAGCAACAGCTCTCAATTGCCTCCAGCTTTGATGTAAGCACCCCACAATATTTCCGTTTAAACTACAGTGGATAGAAGACACCTATAAAAATATTAATTAGCTCCAGTTGACACCAGATGCAGTTAACATACCGTGTGCCAGCTCTGAAACACTAGAGTTTTTATTAGGYAAGCTAATGTTTATTGCAATCATTAAAGTCTGAGTCATAAAAGGCTGAGCATGAGAAAGACGTTTCAGGTATTATTCCTTTCACATATCAAATCTAAGTTTGTTAAATCCTGCTTTCAAGGTTAATTATTTTGCAAGTCATATTGCAAATACAAGCTTTCAAAGAATTTGGCGAGATCTTTTCATACACTCAGTGGGCCAGATGTAAATGAGTAAGAGGGTAAATCTCCATTGGTTTCAATGAGTTTTGGCCTTGTAACTTTTAAATGAAGCAGATACAAACAGCAGCACAGATTACAGGCTTAATGTCTGAATTATTTTAGTAGCGTCAGTTATGATAATGACAGTCCTGACAGCAATGTATCCTTTCCTACAGTTTCTTTTGTAGATTTGTTGATCCTTTGCTTTTTTAAACCAAGAGGTCAGGAAGGTGAGCTGTACAGCTGGGCAGCAAACAGCTTTATGTATCTGAGGCACTGTCAGTGCCTTAATGTGTATCTTAAGTTACTCATGTAATGGGAAGGGGAAGGCTGCCTGTATGCTGAGGATTAAGTTCATGGTTACCACCAGTCTGGATGCACAACCTGCCCCTTCTGCAAACCTGGGCCACATAAGCAGGAGGAGAAACAATGTGATGCAGAATTTTTTACAGGATGGAGATGGACTAGACTGGCTCTGCATGCCTAATAACACCCTTGGAACCTCCTTACACCTTCACCAGATWTTATCTGGATTGTCTCTTAATGTTTCTTTCTGTTATTATAGAGAAGACAAACAATCATTAGATTTAAATTTCTATCATATCAGTCATTTGTAACAGTTCTGATTTTATAAGCTACCTCAGTGTGTATGTCTAAGCAAAAGGAGTTTTCTCTGAAGCACTGCACTTCATAACACATGGGTTTCGTTTCAAGGACTATGTCTGTATTGCCTTTCTCTTCGGACTTGAGTTGTTGAGCCAAATGGAGTCAACCAGTTCTGTCTATCCYGCCTGTAGGAAAACAGCTTCAATATGAACCGTTCCTATAATATGTCTGAATTTCCCTGGACRATTTGGCTTAGTCCAGAGTAGAGTTAGAAGAGGAGTCAACATAAAAACAGTTTGACTGACCAGGAAGTTTGGCTTTGATGGCATTCTCTGGTCCCAGGAGGCTAAGGAGGTGTCAGAGACAGTCTGGTGTGCACAGTGCAGTGACGAACTTTCACCGTGGTYCCTCCTTTGAGGTCAAATTATTTTAGTGTCAAAAATTCTCATGTTGGTCTACCAGGTGATATGCCACAATACACTAATTTCTCTCTGGAATTTTTTATGTGAATAATTTCTACTTTGCAGTACAAGTAAACTTAACATTCACGCAAAATAGTTATTTTCTATTGAAATTAGTGATGAATATTTCTTTCTATAATGAGAAATTCTGTGTAACTGTTCTAATCCCCCCAAATGTCTGTTTGTATGTATGTATACACACACGTCTAACCAAAATATTAATGTGAGAAACATATCTGTACTTAATCTTTGTTTAAGCCAATCTATAATCAGAATCATAAATGAATAAAAGTGCAATAAAAATGAGATCTTCCCCGCACATACCTCTGCGGTGTAGTGGCAGAAATTAACCTGTTACTGAAATACTGCAATGAACTATGAACTCATTAAAACCTCATCAGTTTAATCCTTGATTATCTTAAGCAAGGTGGTATCCCCTGACTTGTTATTAGTTCACTTAAAGTACTCCAGCTTACCTGAAGCTCAGTTATTAAAATTACTTTAATTTTTTCYCAGATAAGCACAATTCAACTATGAAGAACAACAAACTGTGTTAATATCGGTTATATTTTAATTGCAACCCTTCAGTAGTCTATGTTACCCTGTGTTAGGGTCATATTTTCTAGAATATGCGGTATATAAAAATTCAATAAAACTGTAGAAAATTCAATAGCTCATTCTAAAGACTTTTTGCCTCATAAATAATCTTTTACTTTAGTAATTTTTTGTGGGCCATAAAAGATTTTCCATTTTACTGAAAAATTTCCAAAATGTCTTTTGAAACTTTTTGATTCCTTCAAAACCCAAGAAGCACAACAATATTGCCAGAAGACATTACTTATTATGAATTATGGGCTCTCATTTGCAAAATATAACTTGAACAACATGTTCTTTCCCAATACCAATCTATCTGGTTTATGATTCCATAAGATGTTTACATATTTCAAATGATATTCAGAAATATGCTTTTTTTTTAAAGATCTTATTTTCTTATCTGAACTCTTTTAACAAAGGTATTACGCTAAGTATAAAAGCTGTCCAATTTTTTTCCAACCTTTTGCTTCTCTCTAAACCACAGTCATTTTGTTAGACATTGAAAATGTCTTGATTTAGTTGTCTTGCTATTTTGGGCCTGTCCTGCCCCCTGCAGTGGTAATAAGGATGGGGCTTCCTGCTGGGTCCTGAAGAATACCATTTCACGGCCGCCACATAGCTGGCGGCTTTTATTTATGGAGCCAAGAAAATGAATGGGTATTAGTGTCCAAACATTTCAACATGCTCCTGTGGCCATGCACAAAAGGGACTGATTTGCAGCAAATTTCCACTTATTTTCCAAAAGTATTTACCTTGCAGAAGCTTGGCTGATCGCTATAATGGCATAGCAGAGGGGAAAAAAGACCATTTCAGAACCCAATTTTTATATATGTTTCTGAACCTTAAAAGTGCTATACTTCTTCTGAATAAAGATAATACTCCTGGTTGCTAGGCTTTTATGGATATGTGGCTAATGCCAGCCTTTCTTTCTTATATATGTGTCCTTACAACAGTTGAAATAGGCTGTACCTAAAAGCAGAAAGCTTACTCTCCAGTGGGAACTACATGAGCCAAGGTTCTTGCAAAAGATGTTACCAGTTCCAACCACGAAGTCTGGGTTCTTTTAAGCAAGGAGAATAGCTTTCAGCATAACAGATACAAGTGTTTCCAATACCTGTACTTTTACCTGCCTGGTGGGGGCAGTACAGTGTGTATTTTACACCTTTCCTCAACTACTCCTAGGAAATTTGGGGAAGACATTGCTCCACCACATAACTGCATGAAACCTCCATCACAAGTGGGGAGATTTGCACAAGCCCTTTGAATCACTTAAATATGAGAGGTTGTCAGACTATGGGTGCTGAAAGTTCTGTCCAGACTATGCAAAGTTCAGGCATRTAATTCAAAGTCTTGTGAAAAAAGTCTTCTTAAAATAGTTCTAGATGAACTTTTTGGGCAACGAACTTTACCTGAGATCAGCATGTGGGTGTTAGATGACATAAAGGCTCTGTTAGATAAAATGACAACTATTCTTAATTCTGCAGATGTTTGTAGGTACTAAATTTCAGGTGCAATTCCATGTATACAGAAACACAGGTGGAGATAGTATACCTGAAGATCTCCACCACAATATTGATGGGAAAGCCACAACAAAAATAAAAACTGGATTACTTACACTATAATATCATTTATTGGAAGTTCCCAGCAGGTAAGATGTGAAGTCTAGATAATAGAATCACACCACTATACTAGCTGCTATACAAGTTTATGCAGGTCACCAGATATTGCAATCTGCAACCCCTGAGTGTAAGCTTCAGAAGAAATAATACAGGAAAGGAAGAGCTGGCAATACCAATATCCTTGCAATACTTTTTTCACTKTATTTTTTTTCATATACAGTATTATTCTAGACACAAACCATGCCACTTCACTACTGTTTATGGTTGTCTCATCTGCACTGAAATGGAAAACTATCATAGATTAGCTTGAAGTTGACTAGYTCCATGTTGGAATCTGTATCCGTTGTTGCTTTTTTCCTGGAATGTTATCTGGCAATTATAATACTACTCTTGATTAATTCTTTGTCTTAAAGTGTTCCTGTTTTTCCTTAAAARCAGTTTACACAATGAGAAAAGCAGAAAAAAAAATGCCACAACTTTTCTATTCTCCTCAGCACAGTGTCTCAATGCTTTAGAGARCTATTAGATCCAGATCTGAAATCCTAGATGTGCAGCAGCAGCAGTAGAGCTGCTCCATAGTTACATCGGTTGATCCTTATTCCCTGCTTCATATTCTTTTTAGTCAGAGGCTCCATCTCCGAAATCTATTCTCATTCAGGCAATCCCAGCAAAACAGTATGCAACATGGGCAAACCTTCCACAAAGGATGACTCTCTACCTCCTGTTATTCTTCAACTCCCAGTAACARTTTCACCATATACATGAAAAAAAGAGATGGAGGGATAAAGTGGTGGAATGGAGAGCAGATAAATGTATCTCTTGTGTTTCAGCACCCTTTGAACTATGCATGAGGCACACCAAGAGAAAGAGAGGTGAATACACATTTCTGTTCCCTAGAGCTCTACAACATTTGGCTCCTCTTCACRTTACCTGGCCGAATACACCACACCAGAACAGTGTGGTGTACAGAGGGTGCTGATTTAAGAATATCTATGAACCTCCATGAAAGCATATATCCTTTCTGCATGCCTCTACTGATTTTCTGGGAAATGGACTTTAAAAAAGCTTACAGAAGTGCTGTGAGGAGCTTCTATGAATTCTGGATTTTTTTAAAGTTTCCACTGTGGTTTCTGGTCCCCCTGGTAAGCATGTATGGTATTTAATGAAAACCTTAAAACACCTTTAGAAACTAAAAACTACTTCACAGCTAAGTACTTCACAYTGTAACTTTAATTTTCAGAAGAATCAAGGCCAATCAAACACCAGACATGACCTTTTTTAAACAAACTGTAATTTTAAACATTTTAAAAATAACAATATGCCATTTCTCTCCCTAGCTCATAATAGTGCAATTAAGACTGTGAATTGGAGAATTATTACATTTTTAATCTGGTTAAGAATAAATTGTCCTGAAAATTCTCATAGAAAGAGTATATCAAAGCTTGTTCTTCCCACTAAGATTTGATTTAATTCTGTTGTAATGAAGCAGGCAAACTTTAACAAAAATGAATACCTTTCACTCTCTTTTGTTCCATTTTTTAATATATCTTGGTTTAGTCAATGACTGAGAAAGTCTATCAAGCCCTGCTCAAGGTCCTTTTTTCAATCATTAGAAGTGAATCATCCCTAAACTCCCACTTATTAAAAAGGTTTAATCTTGTCAGGTAAAAAAAAGAGAAAAAGGAAAGAGAGGAAGGAAAGAGGAAGAGAGGAAGAGAAAGAAAGAGAGAGAAAAAGAAATTTTGCTTTTTTTTTTTTTCCTGGGATTAAGAATTACTTTTATCTGACATTGGCTTTGCATGTTATGGCATTAATTTTGCAATAAATTATAGTGCAGGTAGGCAGAATTACTCACATTGCTTGACCAAAGTGCCTGACCTAGCCAGACCCCTGGATTGATGAATAGTTTTTCATTTTGTTCCACTAGTCCTGTCAGACAAAATCAAAAAACTATGTGAAAAAGATCCTATTTCATGTAATAGAATTTTGTTATATATCATTAGCACTTAATTCTGTCACTAGTGCCATGTCTGTGTTAACTAAGCTTTTCAGTTTAATCCTTTCACACCTTACTGTGACATTCATTTTAGGCAATTGATGCACCAAAACTCCTGGTCCCAAGGAGTGAAATAACTCATAGACTGTTATTTAGTAACATAGGCTACACCCTCCAAGGGAGGTCTCTTATAAAACTGAAAATGTGATTAGAAWATGATTACAGCTACCTTTGATCTAAGTATCTTAAATATCAGTAGCAGCATAGCAGTCTCAAARTATGCTTTAGGAAAGACTTCGTACAAGCCCTGCAGTAACTCTGGATACTCACCTGAATAGTTATTCCATCTGAAGTTCATGTTGCTGTGACTTCTTTGCTATTGTTATCCAAGTTACTTGGATTTAATCTAGTTCAGATGCATCTATTTGTGGTGTTAGCACACCCTTTGATGGTAGTAGATGGTGTTAGAAGTTTATTTACTGTTTAGGCTTGTTCAGGACTTCTTTTCAGCTCGACTCCTAGAGTTTGGTGAGGTTTAGGGCTATATACAGATTGTCTCTTCTACCTTGGCTCTTCTACTATGTCTCTTCTACCCATGCYCAAGTCCAAATTTGCCTTGTATCCAAACTGATTAAGCAGAAAACTGAAATGAGGTTCAAGCCTGGAGAAAGCTCTAAAGCACTACAAGGAAGTTCAAACTCACCCTTCCTCCAGACACATGCTCAAGCATTGCGGCTCCTATGACGCTGCTCCAAACACCATGGATAAGGCAATCATACACATGGCTATGAATAGTTGGCCTGAAATTTCCACTACTACCCTACAGGGCTTTGTGGCAGCACCACAAGATCTACACGGTCCACTTCGAAAACTGGGTGATCGAGCAAATGAAATTCATTCTAATGCCAGCAGGTCTCATGTTAAGGGCTTACTAGCAACTTAGATAAAACCTAGCCCATTCTGCAGGCATTTTTAACTGAGCTGAATTTCAGTCAACAGAGATGAAAGGCAAAATAATCAATGAGCTGGCTTTGCTTTGCAGCTACAGTTTTGTTATTGCCAATCGTAATGCCAGTGAGGGGAGAACGAGGCAGCAACTAATCAGCTACTATGAACATACAGCTCTGGTAGTAGGAATTTCAGTGCATGGCAAAGCTGATCAAAAGATAGAAAACAGGCTTGTGAAACTTTAAGTGCTTCATAATCAAAGGGCTCAAAACTTATCAAATTTTCATTTTTGTCAACACTTCTATGACTTTTTAATCAGAACTACAAGGTACATGTAAGACACATGCTCTTCACAAAAATGTATTTCTTATATAGTTGCACATCCATAGTACATAACATTGTTATAGATTTATATTAGACTATACTGTGCTGTGATACTATTAATTCAGATTATTTTTGGTGCATGGAATATCTCCTCAGAGTTAGTTCATCAGATCACCCCAGAGGTATCTCTCAACCTCTCCCTTCAAAAGTCACTTTATAATGGCTCCCTCAGTAAGCAAATTAACAAAAAATAAATCTCCAAAYTTCTTTCTAAAGCCAGTCAGAGTTCATGGAGGAGGAAAGGATCAACTTACAGGATCTAATTACAAGACTGAGGCCCTTATTCGAGAGATGTATTTATTTTTACATTTCATACTACAACAGCACTTAACAACGTTTGCACATGCTTTTGCTCTTCAATCAAGCAACATCCTTGTCCCCTTTCTCACTGTTTTGATGCCAGTACATTGGGTCATATGCTTTGGGGACTGCAAGTTGTTTGAAGCACAAGCCAGATATTCTTTAACTACCCTATGATGTATTAGCAGAAACACAGGGAGAGCAACAAGCAAAAACTGGTATCAGAAGCATATATTTTTTTCATCCTTTCCTCTACAGAAGTACCTACGATTAATTTTGAAGAACCTGTTCGGACTTTTACTTCTCTATACATGTATATATCTACAACCAGCATCTTCCCAGAATCTTTAGTCTGAATTAAACTCACATTGCAGGAGTCTTACCTCAGTCCCAGCGAATGTATATCCAGAGACATTCCATTGGTTCCACTGGCATCAGTCCATATGCGCACAGCTGTAAATGACATGAAAAAATCTGGCCTCTGATATGAAAAAGGCTATTTATGCACTTTCACAAAGGACAAAAGTCTTATAACTTTGGGTCTATATAGAAATGAGACACAAATATGTTAGTGAAAAGCCCCAAGTTTTCTAAATGTAGATGAGCACAGATTAAGAAAGCAGTAATTAATTTCCTTTGACCTCAAGCTGAAATTCCTTTCTAAAGCTGTCATAAAGAGAAAGAGGCCAGAGAGAAGAAGTGAAACTGTGTAACAATGCAATTAAACCCTTGTAATGAGGTCAGCCATTGGACTTGTTGCAACTGATATCATTATAGCAATGAGGAGGCATTATACGATGGCCTGATTTTTTTTTTACAGGATTCTTTTTTTTCTTTAACTCTTTAACAGTCAGATATGCATTCTATTGCATTATAAAAGCAATTTTTGTTAGCCACCAGCAGAATAGGCGCAAGCTTTCTTGGTGCTATTTCAGAAGTATGGCTAATGAATGCATGAAAAACTTGCGCACAGTAGAATACARGCCAACTTTGGTACAGATAATCCTTCGCTCAGATATTAACTCACACATGCTGTTAGAGCTTCCTCCCAGAGAACAACCCCTCTAACCATGGGAGCAGGTAACTTTCAGCGTTATTAAAGTAACAACACTGGTGGGGGGGGGGAAAAAGTGACACACAAGATATCAAGGGCCTCACTTTCAGTGCTGCTTCAAACTGATCTCTGTTTTCTGCTTGCACAAAGTTCTGGTACCTCGGTGTGCTGGCTACTGCAGAGACCATCTCTGTCCTCCCTGTGTCTGGATAGTAGCAATCCCAGGTGTGTTTCAGCAGATGCTGCTCTCTAAAAAACAACCCACAGGGAATTAGTGATAGGTAAATAACTGACTCATGTGGGAACCGTGGTGCTCAAGGAAAACATGAGCAGACCTGTGCAACTAACCTGAACCAGAAAGAATCCAAAGTAGTTTCAATCTCATTTGAAACTTATTTACACATTGAACATGTAGGGAAAGGAATGTGCTCTGCTAGAAGATTATTCATTGGTTTCATGTGGTCTGCAAACATCATAAGTTTTGCTTGTCTGGCTAGACATTAAAAAGAAACAAAAAGCGGTGAAACTCTGGTTTGAGCCTAGATTCAAGGAGATTTAGGCAGGGCATACATTAAATTAAACTTTCAGTGGATAAACAAACTGTTTTTGAAGTGGAAACTTTACATCAAGACATTTTCCCTTTCTGGAGTGGGTGTCCTAAGTCTTGGGCCACCTGGATGACAGGCGCCTCTGTTTTTACTTCTGTGACTCACTTGGTCCCCCTGCGATTGACCTCACCCTTCCCATTTCCTAGGTGACTATTAAATAATGAGCAAATGAGAAATTGTAGTTATTCCTTCAGCATGTTTTATATGAGTACTTCCTTCGTAAGGCTGGTAAGAAAGGACCTGGGTATTCACGTTCAAGAGATGGTTCAGTGTTATGAATCCAAAGAGGCAGGAGGTATTTCCATCTTCTCAAGACATTTCAATCATAGCCTTTTTTCTATTTTCATATTTATTAGTTTAGGTGTCTCCTTATTCAGGATGTTGGTTTCCGGCTTGAGATGCCTTGCAATAGGATAGGGAAATACATACACTTAACTCAGAGATGTGTGCTCCACTGTGGAAACAAGGGGACCTAAAACTTCCATCTTGTAGCCACTAAATCCATTTATGTATCTCGGTCTCACTTAGTTCACATACCAAGGAAAGCTTTGAATCAKCCCAAATTTTATCGCAATGCTCTACCCATTTCCCATAAGTTTTTATGGSATCAGCAAACTGTACACACTGCTAAAAGAAGCTGCCTGTATCAAAAATAGCCTGTTGCAGCTCTGCAACCTGCTGAGTAGAATTAAACTGCTTTASGTGTGAGAAAGGCTCCTGAAGAAAAGCAGGAGATAGCAATCCACCTTAGTTATTGCTCTACCTGGAAGAATACATTTGCAGGGTAAGGAGAGAAAAGGTTAAYGGAGAAAAATGTTAGCTTACTGGGGCCTCAGTCATACTCTATTTACTCCTTTWAAAAAAACTGCATTAAAACCAAAAAGTAATAAACACAGCATTTATATAATGCCCCTAAAAGCAGATGATTATTTGATGAAGAGTCTGTTCATTGACTTCAATGAGGCAATSAGATTTCAGACTTGAGCTGCGATTTTCTTGAGACTCTGGTTCTTCTGGTCCCAGAAAACGTCAATGCAAATGCAAAAGCATAAAAGAGAAATTCAAACTAATACTAAGTATTTATAACTCTTTCCTAAAACCCTCTCCATTTTTTCAGCTTTGAATCCTCTTGAAGCAAAAGTTTCAGGCAGCACTTACYTTTTCTGAAGAAATTCACCATCCCTCATGTGCACATCGTATCTTTAGCTAACTATTAGATGACGGATTACTAGCTAGAAAGAAAGAAAAGGCAACATTTTCCCGCTTATAGAGGACTGAGTGGTGAGTTCAAATCCCTCACCTTCTACTGGCGCACTGAGCGATCTCACACAACTTACACGCCTCAGTTTCCCCTCAGTAGGTATAACACTTACCGACCTCTACAGAGCTGTAAGCTTTCTGTTAACCTCTGTACTAAGTGCAAATCCATAGCATTATTAAACATATTTTTAAAAGAGACAGCTGAGTGATGTCCTATAAATTGTCATTTCTTCCCAAATGRACCACAATATAATATTTCCTCCAGAAATGCATTTATTATTTAACACTTTTCCGTGAAAGGTTTCCTTTACATTGCAAATGTTCAGAGTTCTTTCATAGGTCTTAGACTATTGACCCTTTACCTTAAAACATGCTATTAATGCTTAACGTAGTTATTAGTATTCAGGGAAGTAATGATTGGTACTAAAATGGAAATGTGCAGTAAAAACACCTTCTATTCTGTAAAATAATTATGTAGCCTAATAATTATTTCATACGATTCTTTTTGATTGATAGGGAAAGGGCACCAAGAAGTTTGGATTTGTGATTCCTTAAGGTCTACATTCAAATCACAGCCACCAGCACCACTGCATCAGACAGTTACATTTTATGAGAACTGCAACAGGATGATCCCTGATTCTGTTTGGATGAGAGTTACATCAGACAAGATATTCTTAATTAGCTTTTTTTTTCTGAATGACAAAGAATTATAATTCTAGAAAGGTCAACACAGCGTTCCTGCAATTTCCAAGTCACTGGAACCCTGGAGGTCGAACACAGTTCAAGTCTGCAGTGAAGTGAGACTTCCTCCTTCCACTCTGCTGTCATCGCACCTGACCCCAACCTGGTAAAAGCATCCCTAGTGGTGCCAAAGAGGCCCTTCCATCCTCCGTGCACTAGCTACACTGGTCTTTCACATTTAAGGCTGCCAGATAAATGTCAAATCACAATGTTCTTACGATGTTTAATGGGAARGAGGCTGAGAGTGTTTGAACTTGTTTCACTTTGGAGAAGTTTTTGTCACTTCGGCTTAGACAGAAAAACAAGTCTTAGATCAATAATATACATAAATGAAATAAATTTGCCGAGCTGGACTTTCTTAGCTGATTCACTGCTTCCTGAAAAACTGGAAAGCCTATCTTGCCATCTGCATCTGTGTTCAGTACAGAAATAGCTCCAAGATTATTGTTCAATGTTTTACAAAGACTGCTACTTCTATCTCTATTATTATATCTATTACTTTCTTGAGCATATAATACTATAAACTCTTACAGTTGTTTTCATTGCCGATTTCCAGGCTCTGAGACAGCTGTACCTGGGCATCTGTCTGTAGGCATAACTATTTAAAACTATTCTTGCTGGGGCTGTTTCACTGCCAATTTTTCCTTCTAATGTTTTATTAAATTTGAAAACAATAAATCTAAGCCAGGTTTAATACTCATGATACTACACCAATGGATTCTAAATGAAAGGAAAATTAGAGCTCCAAATGAGTAAAGTATGCATGTACACTTACAAAATTAATTSTTTATAAACATTTTTATATAAATGTTAACACAAATTTGGAAAAAGCCCTGAGAAGTCTCTCCCACTATAAWGCTGATGAAGACAACAGCTACTGACCTCTCGCTTTCTACCTTTACCTCCAGAGATTCCTGAGCAARGAGAGATTTCACTACGAAACCTGCTTTGTCAGTCAATTAACCTGGGAGTTGTTCAGATATTAAAGTGGTAACTGCCACAGTAAAACTTCAAGGGCTATGGAGGTGAAGACAGGAGACACTCCTGGCAATCCCACCTCAGCTACTCAGCCAGGCATGCTCTGGGTGGAGCACAGCTGCTGCTCTCCTGGATCCTCACTTCTGTTCCTAAATGACTACCAAAAGACATCAGCAGTGCCCATAAAAGCAGTAAAACACCAGCAGATTCAGCAGTGGGAACAACAGCTGGCAAGATACAGGAAAGGAAATAAAAGGTACCATCTGAGCGGAATCAAGGGATTAGTTATGACTCACGAGTCACAACTCCTTTCTGGACAGGCTCCCACTTTGATCTAACCGCATATGGCCCTTTGCTCTAGTTCCATGCTAAAAACAGCAAAAAGAGAAACACGAGAAGTATCAAACAGAAGCAATATGTGTGAGATATTCAGAGTTACTTACACATTCACCTCTTTGGGACAATCAGGTGGATCCAGAATTACATAYTTTAGTGAAGAATTAAAACTCAGGTAAGTATTTCCTTTTGCAAAACAGACTGCAAAATTAAAGAAGAATGTCAGTCATTCACCTAAGACATTACCAATGATGCTGGTTGGAGAAAGGTAGGAGACAGGGAGAAAGGAAGTTTCAAAAGTTTAGGAATATTTTGTCATATTTCTCATAATCAATAATTTTGTAGCAAGCAATGGAAAATTGAAAGACTTGCCTTATTATATAAGCCTAGATTTGTCTATTTTAGCTTGACTATTTGATCTCATCATTTTGTTTTTTAAGCTATGGAAAAAACTGCTTGTTAGCTGTCAAATTTCTTCCCAACTTGCACACCACGACTGAGTAAATGCTTAGGCTTCTCACAGGTAAGTTAAGGAGAGCTCTTTAAGTTTCTCAGTATGAGGAGTCTCAAATATTTCCTACTTCTCTTTCCAAAAAGGATTTTTAAGTGTAAACACCAGAGCTGTACACACTAGCAGTTTCTCAAATGCAGTAAAGAAAGGAAATATCGCTTTACTCTTTTTCAGTGTTCCCTTTCTCATACATCCAAGAATTGCACTTACCCTCTTGTAATAAGTCTCACATTCAGTTTTCACTATTAYGACTATTAGTTTTTCTCAGAGGTTTACTTTCTTCCTAGCTTATAAATGTAATTTACATTCTTGTTTCTAATGCGTGACCTAACATTTATATTTAGCTGTGATAAACATACAGCTCAATTGCTCTTTAGACAGTAATCTCTGAAAACTGTACAGCTAACTCATTCCTGTTGTTATTTACCAATTCTCATCTGCAAATTCTATTTGTAATTTTACCTCTCCTCCTAATATTGAATAACTTTGGGCTACAAACAGATCTCTGTAGAATGATACTAAAAATACCCAACGAATGAAATTTCTCATTTACAAGCAGATTTTGAGATCAACTAATCAATTTTTAATCTGCTTGATAAGGGCTACATCGATTTTGTATTATACTAGTTTTTAAAAGAAAGTCACGCAACAACAAATGAGTCACAAAATTTTCATTCTTTCAGCACAATTACTTTGACCTCATGGAGTTGATAGCAATTTTAAAATGTTTAATGGCATTCTAAGTCTGCCCTGACAGTATTAAGGTTTCAACTGGACCTGAAAGTAGTTCACAAATACGWAGGAGTCTTCAATTTTTTTCAGTCCTATCACACACATTGTAACTCCTCCTACACATTATGCAAGATTCAAATGTGTATTCCAATAATAAAAATACAGACATGGTTTTGTATAAGCAGAATCCACACAGAAGATATATAGAAAGGGTATATATTTAGCTTCTACTTCCATCACCCTGWGAATGCAATGCCAAAGGGAATAATTAAGGGGCAAGACTGGTTGACCTAGACCATTGGTTGACCCAACAGGCTTTCAGACTGAATTCTCTGGTCTGCTAAAGAAAGCCTCAGAAAATGTCTTTAAAGCAGCCAGGGAAGATAAGAAGATGGTTCCCTAGTGGCTCTGTAATGATGTAAGTGTGCCAGAGATGGCTCAGCTACTTGACATCAGAAGGCATTTCCTGCCACCAGAGCAAGAGGACAGCGAGAAAGTCATTTATGGAAACAGAACAGGAAGGTATATGGAACTGAATGTAATGAACTTCACTGCCTTTGGTCCTTCAACAGCAAAAGCAGATTTTCCCCCTTTTTAATCAGAACCATGTGAATCTGAATCTTTAGACCTCTGTAGTTTTCCACTTTGTTCTRTTGCTTTCACATAGCAAGAAAATATGACCTGAAGGTCTTATTATCCAAACAATAAATCTATCATAAGCAACAATTTGTCAGTGCTCTATGAAATTCAATCTAATGTACCACTGACCACTTGTCAAAATAGTTATCTGTCACAATGCAGTCCAACAAGATGATCTCCACCAGTTAAAGTTTGTTTGGTCTCTTGATCCATCTGTTCCTGAGTGCCTCTCTTGAATCTGTTTGACCATAAAGTTTTGTGTGGAGACACTGATCATTTCACATAGACTTCTGACTAGTTAGCAAACACAAAAGGCTTTGGTTTTTCGATTGATACTATCCAGATGGAACCTACAAATTCTACTGCAAAGATGAAAGTCTCTAAGTCAATTCATCAATTACTTCTCTTTATCCTTGAGAAACATAAAACAATAAATTTTCTGGAAAGATATTCATTACTAGACCCCAACTAAAGATTTAAATTCAGGAGATTAAAAAGCACATAAACTCGTTGTTTCCAATTAGGCACAAATATCTGTCTCTCTTCTCTTCCTCAACAATCATATGAACTGCTCTGCCTGTGGTTAAAATGACATATTTTCATAAACTGCTTGACAACTATTTCTGACAAGGTAACTTAAATTCATCTAATTAATCTCTGTCATGAGTTACTATGTTACATATTTACTATGTCCCCACAAAAAACTTCTACAACATCCCTTTTTCCAGAGCATGCCATAYTCCTTTATGGTGTTAACTTTTCCTGTGCTCCCTAGTACCTCCACAGCTTAGGTTACTACAGCACTGAATATAGGACATGGAGGAGAGGATTGCTAATTCTAGAAAAAAGAAAAGACAACCCCCACAAGCCTGTTTACCTTGCAATGAAAATTCAGAGTGTTTTCAATATTTCCACAGGAAACAATCTCCAAGTGACACATAAAGCACTACCAAATCTCCAGATAAGATTAGTACAGGATCTTCTTTCCCATACTCACCACATTTTCATGATTCCTCTTACCGTATCTTAAGCGTATAGTTTTTTTTTCCCAGTTCAAAGGCATGTAGCTTCCCAACATACAGTCCAACTTTCTTTAGAGAACGTCACTATATCTCAAAGGTACATTTTCTTAAGTCTGCTTAGTAACCTTCCTTAAGGAAACACTGTCTGTTGAATTCTGCCTTAGGATTAAAGTTGAATTCCAATGGATATTCATTCATGATCCCAGCAGAGTCAASAAGACTTCTGCAATCGACCATCCAGTTTTTATGCCTTTGTACACTGCAATTATTTTTTCAGTAGATTTTTCAGAATCTGTTTTCAAATAAAGAATGAGTTTCAGAAGAAAATGTTAACATTAGTCTATCTTGAATGTCTGATGAAACTGACTGGGAAGAAGGAAGTGGTGTACTAGTTTGTTCCTGTTAATTTTGTTAATAATCTTGCACTGAGCCCTGCCTAGATGTTTTGTGACTGATGCAGGTCTTTTCTGTCTCTTTTTTTCCCCCACTGACATGCTCTTGCCAAGGATATCATTATGAAATTCTGTAGTAACAAGCATTCTTCTGTTCAAATTTATATCAATTAGTTTGGGACAGTAATTCAATCGGACGGCCCACTGGATTTTGAAAGACTTGCAACGATGTCAAAGTGGCGACCTTTTTCCTTCGCTCTCAGCCAAAAGCCATTTTTTAACAAGGAGCTCTTGAAAAGAAATGCCACTTTGATAATTAGTTATTGATCACGGACAATGCGGCGACAAATACCATCGGATTAGCCAGACGCCAGTGGGTCGCGACATGAGGGTTTCCTTATCGCAATAATCTATGAAAAGAAATATAGAATAAAGGTCATTAAGGCGTYTCTTTTGGGAGCAGAACCCAGATAATTTCACTTCCTTATCAAAAATAAAAACCTCAAAGCATCCTGGATGTACTTAGTTTTGTAATGAATTTGTCAAAACATCTGCCAGCTAAAGAAAATTTAAGAGTTACACTCTTGGACAACTATATTTAAAATTATTTTGATAAATTTACCCTACTTTGGCCAGCAGTTTTACTTCACTAAAACACTAACTTTCCTGCCCTAACATTTCCATTAGAAACAATTTTGGATCCAAGCATAAACACCATAACAATTATAGACTTAAAAAATAATTAACTTATTGTCTGATTTAGGAAGCACTTTGAAGTCTGTCTGAAATTGCTTCATATAAGTTAATCAATTGGAAAAAATAGCAAAGAAAATTTTATTGCACTTAAAAAGGACAGAGAGGAAGGAACCCATTAGCTTTAGAGCTTCTTTCTAGAATACTAATTAAACATACCTTTGCTGAAATTTGCAAGAATGTAGAACTACCTATGCTGTAATTTTTGGCTGACTTGAGAGACTGTTAGTTAAGTACTGAAGCAATAAAACTATTTCTGAGGTGTGGGGGATAATGTAGAAGTCCTATTGTAAC
Source organism: Rhea americana (assembly GCF_003343005.1). Classification (NCBI taxonomy): domain Eukaryota; kingdom Metazoa; phylum Chordata; class Aves; order Rheiformes; family Rheidae; genus Rhea; species Rhea americana. Next base: position 2,404,093 of record NW_028186401.1, read on the forward strand.
TGAACTCTTAYAACACCACAGGTAATACGCATACACTATAGGCAATAGCCATACATGACATGACTACCTGGAACATTTCACTGATACATAGATTAGTTATAGATCACTTCTTCACATTYGGCACCAGGCCCTTTTACTTTTATAGGTTCAGCTAGAACAGTTATAATTTCAGTGTCCCAGTGAGGTACAGAAAAAAACATTATGGTCAGAGAACTCTGTCCAGTCCAGAATGACTCATTCACACATCACATAGGTTACCAGGAGTTTGCAAGTCTAAGAATCAAATCCAAATTACTTTGTTTCTCACCAGATTCTTATTAGACAGAACAGTTTGCTTATCAACTGATGGCTAATGATGCTTAAAACACTATAAATAATCCGATGTTAGTCAACATCCCTCAATTTAAATTAGTATTATATCCACTTATTATTGAACCATTTTTGTTTACTTCAGCACAGAAAATAATGATACAGTGGGCATATACAGAAGATAAATCTCCCAAACCTAGAAGTTTTTTCACATAGGTGTGGACTCATACTGATGGGAAAGTGTGAAGTCTCCATTTCATTAATAATAAGCATTCATTCATTCTSGGGAAAAAGAACCTCAAATTATTAGACCTGTCATGAGCATAATATTAATTTCTTCTTGTATTCAATATTATTTTGTAAAGTTCATTATTAATTCAGTGTCATTTCATTGTTATCATTATTGAATTACTATTATTCTAATCTATGACAAATCACCTTTTTGAAGTTTTCAGAGCTGCATTTCTATACTGTAGTGTGTATGAAAACATTCTAAAAATGTATTTAAAGCAACATTTAGAACAGTTACTTGTTAGCTTCATAAAGGTAATTTGTTCCAACTTCAGTGATCTGAAGGTTACTTCATTTTATTGCTATAACTGCATGAAGTGCAGTCTTCAGGACGAAATTAAGATTTCATTGAAATTGAGAGGACTGTGGTGCAATGAAGGTCACAAAACATGAAGGTTTTGCAGTTGGTGAATTATTCTGGATTCTGGAAGGATTATCCTGCAAAGAGGACGTTTCTTAAYCTTTTTCTGGCATTATTTTGTCAGGTGGAATATGGCAACATATTTGACTTCTAGCTGTTTTRTTTTTTCTGCCTGTCTGTTGTGAGAACTGTTACTTTATGGTTACGATTAAGACATKAAAAGAATAATTATAGCATTATTCAGGGCTGCTTAGAGAGAAATCTGAAGCACTCCACTTGACRGCATGCAGATGACTTCTGGACTTCCCAGTTTTCTTTAGTAAGTAGGAATGACCTCCTATCACTTCCTTCAGCTGGCCAGTAGCATCCCCTTTTTCACCATACAGATGAACACCTCAGTACCTCCTACTTAACAACGATAACTTTTGCCTGGACGCTTACATCACATACCATAAAAAAGCCACAGATTACACATGCACAGGTAGAATGTCTTTTTTGCTAGCACATGATGAGGAGGACAAGCCATTCCAGTGCAGTGTAGCATAGCTGTCCAGTACATAATTCAATTTATCTAATCTTCTCTGCTTTTCAACAGGTGGACCCAGAATTCTTCAGAAAACCTCTCCCTTTCCTGCCATGCAGACACGTTCTGCAGGGACAGCGGAGCCGACCTTTTCTATGGAAAAGGATGACAATCCTTTCTGACTGCTGGCCACAATCTCTGGAAATCTTTTGAACAGAGCATTAGTATTAATATAGAGATCACCATGTTTAAACTAAAGCATGAGATCCATCTCTTCAGCTGAGCTTACACCATGTAATCTTGCCTCGGTGCATCATAAAGCAATGGCAGGAATGCTGTCCTTTAAACCAGTTGTTTGTGTAGATACCATGGTGATGGGTGTGTGGTAAGATATGGCTTATTTTTTACAATAGGGCAATAATTCTTACTTATTTCCCCCCGGGTGTTCTGAGGACTAACAGTGAGTGTTTGCTCAACTTTGTAAAAGGCCATATAAGTGCTAAGTATTATTATTATTACCTTATTACGATATTGACTTTGCCACACTGAACTGCAATACTTTCCTCTGCTTTGGTGTAATGTCACCATGAAGTGTTTATATTCCCGTAATGTAAATGTTTCCTTTTGACAGAGTTGAATAGCTTCTTGTTACATGTGACCCACAATATAATTTATTTACATGGGCCAGGAGACTCTAAATATATATTCTAGGGACTCTTCCAGTCAGACTTACTCAAGCTTTTACGTTCTCTGTTTGTCTTCAACAGTGTTTGTTGACACGCGTTTCCGAAATCCTGTTTGGCCCGATCCACACAGCCCTCCAGGGCCCTGCGTTTTGTTGCACCAGTAGGCACGCTGTCATTACTTTGGCACCGAAGCACAGCTGACTGTAAAAGCTGGGCTGCTATTTTGTAGCTGAACTCACCTGATTCGAAAGTGTCTAGCCTTGGCCTGAGAGCAAAGAATTAACAACTGCACAGAGTCAAACCTGCAGTCCTTTGCACTGATTAGCACTTAAAACAAGTGCCAACCCACGCCCTGCTCCCCCTTCAAAAAACCCACAAAGCCACCTGATCTGTCAAGTTTGCTCTTAGCATCCATATTCCAAGCTGACAGATATTTACTCTCCTCCCCCTCCCCTACCCCTTACATCTGGATCAATGGGGACAGGCTTTCCACCCCTCAGAAGATTCACTTACATTAAGTGGCGAGGTGGAAGCAGTGAATGAACAATAGACGGCTGTCAGGCTCGACAGCAGGGCATGGATGTATGAGCGTGGAGCTGACAGCGAGGGCCTCAGAGGGTAAACTGCTTTGCTGGAACTAATTAAACAGATGAAATTATTACATGAATATGCAGATGTTGTTTACATTTTACCATATGGTATTATTTCAGGTAATAACTCGCAGGAGGATCCCTTCCTCTCATCAAGAGGAAATGAGTTGAAAAGGAGGCTCCACGTGTCACCTTTCAGTTGCTAGGCAGACATTGATATGGCAGGCTTCTAGCCGAGTCTTGGGGAAGCTCTTCTCCTTGGAGTCGTACTGCACTGGCGAGGATTTGCATTCTTCCTACTATGGAAGAAAGAGATTATTTTTTATTAAGCTTAKATGTTAAGGTTGCAAAGTTTTTTCTGTTATACAAAGAAGGCATGCACTTTTCCAAGTGTTGATTTAAGATGCGTGCTTTATAACTGAGATGCTGCCAATCCATAGTCCTCAGGTAAGAACCGACAGTTCTGTCCAAATATGTAGAGGCTGGGAGTCTGGCATTTCTACAAAGTCTGACATGCAGCTGTGCTGGTTAGCATTTACTGCTTTACTGACCTGAAATGTTCATAACAGAGGCATTCCTTCTCAATAAGTTTCCATTCATCATATTCAAAATGTTGCTCACTAGAATTACAGAAGCACAGGATTACCATATCCAACTGTGTAAAAAATTATTGATAATATGTATTTAGGGAAGGTAGTCAGCTAGAATCTGACACTACAAAATTACTGTACAACCCAGGCAAAGATACATACTGAGAACAATCAACATTGCAAACAGATCTRAAAAGCATCACCTATAGAAGTGCAATAGGGACGGATGACAACCAATGCAGTGCTGGCACAACCTGTTATGGGAGCTGCTTATTACCAAACAAATCCAAGGAGGTTAAAAGCAGAAATGTAGCCATACTTACACTGTATGCGTCCCATCTCTGAAGAAGAACTGTCACAAATCTTTAACAAATAAATATGGATGCAATTGCCAAACAAGACCAACAAGTCTACTGATGTACAGATCAATATTGCAGCAACGTCTGCTTCTTAAAGATGAACATGCAACTGTCTTGACATTTTGATATTATTCAAAACTCCCATCCTAGAACAATGTAATACGAACACAACTGATACCACTTACAGGGTAATTTAGCATCTCCTTTCTACAATAACTGTTGTCATRTTCTCTCAGGAATCAAAGCCACCACTTTTTGAATTAGATGCACAAAATGTCTTTGTATTACTCTCTTCATTGCTTCTTCTGAATGTTCCTAGTTGATATGTGAACTGACCATTTTGATCTTTCCCCTAAAGACTCAAGCACCAGATATGTTTCTATAGCTCACTGATAGGGGATAATGCCAAGTTACATCATCACGGCACTGACAGATTGGTTGCACACTGCCACTGAAGCATTCGGCTTCCAAATCTCTTTCTTAGGTACATTATTTTAATAGATCATGGGGGTCCTCGGTGACCTACATTATTTAAGATGCAAAGACAAGATGTCAGTGGTGTAAAATGTGGTCTTGATTCAAGCTGTCATATTGTATTTTTGAAATAAGACAAATGTTTTCTCTTTACCACAATTTCCCCTTTAAAAGTCCAGTGGAATAGCTAGTGTAACTGCCTCCAGCCACCTGAATGTATCAGTAAGAAAAAACAACTGGATCTCTTTGACTTAGAGACAGATAGTTTTATATATGGAGTCAGTGCTCTAAGTTCAGATAGGATTTCTTTGACTTTGTCTTCTGACATAAACATGTAACAGTATAACATATATATCAAAACAAACCAGAACAGTTCACTTTATATACRTTTCCTTTGGAGAGGAGGTGAGAAAACAAACATAAAACAGATATTAGTCAAGATTAATGTATTACTGCAGGGTACACAGRCACTAAGGTGATGAATATGGTAAAAGAAATGGATAGAGTATTCTCTTCTGTAACTGCCATTCTTAACTGACAAAAAAAAACCCAATGAGAACTGCTTCATTCCTCTGCTCATCAATGCACCACCTAAAAACCAACATCGAAGATAAACATTTTGGATTTTCCTCAGAGACTAGCACACAGAAGAAACGTTACTGCCAATTACTGACTTATTTCCACCTTCCCTTCCTTGTACTGCTGAAAGATGGCTTTGATCACGCAAAGAACACATTCCTCTATGATAAATTAAATTACTGCTGCAGTTAGAAAGTTTGTACAAATACCTGCACATTAGCTTATCAAAGACCTTGCTTTACCTGCTTTATTCATAATATTACAYATTATATTATACAAAGAATTCTTGTTTCAGAAAACTTGATTTTTCACTAACTAGTCATCCAAGTTGCWCAGAAAGCCACAGGTTTGGTTGGGCACACAGGGGATCTGTTTATCGCCTCCCTCCTTGAGACGTGCCATTGCAGTTTCATATAACAACAGCTACCTCCTTCCTGCTAACGATCGCACCAGGTTGTGGAGCTGCTCTGATCTCCGGTTATGAAGTTTGTTTTCTGCCTATAACATACGTTGTGTTTCCTGGTCCTAGCAGAAAGATCCTTGGGGAGGGAGGGGGGAAAAATGGAAATAAATGCTTGAAGTAGTAATAAAACTTGAACTAGTATCAGGATCAGAGAAGAACTTGCTGCAAGTGATCAGAGGCGTAGAACGAATGAATCAAGAAGTGCTACAACAGGAGCTGAGAACATCATATTGCTGACACGATGCAGGTGGAGAGCATCTACACACAGATCACTGAGCAGGCACTGCCTAAGGCTGTTATTGCTGAGCAGAAATCGTGATACGGCTATTATTAATAACAATATAATGGGGCTCAGAGGTTTCGCAATGGTGTTAGAAGCAGCAAATGAAACACCAAATGAGTCCTGGAGAATAAGGTCCTGCCTTACGCCTTACCATCATTTCTCATTTACTTCTTTCAGACAGGCTTTCTACAAGTCATATTACTTCACAGTCATACATAAGTAACGTATAAATGCACATACATATGTATACATATCCACCTAACTAATATCCTTAAAATTCACCTTTTCCATTCTTCTATTTACTACAACACTGAACCATGACCAGTCATTCACTGGAGCTCTTTCCCCTATGCACTGATATGTCTAAAATTCCCCAAGTCTTCTGTCTGTTACGCTACTCCTTTAGTGCTGCTCTCAACTGTTCACTGAGTATTGTGAATTCCTGTGGACAAGACTATGCCTTCTTCATATTTGGAAAATTATCATCACATTACAGTGTTAGTAAAAAAAAAATACAGAGAAGGTAAATTCTCTTTTCATTTGTTCTTTCATCCATTGTTCATCATGAAAAACTCTGCTTGGCAGGCACTAATTGTGCGATGCAACTTACTAACACTGCAAGACATACAATTAAGAGGAGCCTGTTAATTAAGCATATATATATGAACTATCATCTAGTGTTGAGCTGAACTGTGACTTCTTACCTTAACTAGAAAGTCCCAGTGAGCGAAGGGCAGCAGAATGTCCATTCATTTTCTTCAGTATAGGACTCTGTTTCAGTATTTAATACTTCAGCATTTTGTCACCTGAGATTTAAACTTTCCCTAGTGCATGGAAATGATGTAAATCAAGTTACAGTAAAGATGGATTTGGCTTTATGTTTCTTGGATGATGGCCCAAATCTAGGAGGAGAACTCATTTAGAAAACTTTGCATTCAAAATAAAGAGATATAAAGGAACTGATGTGCATTCCTGACACGCAAAAGCCACAACTGTGGAATGTTTCACTAATCCAAATTTCATGATGATCTTTGCTAAAGAGGAGAAACGAATGCTGGACCTGGAGTAGTGCCACATTACTTTCCATTGCTCTATTTCAGTTTAGTACAGAGGACGTATCAGGTAGGGTGTCCCCCCCCCAAACATTATTGTGTTAATACCTGGAGGGAAAAACAGATACCTTGAGTTTAATGTATTATGCAAAATTATTTTCAGGTTGTGCTAAACTCACAAAACAAAACAAAAATCTGCAAAACTTAAAATCTGCTACCTAAAATACCATTCTCAAAAATTTAAAGATTTTCAGTCCTGTTTTGTCCTTCTGCCATGTGAAAACATCTGACTCCCACAAAACAGCAAAGAACTATTTCTTACATTATTTGAGGAGAGGTGAGGGTTACAGTGATGAAGCAACAAATAATTCAAAATGGCAGACAAGCACAAAAAGAATTTTTTTAAGTATTTTGGTTTAGAGAAATATTTGAGGACCAGCCTCTGTTCTAAGCCTATTAGGCCCTTAGTATTCCAACATCCCAATTCCAATAAATATTCTCTACTGAGAAAGCAATATATATATAATCATGTACATCTGAATTGCTGCTACATCCATTTGAATGTTTGCTAAGTTTTATTTTAAATTATTTTAGGAAGAGTCTAGAGAGAATCAGGAACAGCAGACATAGTCCTAATCTGAACCTTGCCTCAGAGGGAAAGCCTGCCCAGCAATCATACCCTCTTGATATGCTCAAAGAGAACATGCCTTGCAGTCCAGCTATTACCCAGGAGACAGGTACTACAAGTCTCCTAGTCCCATCCCCAGTATCTCTGTGATTGGCAATAAAAGGTTCTGGATCTAAGGTTTAATTGCCTAGAAAAAAATCACGCAAATATGAATACCTGATCTCTTACTTCCTATGTGCTACTCGTTTTTAGAAGATCCTCCTATTTGTAGTCTGTACAAGTCTTTATACAGTTCCCAGACCTGTGAACCGTAAAACTCTGGATTTATTTTTTCCATTTAAGTTACTAAAGGTGTTCAACCTCTTCCAAGATAACCTTTCAACTAATGTTAGTTTTTGCACTTGTACGTTTTCTATTTTTCCATTGTACAGTCATATAAACAAAAGCTGAACATGACCTATGGGCTTTTGAACACTACAGCATATAAATGGTGCTATATACTTTAAGACTAAATGATTAACTCCACAAACTCTTCAGGAGCATATATGCTACCTGGAGAGCCCAGAAGTGTCACTGACCTACTCTGCTCAGCACAACGAAGTTGCTTGGATTGCTATTGCTCTGCTTCTTYTGGGTGGGCAACTAAATTGCGGCCTCTTTGGGCTCAAAACTGTGATACCCACAGGCCTTTAGGGATCCTGTAGAACTACTTCCAGCTCTAAAATGCAAAGAAAACCTTTGTGCTACTGCAGCATAGAAATCTGGAGAAAGCTTTCTCTGCATAAGGAACTTGAGACATAAAATTCTTCAAGCTTAAGCGTCAACATATAAGCAACCTCATTTCACTGAAAATAATTGCATAATTATCTTTTAACTAGGTATCACTCTCAGCTCTGTGTCAGGCTGAACACATCTTTGAAATTGAGTGCTAATCACATATGCATAACAAAAACTTTTAGATCACTGCATAGGCCCTTAGTCACTTTTACTAAAACCACTGTCCTTACCATTATTTTTCAAGCAAGCTTCCAAAAGAAAAAATATTTTTTAATGGAATGAAAAAAGCGGTGGAGAAAGTATTACCACTGTTAAATTTCTATTCAAGCATAATCACAAATACCAAAATAGTATTGCTGGAAGCATTTTACATGGTGATTAATGCAAAGTATTTCAATTGTGTCAGCATCCATCCAATTCTAGATTACATTTTGGCATTTCAGACAAAAGACAACCTGGCAAAAATTAAAATAAGGAGTAATATGATTATGACAATTTATATTTGTAACAGTTGTGAATTGTAGCATCAGTGCTTGCTAATTTTTTGATAAATTCTTGTTACCTTTCAGTTCCCAAATGTATCTATGCAAGCATAAACCATATTGGAGGCAGATGCTGCAGCATGTGGGTTTTTTTGTTGTGTTTTTTTTTCTAGGTATTCTTAATCTCTACAGTTACATCCACCAAATAGTTATTACCTCCGGGACACTTCAAGCCACACTCTGGGACATTGATATATGCAGCTTCCTCCTTTCTGCCTCCATTTCTTCTCCATATTTCATTTTTCCTCTTTTCATGTTAGGCTTCACCTCACAGCCTTTACTCAGCTGAGTAATCCTGTTTACTCCTGCAGCACTATACACATTGAGTAAAAGAAATAGCAGTAAGCTTGAATAAACTGCAGAGCAATACCATATTTGAGCCAGTCCACTAAAACTTTGCTTTCTCCTATCTTAATCTTGAAATATCATAATGGAATGTAATAAAGCAAATGAAAAATCAAATCAAATTTTAAATTTAGTTTCTTTTACAATGATTACCGTTAACAGAAATACAGCATCTACACTGTTCTTTGTAATGCATACGAACAAGAATAAAAAATACCTTAAAACCTTTACTCTAACTTATTACCTGAATGTGGAGAAATATAAATATCAGGAATGTTCCATCTTTTTATATGTTTTACACAGTCTCCCATCATCCAAAAATCACAATACTTTTTACCTTAAATCAGAAGGTTTCTTTTGGCCTTCAGGTTGTCTCTGGTATTCACCTGTTTCACTCCTTAAACGCCTGTGGGGCTACAGTCAGTAGTTTTTAAGTTCTAGAATACATTAACATTTCATTTTATTGTTATTGACATTTGAAATTAAAGAGGAGTTGGCTGGCTGCATAGTAGATGTAGACAAAGATGGCATCAACCTTGTGAGCTGTTATGTAGACCATTCCTATTTTTGAAAGCTATGAGCGTACACGTGTGCGTGCACGTACGTATTTTTATGAGAGCATGTAAGTATGCAAACAATATTGTCACATAAAAAGACCAGAAAATTTTGGGAGCTCGAAAGCAGTATCTTTCCCCTCTAAACTGCTTTATTACTGTCATTCCCTCCCTCCTGGGCACCCTTTCAGCTGAGAGTAGGCCAAATTGGCAGTCATTTCCAAAGTGCTTGGCAGGCCCATGATCCCTGGGAGTTTTCAGCTGACATCTTTCTCTCAACCAGTCTATGCAAGGGTCAGTGGAAGACCTGACTCCCAGGCCCTGGCTTGCTCTGGCTGTGTAATGAGTCAGGACCAATATAAATTAAAACCTTAAAGCTGTACTGTGAAGGCATACTTTACCCYCCTCCCCTCGAGATTTTTTTTTTTTTTCCCTGTGACAGATTGCCTTTCTACTAGTTTCCTATTTTTCTATTCCTGGATAATACAGTAGCAAAAACTCTTCTGAGGTGAGGAAGCGGGAACATCTGGCTAAGAGAGAGTTAAACCTCCACCAAATTTTTAATACTTTTGGTAGATTTGTTGATGCTCAACAAGCAGGAGTGAAATAATAATAATACTAGCTGCTGCTTATCACTTACAAACAATAGTCCAATGACAATGTTCACACTGACGGAAAAAATGGGAGTAGAAATTAATAGTGACAGTCCTGCAGGAAACAAGGGAGAAATTGGATACCGAGTTATAAAATACAGACTAACCCAATAGGCACATGCTGCTGTTATTATATTAATATTGTTAAAAATATCAAAGCACTWTAAAATGGAATTGTACTGTAGGTAGATGGACAGTATTATTCCCATATTCTTTTAAATAGGAATTTTCACTCCTTGTTTGGCTTGGAGGCATGGATGTAATTTGTTGCTCAAAAATCAGCAGCTGAATGCTGTGAAAAATAAGACTTAGGATTAAAGTCTCCCATCTGAAGGCCAGAACAAGGCTATACTGAGAGCTTTCTCTGTTATTAACCAAACCATCTGAGTCACTGCAGATATGGATTTCACTGATGTTGTTCAAAAGTTAGGTAGTCCATATTGATTCAGCATGTTAGAGAAGAGGAAGAGATTGGTTTTCCTGTGAAGAAGACTGAAGGAAGTAAAACTAACCAAACTCAGGTAAATAAAGAAGTGAATATGAATTACACAAGTCTCACTTGCTGATGAACCTGATTCAGTAGCCCTTGCTTACAGGTACGCTGCCTCTAAAAAAAAAAAAAAAAAAGGAGCCACAGTGTTGGTATTAGCAATTCAAAGTGTTGCTGTAGCAGCTCTTTTTGCAATATGCTTGTACAGTGCCTAGCACAGTGGAGGCTGATCCCCAACAAAGACATCAGAGCCTGGATATTAACCATGTTCCACAGTAATATGATTTCAGCTGACACCTAGGGATTTGGGAATCAGCATGGCTTTAGATAACATYTTGCAAGGGAAGGGAGTCCCTTGAGGGTGCAGAGGAGCAAAGAGGTCCGTACAAACGGCAGCTCTTCCTTGTAGTTCCCAAGCAGAGASAGTGGACTGCCATTGCCTCTGCTCTCCTCCTGCTAGGAGCTGCTCGCCTCAGCTGGTACCTAGTGCCACACTCACCTCTGTAAAAGGAACCAGGAATAGCAGTGTCAAGGCCAGACTACAGAGACAGCAAACAGCAGCTGACCCACCAAGTCTCCCCACAACACGTTTTGGCATAAGGGTGAGCTGCTTGCTGAAGCCTCTACCCCAGGCAGTGCTGCTACCTGCTGCCCCAACACTCAACTTGGGTTGAGAGACCTGAACAAAACCTACAGAGCAAATGTACTGCACACTCCAAAGCTTAAGTTTCATCACTCTTTGCCACTTAATTCTAAGCAAAATTACTGTTTTCTCATAGGGACATCAAGCAAAGTTAACTCTTCATTTTCTTTCAAGCAGGTTTTGAAATGCAAGTAATTTCAATCTCTATTTTAGTAACCACGTTTCCTTCCCATTCAGCTCTCTTTAAACTCTCAGAGAGGAACCTTCATCTTCTACGAGACACTGAGACTTGATTTAATAAGCAATGGGGATAAAATATCCCGGTCTTTACATGTAGGGTATCCTGAGGTACATACAAGCATCCCTCTAAGATGTGATAAAGTAATCTAAAGCTGGGTCCAGCCTGCCAGTTCAGGCCTAAAGGGATTTGATTCAGTGTCGAAACCTTTGGCTCATGGGGTCACTCTCTTCTTGCTTTTCTTATAACAAAGACAGAGTGTGGGGGGGGAAGGGTTTCCTCTTCTTTTTTTCTTTCTTTTTTTTTTTGTCTTGTGAATTCATCAACTGTTGTTTGTTGAGCAGCGGGCCTTTATTCAGCCTACTGAAACATTTTCATTAGATGGAGGCCTCTGAAGTACGCTAGCGGCTGGGACTGTGCGAGTAAAAAATCTTAGGCCTCTCCAGAAGCTGGCTGATTGAAATCAGCACTGTGTCAGGGGCTGTCATATCTCAGAAAAGACATAAAACACACGGAAACATCAATAAGCAACAAGCCTCTGACAGCTCTGAGACATTCCAGCTGACAAGAAGAGAAAAGGGGTAAGGTTAGGGCTCATGGGGGATATTTAAAATGCCTAACAGCCAGTCGAAGTGTTGGCAGGCTTCAGGGAGGCCTAGAAAAGACAAGATAAAGTCTATCAGGTTATCACCTGGTTCGAGACAGATCCCTCACAGCAAGGCCACGGGGATGAGACAATGACACAACCGTGCTTTTTTTTTTGTTATTCTTTTATTATTTATTTAAAAATATATCAGAGAAACAGACTGCATTTACACTGAGGTTACCCAGACAACGTTTGTGCTGGAGAAGATTAAAAAAAAAAAGAAATGTAAAAGAGGGAGGAAAAAAAAGAGAATTCTGAGTTAAAGAATTCTGCTTCCAGCTACCACGTACAGAAATCAAAAAGGATTAACAAGTTTTTTTTTCGTTTAATTTCCTGTACACCAGACGCTTTTGTTAAGAGATCAGAGATATTGCTATTTATTGAATTTTTAATATGATAGTTATTAAAAGGCAGCACACATGTTTGGTTTTCTTTCTTTTTTTTTTTTTTTTAATGCATGGGTATAAAAATCAAAGCACAGGAATGAACCATAGTTGTTTGATTTTACTCTCTTTATATTATGTTATGGTGATTCAGATACTTATTTAAATTTTAAAATAATAAAGACCCAATCCACATATAAATGGCCTCTCATCTTCCTTTCAACTCTACTCTATTCTGCTAAGTAAGCAATGGGCCCAGAGAAGCACTCTGACCCCATCCAAATACATCAGCCACTCAGATAATGAGTGCTGTATTTGGAGTTAGGCTAAGACCAACMAATGAGATACGTAACCAAGTAAAAAGGGTGGTATGTAATTATTTTACATTTTCAGCTTACCAATAGCTGCAGTTTTAAGGTTCACAACTTTATCATGAAGGCGCAGATCTGTAATCACCATTGTATGTGGTAGCTTGTTACACACAATACACCCAAGGTTAGTCTTCAGCCTGGATTGTATCTCTAACAAAAAGAGTAAAAACCAATCTATATGACATACCTTGGCTCTGGCTTGCAAGGAAGAGGACAATTCTTCCTGGATGACCTTAGAAAACTGTAGCAGAACTTGTTTTGACCAGTCATTTACAAAACAAATCAAAGAGTCCTCTCCAGCAACAGTCAACTGTAAAAGCAATTCCAGTCTCCCATTCCTTAAAGGTTTAGGGCAACAAAAGTAGGATGACTTCTCAAGGATGGTCTTGTGATAAAATCTAAGCAGAGTAAAAATAAAAATGCAACCTAACCAGAAAACATCATTCATCCTTTCATATCTGCATCTCTATAGCTTTTCTACAGAACCTGTCACTATATTCTGTGATCACTTACAAAGCGGATTAGATCATACTTCATGAAATACCCTACTTGTTTCTTAGTTACCCTGCTTATGTTGGTGTAAAGTCATAGGATTCAACTAAATTTTACTGGGTAGAAATATTATTGTGCTAACCTGAAGCTTGGGAGAGGTTCAAATCTTTTCCTCTCCCATACTTCAGTTCTGTATGATCCATGAACCACTTAGTTTCTTTGATGACACACTCTACTTGAGCAGATCGACCTCAAGAGTCAGGGTGGCCATGAGCTCTTACACCTCATACTTGAATTACTTTTTCTGGGAAGATTTTCCCCATCTGGAAAGTCAAATGGATTTCATAGTGCCTGCGATTCCACACATCTTTGTGGTAGATGATGTTGGAGTACTTCTTGGAAGCAGCCTTGCTGCATTTGTTGACTGTATCATCATAGTTATACAGGCAGAGATAAGGGAACTTGTGAGGGCAGGCACAAAGGGCTGGAAACTGTCCTACTGTTAGCTCTGAGGGAACTGAAAACGTAGCTGATGTGGATAGGCAGCAAACTTGTCTTCCTTTCATCTTCAAGTGTAAATACAGTTTCTGGGCTTCACCTTCCAAAATGTGAACTGGAAGTAACAGTTTTTCTCCATGGCACCTGCTTGTAGCAAAGATAAATAAATTGTAKTTTGAAATTGCTGGATAGAGTGACAGAATAGGTCACATACTTCAGATGGCTATAATGTCTAGGGTCCTTTGCTGCGTCTCATGCCATAGAGCAATAAAGTAAGAGTTTATCATTGCCTTAAAGATCTTCTACTCCAGTATATGGCAAGAGGTATTGTCAGTATTATACCGAATCAGAGGAAAATGGGCAGAGAGAACAGCAAAATATACTTACRTAAAGCACTTCTACTTCAAGTTTACGAAAGAAAATCAATAAGTAAGATGTCAACAATTCCCATTCACAAAGACATTTTTCCTCATTTGTTATTTCCTGCTGACTAACATGGCATGAAGTTAGGAACACCAGAGCAAGTGCATCACTCAAGTTCCATCAGCCTTTCAGATCAAAATCACTAGATGTCCTGAGCCTGAAGGAGAGGGTAAGTGAAGTCTCTTGACAGAATGTAGCATGTATCAACCTGGACACCCTTTGACCCACCAGGTTATTTCTACTTCTGGCAYTAAGAATTAGAATCATAGAATCAGTAAGGTTGGAAGGGACCTCTGGAGATCATCTAGTCCAACCTTCCTGCTCAGCAGGGTCACCTAGAGCATGGTAGACAGGGTTGCATCCAGGCAGGCTTTGAATATCTCTAGAGAAGGAGACTCCACAATCTCTCTGGGCAACCTGTGCCAGTGCTCTGTCACTCTCACAGAGAAGAAATTCCCCCTCACGGTCAGATGGAACTTCCTGTGCTTCAATTTCTGCCCATTGCCTCTTGTCCTGTCACATCAGACAACAGAAAAGAGTTTGTCCCCATCCCCTTGATGCCCTCCCTTCAGGTACTTACAGACATTGTAAGTAAGTCTCAGTCTTCTCTTCCCCAGGCTGAAGAGGCCCAGCTCTTGCAGCCGTTCCTCATAGGGCAGGTGCTCCAGCCCTCTGATCATCTTCGTAGCCCTACGCTGGACTCTCTCCAGTAGCTCCATGTCTCTCTTGTACTGGGGAGCCCAGAACTGGACGCAGTACTCGAGATGAGGCCTCMCCAGGGCTGAGTAGAGGGACAGGATCACCTCCCTTGACCTGCTGGCAACACTCTTCCTAATGCACCCCAGGAGACCATTGGCTTTCTTGGCCACAAGGGCACATTGCTGGCTCATGGTCAAATTACAGACAGAATGCCTCATCTGTGTCTTTTCTTTTTAATAGAAAGTTGGAGCCATATCTAATATCATTAGTAATTACTCTTTGCATCAGTAACTGCGAAGGGTGGTATGCAAATCACAGATGGCCTGTGGGAAACAGCAGGTGTAGACAGAACRGTGCAGGTGCTATTTGATGTTGCTAGAAGTTAGAGCCATCTTCTGGCTTGGCACATGAGACTCTGCTGAGAGTAAAGGCAAGCTTTCTTATGCTCCTGTACATGACCTGTGTTTTCCGAAAACCACCTATATCTCAGGATCTAGCCAAAAAAATGAAGAGATATGGGCTGTTGCCCTTTTTTTTTTTCCTATAGACTTTTCTGACAAGTACTTTTCTAAAGCTAAATGGATTTAACAACTGTCCAGTGGAAACTCTCCTATTTAAAAGAAAAAAGGACTTTTTCTTTCAGTGTTCTAAGAGTGAACTTTGTTTCRGGTACACTACTCAAAACAGGATTCWCTTTTTTCACTGAATAAAAGAATGCCAGGTTTTTATTTTTTCTCTTTTGTCCTTCTCTATTCTTCTTTTGAACACATTTTTAAAGGACAAAAAAAGAGATCAAATATAAGTCTTCTTCTCCCTTGGGATAAAAAATGGTACAAGGACTCCTTACTTCTTAAAAGAAGTCCACTAGATGAACTTAAACACATGAAGTTTTTGTTCCTCTGTGTAAAGACTCAGTCTGTGGCAGGTGCACTGAAAACCTGCCTATGAATCTTCTAAGGACAAAAAATCAGGTTCACTGATCACTTCCTTTCAATTATATCTGGCAATCAGTACTATTTTTATGACCCAATAGATGGCAAACTGATTTCTTCTTAGTCTATAGTTATGAGGCCAGGCATTTAAAATTCCCTTACTATGAGATACAGAGTTGCTTCTCACTACAGTACTGAAAATCTCTTTTGAGCCACTGGATTCTTAGAATCTCAAGAAGCTTAACTTGAGACTGCAGAATCCATGAACTTCAACTTATATCAATAGAGTAATTGACATAAAAATTTACAAAATGATGTACTGGAAAACCTAAACAGGTAACAAAAAGATTATGAGTAACAACAACCAGCCAATAGCTTAGGTGCATGTCAGTGGGATTTATGTTTAATGAAGAATTGTACTAAAATTTTGAAGTTCCTTGGGAAGCCAGGTCGAAA
Organism: Rhea americana; assembly: GCF_003343005.1. Classification (NCBI taxonomy): domain Eukaryota; kingdom Metazoa; phylum Chordata; class Aves; order Rheiformes; family Rheidae; genus Rhea; species Rhea americana. The sequence continues at coordinate 2,420,423 of NW_028186401.1, forward strand.
GCTGACCACAAGTATCACAAATAGGGTACATAGCAGAAAGGAAGTAGCACAATGATTTTGTATAAACAAGAAGTGATTTCATTAGAGGCCAATATAGTTTCATCAACATTTATCATTGTGTAATAATTCAGAATTGTATAGGCACACAGCTTTTCTCTCCCTCAGTGAATGGAAAAGTATGGTCTAAACTGTAGCTGCTGCCTTTGTGTTCAGTGCTTAGTCTGAATGCCATATATCACCAATCCCAAACACACTGCAGGCATACCTGAATTCCTGCCTCCGTCCTTGGACTGCCTTCTCTCATGTAGGTCAGCAGAACTTCTGAGCACGTATCTTCTGGTTCTTAGAGGTATGGTAAGTCTCTAGGATTTTTGCCTCAGAGAACTGGAGAACTCTTCTGCCTTTCTAGGCAGAAAAAAAATATGGGAAGATATTGTAATACTGCCTCAGTGAGTTAGCCTTTCTCCACCAACCAAATGGAAGCAGAATAGGATTTATAATCAACCAGTCCAAAATACCTAGACAGACAAAAAATTCCCCTAAATTGAGTTGAAAATAAGGAATGCTAAGTATTGAGAGTAACTTCCAAATAAGAGTCCTAACAATTGTTTGGTGAAGACGACAGTAGGAATACTGCTGCAGCAAAAATACTTAAGCAGGGATGTGGAAGGAACTGAAACAGTTTCTACAGGTCTAAGTTCAGGAGGATTTACATGGTCACCTGGTCTACATCCTCTAGTAAGCAGTCATACTGGAATTGGTCTAGGGTGCATGGCTCCTCTTGCAAACTGCTCTGTCGAGGTCTTTGCAGCTCACTGGAACATTCTCTTGGCTCTGACTGTGAATACAGCAGCTCTTGGAGTGCCATCACTAGTGAGGTGAGCAGGATTTACTATGCCTTAAAGTAATTACATGCAGCTTCAACTTCAATGAGTTCAGTAGCAGTGGAAGTCCAAGAAAGCATCATGTTTATAGGGACGTGTGTTTATGTAGCGCAACACTGCAGTCAGAACTGTGAAAATACATTTTCTAATGTGCGTGCTGGGAATTAACTTCCATGAAAGCAAAGTGTAGTCCCCCTGAATCTCCCCACACAATCTGAGAATATGCCATCAAGTATCACTACTTGAGGAAACCCGTTAGGTTAGTTAGTGCCAAAAAAACCCCACTCATCAAGTAGTGTGACTGTCACAATTTGTGAGCTGTGCTCACTGTCCTCCAGACTTTGATTTAAGAGCATTATGAAACTATGTAATTTTGGTGTAGTCTTTTTATTCCCATGGTAATTTATGTCTGTGGGTAAGCATTTTATTTTATCAGAGCCATGGTGCCAGAGTTATTTTCTGAAGCTCTTCAGTTTCCCTTTGATGCCACTGAAATTAAAAACAGAGCTGCAGATAGTACCCATGCTGCTTGTCACAGAGTCAGAGGTTAGAATGCATTTGCGGCTATTTATTGTGGCTCATCCACTGCAATAGTTACTGTTGCTCTTCTCATCACAGATACAAAAATATTAATAACAGACAACTTAGGAGAGGTATATAACTGACTGTCAGTCACATCAGCATTGTAAAAACCACATTACACAGCTATCAACAAACCTCTACATACTGCATTAATTGCCTTGGGAAATTTTTAATTAAAAAATTAAGTTAAACTTTAAATATTTTATTTAGGCAAATTATTTGCATCTTTAGTAATTAAAGAAAAGACTTAAAGGTGTCTCTGCACTTGCTATAAGTGTTGTAAAATGTACATTGCCCAGTATCAAGTATAAAAATATTTCCAAAATAAATCAAAATTCCGTATCTGTGCATAAACATCTATTCATTTAAAAAGTTAGACAGCTTACTTACACCTAACGACAACTTTAAAATTATACCTAACTATAACTTTTCTTTCTGTAAAGGCATAAACTTATCAAAAAAGGTATTATTAATACATCTGTTTTTTATAAGACAACCATCCTTTTTTTATAAAATGATTTTTAAGAATACAATACAATAAAAATGCTCTTTGAAATTCCAAGAGTTCTGACACTGATATTTTATAACTATAGAAATAGGGTTATTTTAACCATATTCCAGATTATTCAGTATTTCACACTTGTGAATAAATACAAAACTATCATACTTTATAGTATCCCCCTCTGTTGTTGTTAGTGGAACATCTACGAGTCTGCATTTAAAGTACATACAGCAGAACACACGTTCGCTTGGCATATACCTCCCCTAATCTGGATCTAAAATGGCAATGAGGGAGTGATGGCATTTTCCAAGGTTTTATTAAGAAAATACGACCCATTCATATGTAGCAAAAAAAGTAACATGAAGACAAATTGCACAGATATTCGACTACAATGATACCCACTCAATGAAAGCTCCCAGTGAATGCTGACTATCTTGGGAAGATTCAATATTCCTTGAAGCTCCTTCCTTGGATAATCTTCCTTGAAGATGCCCTTGAGGCATAAGGAAAATATACGGAAAAAAAGCAAGTAGAAAAAACACTCAGTATGATTCAAAATTGAGATGAAATTTGCAGAAACTTCTGCAGATCTCTTGCCTTTCTTACCAGAGAAACAAAATGTCTAACAATGCTTACATCAACAGATCATTAGTGGTCACTCAAACGAACTCCTCCTAAGGATATGTTTACAACGCTGTTCAAGGTGGACTAGCTATGAATGAAGATATTAACAAGGGTATAATATTACGGCTTTCATCACTCAGACTGGGTGTGCAGATTTTGCACAGCCCTCAATGAAGCAGTTTCACTTATATCAGTTTGAGCACTAAGTAAAATAAAATTCCTCCCTTGACAGCCATGTGCTGGCATAAGAGACGGCAGTCATCTACAGACCTAGGAGACAATACAGACAATTCTGCAGTAATTGAACTCAGCTTAACCTCTGGACATTCTTCTTCGTCACTACCCAAGCTAAATACTTACTCTTTCTTTGGGATTTTAATTTATTTTCTCAGAGAAATCAGAAGATCATCTCAGAAAGCTGCTGATAYGACACAGGAGTATGTGTTCATAGGACTGCGTTCCCAGATCTCTTTGCACTGGGGGATCATTCCCAGTCCTCAACATTTCTTGGAGAATTCTATGGAGGTTTTCGCAAAAGAAGAACCTGTCATCTTCTACCGAATGTCTTTGCTGCTCTGGGTCCTCTGCCTGGAGAGAGGTCCTACTGCTCTCACTCAATTTACTCACACTGTGCCTGGAAACTAGTATAATTTATGCACCAACCACATACCATGGCCTCACAGACCGCTAAGGGTCCACAGACCACAGCTGGAACACACTGTTCTGGGACATAGCTATAAATGGTTGCCAAAACAGGAAATCAAATATGGAGAAGGAAGCCAGTCAAAATTTGGGGAAGGAGGAGACAGTTGTCTTTATAATTTTTGCCTCAGATGCCTGCACTATCTAACCCCAGTCTCATACCTCCCAAAGCTCAGCCACAGCAGACACTTTAAGTAATAAATTGCATACAGAAAAAATAAAGCATGCACATCAGAAAATTCATTTGAAAATTAAGAGCAAATGTACACTTTAAAATAATATATAATTAGCCCTTTTTAATTACCACAGCACTACCATTTAGAAAAAGGTGATGGAAGTTCAATAAAATGAGATGCTTTTATTCAACACTAGTCAAATTAATTTACATACTCAAATTCTCTCTTTAATGATTCCATGATATAGTAGAGTTTTTTAATCCAAATTTTATAACATATTTATGATTGTAATAGTTATCTCAGACTGCAAGTACTGTTGCAAATTTCTTGCATATTCAGGAATAGAATATTATTTGAGGAAGAAAAATGATTTGATTACTTGCCAAGAGTCTGATTATGCATCCCACAATACATTTAGGAGATAGAAGTACTCTTTCCTTTTAAGAAAAAAAAAAAAAAAAAAAAAAAAAAGGAAGGGCCATAA